>NC_137513.1:267500-510000 GCF_041902795.1 Electrophorus electricus
ACTTACTGATGGGAGGCAATAATGTGTGTGTGTGTGTTTGTATTTACTCTTAATGCTCTCAGGCAGTAGTGTGTGTTTCCTCCTACTGATCAACGGCAGTAGTGTGTGTGGGTGTACTCTAACTGCCGGGACGTAGTAGTGTGTGTGTGTGTGTGTGTTTGTGTGTGGTTACTCTTACTGCTCGGAGGCAGTAGTGTGTGTCTGTGTGTGATTACTCTTGCTGCTGGGAAGCAGTAGTGTGTGTTTACTCCTACTGCTGAGAGGCAGTAGTGTGTGTACGTTTAAGCTTACTGCTGGGAGGCAGTAGTGTGTGTGTGTGTGTGTTTACTCTTTCTGCTGGGAGGCAATAATGTGTGTGTGTGTGTGTGTGTGTGTGTGTGTGTGTGTGTGTGTGTGTGTGATCACTTTCGCTTCTGGAAAGCAGTAGTATGTGTTTACTCCTACTGCTGAGAGGCAGTAGTGTGTGTACGTTTACGCTTACTGCGTTGAGGCAGTAGTGTGTGTGTGTGTGTGTGTGTGTTTACTCTTACTGCTGGGAGGCAATAATGTGTGTGTGTGTGTGTTTACTCTTACTGCTGAGAGGCACTAGTGTGTGTTTATTTTTAATGCTGGGAGACAGTAGTGTGTGTGTGTGTGTTTACTCTTACTGCTGGGAGGTAATAATGTGTGTGTGTGTGTTTACTCTTACTGCTGAGAGGCACTAGTGTGTGTTTACTCTTACTGCTGAGAGGCACTAGTGTGTGTTTACTCTTAATGCTGGGAGACAGTAGTGTGTGTTTGCTCCTACTGCTGAGAGGCAGTAGTGTGTGTGTGTGTGTGTGTGTTTGCTCTTACTGCTGGGAGGCAGTAGTGCGTGTGTGTGTTTATTCTTACTGCTGGGAGGCAGTAATGTGTGTGTGCGTTCACTCTTACTGCTGGGAGGCAGTAGTGTTTGTGTGTGTGTGTGTGTTTACTATTTACTTTTCTGTTATTCACTTTTCTGTTGCAGATAACATGAGATTGTTCACATCTAAGCAGCCAAAATGGCTACAACACGTAGAATATCCACTGATATGCCAACACTGAACACTGAGCTCTGGAGACTGAACATTGAGCTCTGAACACTGTACCATGATCACTGGACACTGAGCTCTTAACACTGAACAGGGAACACTGAACACTGAGCTGTAAACACTGAACAGGACTATTGAACACTGAACAGTGGACTGGGAGTGCAGATAGAGAGGGTCTGTTCCAGGCTCTATACTGATGTGCAGCTTCAATGCTTTTGCCGAAACTTTGTCATTCATTTCTGTATACCTGTACTAGTGTATAGTATGTGATATCTAAGCACGATTATTTCTATCATCTTAAGGTCCCTATGGTTTGCACGTAAATTGATTGTTTTGTTTGCCTGTGATATAAAACAACTACTCATTTACCCGTTGTACATTATTAACCATTTAACAGTGCTCTAAATGCCATTGTACCTACATTATAAGAAGGATCCTAGAGAATAAGCAGAATGAATGATCTTTATCAGTGTCAGTTCAGGGGTTTTCAAGTACTTTCAGGCCTGAGTTTCAAGTACATTTAAATACTTTACTAGTAAATCACCATTAGATGGTAAAGCTAGAAGCTTTATCAATATTCTAAACTTTATTGATGACTGCTTTTTTGGGAAGCAAGTCTTTAATTCAGTAAGACAAGCTCCTACAAACAGTTATTACAGGGTGTGAGTTCACACCATGTCTGCTGTGCTCCCTCAGTGAGATGATTTTTATGAGTGACCCTACACTTTAGACTTGGCGCTTCCCCTGCTGTAGCATGCCACATTCTACATACCAACTAATTATTAAAATCTCCAGGAGTTGAATTTAAACTGTTTCCAGGAGAATGGGGTCCCTCTGGGCCGTTTCCCATCAAAAATAGCAGCCGCAAAAAAAAAGAAAAAAAAAGAGAGAATAGCTAAAAAAGAGTTTTACAGCTTAAAACTAAGTGACCTGAGAAATATTTCATAAATTAGTAGAAAAAAAAACAAAAAACAGTAGTACACAGACCATAAGTGTAGTTGAGGTATATAAGTTTAGTTGAGGTGCATGAGTGTAGTTGATGTGTATAAATATAGTTGAGGTGTGTATATATATATATACAGTTGAGGTGTAATGAATTTGTGGAGAAAGTAAGTTTTGTCCAGTTTCTTATTCATGTTCCTATTTATGTTTTATTTCATGTTGGACAGTAATGGTTCAGACTCTTGTTACATGCTCACGTGCAGGCTCTGCTCAAGGTGAGGAGGTGGGAACATGAACAAATAGTACACTAGCTGAGAACCAGTAGACCCACACAGATCATTGAGCAAAATGCATTTAATGGGACACTGAGTGTATAATATAATAATAACATTGGAATGTAACACTTACCCCCAAACAGCATCCAACAACACAACCCAACGGGATATATACAAACAAGTGAAACCACACACAGGTGCTAGCCAGGAAAGAGAACTGAGATGGTGCCAAAGCAAAGCAAACAGTAAACACCCCACTAAGACAGTCTGTAATACAGCCCAATTACCTAGTCCTATTGGAACAAAATAAAGTAAAAACTACCTGACTACACTCTAGAAATAAAATAAAGGGGGTGGCACCCACCCTCTTAACATGGTGTCTAGACATGAACGTATGTGATGCACATTGTAGGTGAACATACTTGTTAACTTGTTCTCAGTCTAAGTAGACACAACGGTAAGCAAACGACACAAAAAAAAAAGAAACGCGTTATTTTACACTCGGCTGACAGTCCTGAATCTTTATCCAAAGTCGTCATCTAAACACATTCTAAAAAACAGTCAAAACAGAAGTCGTATGAGTCAATAATGATCGAGGAAAGGCAGGTAAAACATGCAAGAATCCCTAGAGCAATAAATTAGCTGTTTCCAGCTCTCGCAGAGTCGTTTATCAACACAAGGTCCTGACCACCGGTCTTTAGTTGCACATAGTGATTGGTAGATCAGTGATAGGGTGATGCTGACTCCCAGACAGAGACAGAAAAAGAGGGAAGAAACGAGGGAAAAAATGGAAAAACCCAAGTAACAATACAAACACGTAACACTCATTAAACGTATGTTAGCACTGACTGGCAGATGAAAATATACATTAAGGAAAACGTTTGCAGCTTGCAATTAAAAGTGACATTAAAATTGACACTTCTTATTCTAGAGCCATGATCATATGACCATATACTACACACTGTTTACTACAAACTATTTTCTTCACAAGTCAATATGGTCTACAAGTGCAAGATTGCTTTAAAAAACTTTTTAGAATAAAAGTCACAAAGGAATATTTTAAAAGTAAATTAGTGCATAAACACACTCCAGTATATTATATATCTGCAACTATTGCTTATCTAAATTAACTTAAGGAAAATTTGTAATTTTGAAATAAACAGACAAGCACTAGGCCACAATCATCAGTTATGGAAGCCTTTAACAACTTTTCCTTATCAGAATGCACCCTGTTGAAAGGCAACTCACTGGCCCAGTCATGGTGGAGATGGCACTGGTCTCCAACCTGGCCTGTCACAGAATGCTCCCCTTCCACTGGTCAAGTGGTATGGCCCGCCGTGTGCAGTGGAAGTTAACTTCGTTTGTAACCACACCCACGTTGTTAAGCACACACCTGCATCAATTTAGTCTTGTCATGTTTGTAGTTATTTAAACCCTTGTCAGAGTGTGCATAATTGTCAGTCATTGTTCCTGTTCAAGTTCATGTTTGTGCCTCTGTTCACTGTCTCAATGCCTGTGTTTGTGTACACCACTTGTGTTATATGTGTGTGCCGATGTTGTGAATCTTCGTTAATAAACTTCTGTCTCTGTCAAGCGATTCTGTATGTCCTGCTCCTTGCCCTGCAGCACTCGGGCCGTTAAAGGCCCAGTCATGGTGGAGATTGCAGGGGTCTCCAACCGGGCCCAAACATCATGGAAGAAGGACTGGAGTTCTTCTAATTGAGGTCAGGGCCCTATGTTGCCGTGGTCTTAATGGAGGACCCCACCCGACCCCCCGCACCAGCTATTACACGGGACCTGCCGTGTTTTAGCAGGTCATTGATGTAATTAGCCCAGGCTCACAATGGAGCCATTTCTGCAACAGTGCACATGCTTGAGCCCCTGTGAGTGTGTCATCATCACTAAAAGAAAGTGGGACAGCAGAACTCATGATACGGCTAAGTGTGGAGGTAAATGTATTAGGCCCAAAATAAGCCTGGCTCAGAAACACATGCACTTCTAATGCTGTGGCCACATTAAATATGGATTTCTGGGTATTTGATTGATGGGAGCCCACCAATTTAGCTTTTTTTTATACTCAGCTGTTTGGTTTCCTTTACAGGAAATATTAGTCCCCCTGCGTCCATCACCTCCAAATACAAAAAAAAACAACAAAAAAAAAAAACACTGAAAATGCTGTTGCTAAGATTGCTATCACTGACATACCAAATTATTTTTCAGCAGAATTTGTTAATGATGTTATCGTTTCATTTGGTGTATAGGATACTAATCA
The DNA here is from genome assembly GCF_041902795.1 of Electrophorus electricus. Taxonomy (NCBI): domain Eukaryota; kingdom Metazoa; phylum Chordata; class Actinopteri; order Gymnotiformes; family Gymnotidae; genus Electrophorus; species Electrophorus electricus. The sequence continues at coordinate 272,042 of NC_137513.1, forward strand.
TCTTGTCATTTTTTAGTGTTTATTATTGTCATATCTGTTTAACTACGTTATTCTAGTAATTATCATAATTTACAGTAGCACAATATTTAATAATTATCTGAAGAGGGTATAAATTATCAATCATAAAACTATACAGCATAAATTATTCATCATTGTATTCTTTTAATAATATATGATAATGTATTACTCTCAGACCATTAAAATATTTTAATTTTGTTTATCTAGACTTAATTAGTGCTATAAAACAAAACACGAGTATGAATCACAATATCATGCAACAGTGTTCACCTCAAGCACTGCAATTTTCACATTTGTGCCTCACTTTTGCTACTGAAATAATTATGATCTATGAATATTCGACCAGAATTACTCTTGCCACAAACCCATTAGTCTTTCTAAAACAAACATTTTTTACTGCATTATTCTGGCTATGTTTGGTGATAAAGAGATCAGGTTTGTAACTGAGTAATAAGCACTAATGAATAATGAGAGCTGTCTGCTTTACTGCATTAACTCCCTAATGACCTTATTCCTGCGTTATTTAAAGTGCACTGAATCCATTTGAATGGCTTCAGCTCCTTTCAGATGGAGGTTCTGCCAATTCACACAGCACTGGTCATAACAGAGCTCCACGCCACAATCTCCTGTAACTATCTTTTCAGTATTTTCATTACTGTTATGTGCTGTAATGGACTTTTTTCATGTTAGATAAACCCATAACAAAGATTACGCTCATTAATGGGGAAATGCCATTTATTTTTAGTCACTCCAATCAAACACACAATAAGATGAGTTCACTGAATGCAGTCATATTCAGTATCTATTTAAACACAGATACAAAAATATTAAAGAAATGTAATGATTGATCAGTGCTTACAGCCTGAGATATTAATCAGAAGAGGATATTAATCCCACCATGACCTCATCTTATCAAGGGTATCTGTGTCTTAATATCCCTCACAGGGTCGCCTGTAGAGTTCATCTTGTTCTTCAAGGCAATCAATGAAATACACTCAATCACTACTTTTTAATTAAAGAAGAGCAATGCCAGAACTATAGAGTGGACTGAGATATCAGAAACTGAGTCAGGAACGTACTGAGAAATGTACTGAACTGAGAAAAGTTCAGATCAGTTCAGATCAACAGACAGAACTCAGGACAAAACCTAACAGAGAGAGATATTGGCAGTGCATTGTGTGCATGCTCCTGTAGACTGGTGAGGTAGGGCAGGTAGGACAAGGTGCACAAGGTTATAGGTTTGAAAACCAGTGAGCACATACACTGTCATACTGATATATGATAAGAGGGTCTGCTAAACACTGTAAATAGAAAAGGAAACCAGCAATACATCTCTGTTTCCCCAGTGTGGGAAGTGAAAGAGGGCTTTGACATAGCAGGTGTTTCATGTCCCTCTTCTGTGATATCTGCAGACTAAAGATCTTTGATCTTTAGAGATCTTCTCTTTGGCCACACCTAGCCAAAACCTAACACTTCTCTTTCAAGTCCAAGGGAGGGGGTAAGAAGTACATGTGAGCATGTGAAACCAACCCTGCTCCTATACTGACTGACTAAATTAGTACTTACTGTAGGGTATTGTTTATTATGTTAACATAATAAAGCACTTTTGTAAGTCGCGCTGGATAAGAGCGTCTGCTAAATGCCATAAATGTAAATGTAATTAAATGTAGAATTTCTGTACTTTATACATCAAATGTTATATGAAGGACTCCTTAGAAACTATGGGTCAGTTTTTAAAAGTGGATAAGTGGATTTGCTAAATGATTCCTGCATTTAGATTTGTTATCTCCAATATGACAACTGCACAAAATGTCATTTTTTTTAAACAAAGACAAACAAGGTTATTCATATGAACTGGCATTCTTACATCTGTCACAACTGCCCCTCCCTGGTGTCACTTTTCCCACGGCAACTCATTCCATTTGGTTTTCTTCCTGGTTATGTTTCCACATGCTTCCTTGTGTTCCTTGTCTTGTTCTGTTCTGCCCCCTTGTTTGTATTTCCACCTGCAATTATGTTCACCTGTATCATTGGCCTAATTAGTCATAGTATTTGAGCCCTGTGTTTGGTTACCCTAGTGTGTAACCAGTTATTTTGGTTCATGTTTGGTTCGTTGGGTTATCATGCTGTTCCATGTCTTAGCCCATGTTTGCTTTGTAAGCTTAGTTTCTTATGTTGTGTCTCGCCCTGGTTATTGTTTGTGTTTGTGTCCTGTCTTGTTATTAAATCCCTCTGCAGTTGCATCCATCTCCTTGCTTCACTTTATGTTTCCCTGCAAGCCCTTACAACATGGCAAGCTGAGAGGTAACAGGTCCCCATTCTGCAGAATCGACAGCTAAACTTGAAACATGTTTGTTCAGTGCTGGATGGTGCCATTGTGACACAATAATTTCCTTCAGGATGAATAAAGTATTTATTTTTATTCTTAAGTGTGAGTGAGTGAGTTACAAGTCAGGCCTATGAAGTGCTACACATCAAAATAAATAAATGCATAAATGATGAAGTAAAAAACAAAAAATGCATTAGGTGTTTGAACTACATTTGTGAAGCAGAGAAAGACAGAGGAGTACTGCAAGAAGATTTTGTATTTTTGCACATTTTACAGAAGAAATGAGGCCAGAAAAAAAAAGGTGTCTCAACACCAGGTACGACTGTTGTGACAGAGGCCTGTGTTCCAGGGATTGTCTCGGTCTGGAAGCACTATCTGAAGCCTCCACACAAATATGCACCCCAGTGGGACTCCACAAGTGGATGGGAAATCAAAAGTGCAATCAAGCAGGCCTGGAGCCTACTCCACAGGCCATCGACAGCATGGCATCAGAGTCAGCGAGGAGAGACACAGAACAAGACGGCGAGAGACAGCGAGAGAGAGCGAGAGAGCGAGAGAGAATACAGCTAGTTGGCTTAGACACAACTACTTGGAGGTCATTCATACCTGCTTCATCAAAGGCAGGACAATGTAAATGTTTAGGTAGACTGTTGTAATGTTTAGGTAGACTGCTGTGATGGCAGAACAATGAACACGAGGCCATAACAAAGCGTGGAAGGCTGTTTGATGCCACCACATGTCCTACAGAGCATCCTTTTATTCTAACAGGACAATGAACATTTAGTGTAGAGTAATCTCTATACAAATACAAATTACAAAATAACCCTAATAAATAACTTAGTTCCATCTGTTAAAATGTATTAATTTATTTTTCTTTCTTTGTCGCTTATTTTGCCTTTTAATTGAAACTGCCGTTACTTGGTAGTGCTATACCATATACCTCTTGTATGTGCAGGCAGACAGTTATTAATGTTGCATAGCAACATTTGTAGGACTGTTGTATAAAAGTAACAGAACACTCGAGGTCATGTCTTATTGCGAATGACATCATAGCTGTGATCTATTGCGACCAAATCATAGGTGTGATGTAATTCACCATAACACTTCCTTTGTGTCCCTGTGTTCTATTCCTTAATTATTATATTATTTACCCAGAACTGTACTTGTAAAAGACAAAATACTGCAGGGATAAACAAAAAAAAAAGTTTAACAAGTCATGATCTTATAATTTGATTAGCGGGATTGTGACAAATTGAAGCTATACTAAAAAATACAATTATTTAAGATAGTGAATTATGAAGTTGAAACACAGCAAATATGTTTTTCTCTCTATCAAAAAAGTGAATTTGTGGCACCATGTGGCTACGTGATGTAACGTTCCTGTCTGGAAGGTGAAATAGTGTTAAAGTGAGTGGTAGTGGGTGTTCCCTTTATTCTGCTTCTCTCTCACTCCTCTTCCTCAGTCAGAACAGCTCATTAGATGCATGGTCATGGAGTCTCCAATGGCCTGTGTCTCAGTAATCTCTGGTAGATCACCCCTGACAGATCCCACCTGATTTAGTAATCAGGAAGGGTGAATGCCCCCACCACTTTTTTGTGCAAACGCAGTCCATGAGTCAGGGAGCTGGAATCCCCATCCTGACAGTTTTATAATCTCTCTCTCTCTCTCCTGACAGCCTTATAATCTCTCTTTCGTTCACTGCAGCAGAACCCAGGTTTCCAGCTGCACCCAAACTGTATCTGAGCTGGGAGCAACAAGCAAAAATGTATAAACCTTACATAACGTATGCCAGCCGAATGCTTTTATAAATAATAACAATATAAGCAGATGAAACACTGGAGAGACAGGAAGAGTTGGGGGTTGAGAGGAGAAAACCTAAGCCCCCGCCTTCTGCCTCATACACACAAGCCTCAGATTACCGAGCATGCCCAGAAAGATGAAGAAATGCAAGAAAAAAAGAAAGAAACAAGACGTTTCAGATAAAAGTCCATCAGCTGTGCAAGCAAATTGTTTCAGCCTTTCTATGAGCTAGAACCAGTTTATATTATATTATATTATAAACTGTTTCCACCTCTGAGAACTCTGAGAAGCACTTTGCTTGCACAGTTGATGAGAGACCTTCTGTCCAGTCATGCTTCTCTGGAAACCTTGTGCACTGCACTGCAGTTTTTACAGCCTCTACAGCTTTTACTTCACTACACTGACATTACCTTCCTGGAATCATATTTTTATATTTGTAGTGCTGAGATAAAGAAATTTGGCCTATTTCATTTTGAAAATTTAAATATGTGTTTTAAAAAATGTAAATGTACAAGTGAGCATTTTTCTGTGTAACAAGCATTGTACAGCATTTACCCAAAGACGGACATGACAACCTAAGTATTAAGCTCAAGTATTACTCAGCAGTAATACAGAATATGTATTACATGTTCTAAAAGAGCAGGGCAAACCTTAGTCTGAACACACTCACCAATAGTATAGGTGTCCTCAATACTGCTATATTTTTGGGAATCTGGGCCCCAGCCAATCTGCTTTTATCATCATGTAGGCAGTAGTGCACCACTTCCAGAATGCTAGAGGAACTGATTATTCAACGTTGATGCTCTGTTGAAACTCAAGCAATCCAGTCCTGTCTTCTTCCAAACACTGTCATCTAAATCTGTACCCTGTGGACCAAGACCTCTGACCTCTGCCTTGCTTCATCTGTACCAGCTGGATCATGACCTCGGACATCTGCCTTGCTTCATCTGTAACGGCTGAACCAAGACCTCTGATCTCTACCTTGCTTCACCTGTACCCTCCGGACCATGACCTCTCACCTCTGCCTTGCTGTATCTGTACCCTCTGGACCATGACCTCTGACCTCTGCCTTGTTTTATCTGTACCATCTGGACCATGACCTCTGACCTCTGCCTTGTTTTATCTGTAGCCTCTGGACCATGAGCTGTGACCTCTCCCTTGCTTCAACATTTCTCTAGAGAAGGTAGCCTGCACATTACCACATGGAATAAAGCCCTCTAAAATGGCCTTCTTATTGATTGAAGTTTACCAAGTGACACCAGTACAGTAGAATTAATTAATGAATTAATATTGTTATAACTGTTAAGTATCATCATAGACTATGTTAAATAAAATTAAATATATAAATGCATGAAAGGAATTATTGTAAACATAAGTATATATACCTGTATTTGTATCTTGGAAAAAACACCATATAAGCACCCAGGAAGAGAGGTCCTCTGCTTTGGGACTGACCTTGAAAAAAGAAAAAGAGCCCAGCGGTGTCTTGAAACAACTACACAGACTGTTTCTTAGCAACAGAGCAAGTAAAACAATAATGAAATAAATGTTTGCATCAAGGCCATCTCTATCAGTAGGTATAACAGATGAGGTTATGATGAGCTAGGACAGAGCCTTGTCTAAACTAAGTTTCAACATTATCAAAAAAATCTATTAATTCCCTCGGTAGGCCTCTTATCCAAGTAATGGAGACTTGAAAATTATGCCACATTACCATTTGCCACTGTTCAGCTTTCAGTGGGGGTTTTTTTCTTGCCAGAATGTACCAAAACTCCTCCAGGATCAGAATAATATTTTTGATCAGTTTATAAGATGCTATTTATTACATATTGCTCTACTGAGAAACATCAGTTCTTACACAATGAATTTAACAGCTAAATAAGCAGATCTATGAATTGTATTATGTATTAGGGCTTAGGTAAATATATGGAAACTTTACTGCATTTGTAAGACAATCTTTACTAAAGCCACACAGAAGATGAGGCAGGACAGTGTACAATCAAGAAAGAAATATTCTCAGAAATAAGATATGAGAGATTAAATCCAAACACCAAAACTAACATAAAGCCAAACGCTGCTCCAGCAAATGAAGGCAGATGATCTCAGTCACTGACCCAATTACTGAATGGAAAAACCTGCAGGGCTGTGCCAACTGTATAACCCATTTGTCCCAGACAATAGTGACTGTCAATTAGCTGCAGAGTTGAATACATAACCACTGTAGGTTAGAAAAGTCCAGGATCACATTTCCAGTATCTAACAGCCCGAGTGCCTCAGGGTGAGGAGCAGGACGCACAGACTCTGTCAACATAGACAAACATTTATTGGAAAAGACGGAAGACAATGGCACTCACATATAACATAACCGATAAACATGAACATGGTGAAAACGAACATAAACACGTTTAACATTAATGTTGTGAACAACACATAAACAACACAAATTTGAACAAAGGCAAACATGGACAATGACCGACAATACTGCACACACCAGGCTGGGTTTAAATACATAGACATAATGAGACTTAACCTGGTGCAGGTGTGTGCAGGCGTGGTTACAAACAAGATACACAAACAAGAGACTCCCACTGCAACACAGCGGGCCAAACCATGTGACTCGTGGGAGGAGAGCGTTCCGTGACAGTAGCTCAACCTCACACTCCATACAGGCAGCTGCTCAACCATCCACATCTCTCCACATCTCTTTAGATAAAAGGCCAGAGAAGCGTAACGTCCAAATATTGTTTAAGCCTCACCTCTGAAAGGCTGTGCTTGTAGTTATTATGCTTTTAGTCAATAGACTTTTAGTTATTATACTTTTATTTACTATACTTTAGTTATTATGCGATTGAGCTTTGGAATTATCTTCCTGGATGCCTGAAATCAATTGACAACTTTAGTGCCTTCCAAAAATAAATCAAAACACTCTGATTTAATACTGCATTCATTTCAAACATTAAAAAAACATTCAAAATGTTCTCTCTTTGTTTTTATTATGCTTTGTTTTTCAGCAGTGCTCCCCGTAATCTACAGTATTCCAGAACATTGGTATGTTGGACTCTAACCTGCTGTACTGGCCAGGATGTATCTATGAGGAAATGACAAAGCACTTTTGTAAGTTGTAAAATGTAAATGTAATATTTTACTGCAAATTTACTGCAAAGGGCAGTGTGATTGAACACGCACAGGGCGGTGTGACTTAGCACACACAGGGCAGTGTTGCTGAACAGACTTAAGATGGACCATTGACAAACAGAGCTAAGACGTCAAGGAAAAATAATGCAGTAGCTTACAGAAGTAACATGGAAAACAACTTGAAACTGAGGGACAAAGACGAGGCACTGACTGAATGCTAGTATGGTTATTTAACACCAAACGCTGCAGAGTGGGAGGAGTCAAAGGCTGGAGGTGTGGCACATGTAAAGCACTTTATAAACTTGTTTTAGAAGGTGATACACCGAGTAATTTTATTATTGTCCTTTTTACTTTTATGAAAGTCAGAACTACTAAACTACAGAAAGCCTAATGGTTGCGGTGTTGATGTAGCCATAATATATGACAAAGGCACAGGCATCATAAAACATAAATAGTGAAATACTAAATTAGAGGTATTTAAAGTGGCATAGAAAAATAGCCTTATTGAATATAACATTTACATTTACGGCATTTAGCAGACGCTCTTATCCAGAGCGACTTACAAAAGTGCTTTGTCATTTACTTATAGAATACATCCTAGCCAGTACAGCAGGTTAGAGTCTAATATACCAATGGTTTAGAATACTGTAGAAATACAGGGATCAGTGCTGATGCCTAGAAGTACAAAATACACATGGTCTATCTTAAACAATGATAAGTGTAATAAACTAAAGTGCTAGAGTTTGTTAGACAACAATAATAAATAAACAATACCCTACAGTAATAAATAATACCCTACAATAAGTACTAGTTTAGTCAGTCAGTATAGGAGCTGGTTCGATTGTCATTTAAATATTCCACGAATAGATGGTCTTTGGTCTGTGTTTGAAGACTGCAAGGGACTCTGCTGTCCAGACAGCAAGTTGGAGTTCGTTCCATCATCTTGAAGCCAGGACAGGACAGTCTCGATGTTTGTCTTCCATGAGACCTGAAGCATGGTATTTCAAGCCGAGCCATACTTGAGGTTCGAAGTATGGCTCGGGCTTTGACCATTGCCCTCATGTATGAAGGGGCTGGTCCATTTTTGGCTTTGTAGGCAAGCATCAAGGTTTAAAATCTGATGTGTGCAGCTACTGGAAGCCAGTGAAGGGAGCCCAGCAGTGAAGTAACATGTGTGAACTTCAGAAAATTGAAGACCAGTCATGCTGCTGCATTCTGGACAAGTTGTATAAGTTTGATGGCTCTTAGAGGAAGACCAGTAAGTAGCAAGTTGCAGTAGTCTAGTTTGAGCTCACAAGAGACTGCACAAGTACCTGGGTAGTTTCCTGCAAGAGAAAGGGCCGAATCCTTCGTATGTTACAAAGGAGAAATTTGTAAGACCCGATTTGAAACATGAGTTGAGAATGACAACTGGCATGCCCAGGCTAGAGGCAGCTTCAGATGGTGATACCGGGGAGTTCATGGTGAGGGTTGGGAGTACCTGGGATGTACAGAAGCTCAGTTTTACTGGGATTGAGCTTCAAGTGGTGGGCTGTCATCCATGACACAATGTCAGTCAAGCATGCTAAGATGCATCTTGAGACCTGCGTGTCAGAGGGTGGAAAAGAAATAAATGTCATCGGCATAGCAGTGGTAGGAGAAACCATGAGAAGATATTACATCACCAAGAGAATGATTATACAAAGGGAAGAGAAGGGGGCCTAATACTGAGCCCTGTGGAACACCAGAGGAGAGTCTACATAGTTTGGATGTGGATCCTCTATATATCACCTGATAGGACCATACCTCCAAATAGAACTGAAACAATTTCCATGCAGTCACACCAAGCCTGGAGGTTGCCCTCGGGGCCTCAGAACTGTGATCACCCTCAGCACTGTGGTCACCCTCAGGACTGTGTTCACCCTCAAGCCCTCAGGACTGTAGTCACCCTAAGAACTGTGGTCACCCTCAGGACTCTGGCCACTCTCTGGCCCTCAGCACTAAAATGTCATAATAAAATATAGACTGGTACTAGATGGACCACCCAATGGATGATGTATTCCCTGGTTCATTGGAGTCTTGGTCCTCCCAAGGTTTTTCTCTAAATTCCATCTAGGGAGTTTTCCCTTGCCTTTATCACCCTCGGCTTGCTCATTAGTGATATGGACCCATACATTTGTAAAGCTGCTTTGGGACAATATTTGCTTTAAAAATCATTATATAAATAACCTTCACCTTGACCTTTTTCAATCATGTCCTGATATTATGAATAAGTAATATTATTTCCTCAATCATACTGTCTATATTTATTAATCTATATATTCTTTTAGAGAGTGAATATATTTGATGTTCTTGTTATATACCTGAAAGCATGTCATCAAAATCAAAATATATTTATATAGCGATTTTTACAACAGATGTTGTAACAAAGCTTTACAAATGTCCAAGTCCAAGCCTCCAGTGAGCAAGCCAAGGGTGAGAGGGGCAAGGCAATCTCCCTAGAGCATGAGGACGAAACCTTGAGAGGAACCAAGACTCAAAGGGGGGCCCATACTCCTCTGGCCGGCAATGTTAGGGTGAAGTATGTGTGAAGGTTTTCATAAGGATGTCTGCATGTCTACATAACTGTGTGTGTGTGTGTGTGTGTGTGTGTAAGATTTAGAATTTGTCTATGTTCTGTTGTGTATTATGAGCTAATGAATAATCAAAGACAAATGTATTGTATGTGTGAACGTATTTGGCCAATAAATCTTGATTCTAATTCTGATTCCAATAGGACTTAAAATTACACAAAAGAAAGGCTAAGAAAATAAATGCTATGTCTTTGATTGTGTGTTAGGTGTCTGCTTCTCCAGTGACACAAGGTCTCTCATTTTGAGTTTACATCTTATAGGACAGTCAGGATGATCATTGCCTTTAAGCCAGGCTTCCAAAAGACCAAAGCAGTTCCCTGCACTCCCTCTGAGAACAGATAACTTAGACACTGTGTCAGATTTTCCTGTAGTAGACAATATGTCAGCATCCCATATTATGATATAATGATTTGAGCTGCGAGAGAGTCGAACCAGAGGATCAAAGCAGACACACTGATATCAGGTCAGAAACATGCACCACTTATATTTTGTGGCAGAATTACTGGCCACCAGATCAGAAGCTCTTCAGCTTGGGTAGATGCTGTTTTGGTGGTAGATGTGCAGTTCCTACAAAACTTTCTTACACTGGACAGGAACAATCTCCATAAATCAGCCTGTATTTCTAGGGTCTTGCCCCCTTTCAACAGACCAGTGTGAATATAATGTAGGAGTTACACACAAATCTGAGTTTGGTCTAGACAGATTCTGGTCTTTATAAAAAAGTCTGTTACACACTTCACACCACAAGTCCTAAGTCAAGCCTGTGCTCTTGTATGCTACTATGATATTATACATGTTATTAGAAATGTTGTGGTTCTTTATAGCCAGCATGCCCAGGTGAACACCTATCATTTTTGTGACTGGCTCTGCACTCAGTATAAACATTTCAGGGCAAATCATTGTAATATAATTCCAACATGCAATATGCACTGCAGAAAAAATAAATATCGGTGCAAAGTGTTTACTGACGGCCTCACAGCAGAATTGATAGGGCATTTTATTTGTTTATTTATTTATTTTTAAATAATCTCTGGGCAGGCATCATTTTGAGATTTATTTTCTGCCTGGGTGCACATAACATCCAAGCCTTCCATTAACTTGATTAACCTGTGCAGTGTAGCAGACAAATTTTTACTTTTTTGCGAAAGTGCACTTATGCTACAAGCTTCATAATCTGTTACACTTACACTAGATTTAACACCATCTAATGTGAAGTCTCCACTTCCGTTTACTTTGGTTAAATTTATGTCTATTGTGGTATCCCTTTAGAAAGTACATGTGGCAACATACACATATATACACACAGACACACACAAACAAACATACAAACACACAAACATGCTCCTCTTCCAGTCTCCACTGTTGGGCAGGAAGAGTACTGATATCTAATTACTGAGAACTTGCAACAAAAATCCTCACATGTCCATTTACTGTTTTTCTGCATTCTACAAAATAAAAAGAATATAAAGTATTGCAAGTTTTATTTTTAAATGGCCACATGAATAAAGTAAGAGATGTCTAAATAAAGCATATTTAACATTTAAGTGTAGTTTTAATGTAAAGTTGTACAAATAATTTATTATACAAAAGGGGAAATGGCTGATATATGGTTTTCCATTGCAAGGGCTCAGTTATCACAGAATGGACTCTGAAGTTACACACATCAGTCATGTTACACAGGCAAATGTAGTGTTACCATAGAGTACATAGAGGCTCTTATTAGTACACCACAGAGTACATAGAGGCTCTTATTAGTACACCACAGAGTACATAGAGGCTCTTATTAGTATACCATAGAGTACATAGAGGCTCTTATTAGTATACCATAGAGCACTTATGCAGACAGGGATGTTCTCACTCACTGCAGCAGTTACCCTCTACAGCAGGGGTGGGCAATTAATTTTCCCATGGGGCCACATGAGAAATTGAAATGGTTTTAGAGGGCCAGACTAATATACTTAACTCAGTTCTACCCAATACCTATATACTGTATATATACTATCCCTTCATAAAAAAACAGTAAATTAAACATTACAATAACATGAAAATGTGGAGCACAGAATTATAGCACAATTTAACAAACATTTTTTGAAAATGAGAATCTTCTGCAGCATTTAAAAAAACTAGCATCACAACTTTACACACAAAAAACTAGTTTTTCCAAAGACCAGCATCACATTAACTTTATACAAAAATGTTCAATGAAAGAAATCTAGCCTGTTTTGGGCTTGAACAAGTGCATTGAAGTCAGGTTGAATATCTGAGGTGGATATGCGAAGGACAGCACACAAGTGATCATCACTGAGAGAGGATCTGTATCTGGATTTGTTGAACTTCATCACTGAGAATGTAATGCGGACATCACAGCTTTCGTCCAGAGCCAAGGAAAAAAAGTTAAAATTATCCGCTTTGTTTTGCAGCTGAAGCACCAAATTCCCCACGATGTCTTCGACCCATCTCGTTACGATTTGCCTGGAGAGGGGCACATTTGAAAACGCTTCTTTTTTCTCAGGACAAATTAGCGCTGCAGAGTCCACCAAACATTTTTTGAAAACTCCCCATCAGAGAATGGCTTACTGTTTCTTGCAATTTTGTGTGATATTACAAAGCTGGTCCTGACGGCTGTATCCCTGGATGAGTGGAGCTTTGTAAAAAATTTACATTGCGTGTAAAAAATGCCAATTTAAAAAACAAAAACAAAACAGTTGCCTTCAAAATAAAAGTAGTGTAGTTGTATTTCGTCAAAGTCCTTGATTTCGTGCACCTATCACAGTGTAATAGGTGTCATAGTTACACATTTACTTTTGACTTCAAATTTTCCAACAATCTCACGCAGGCCATCAGAGATAGTTAGAGGGCCGGATGTGCCCAGGTCTACTCTACACTATACCAACCACTGGGTTGGAGTAGTAGTATAGTGGTATAGTGTGGTATAGTGTATACGAACACAGTCTCAGGCAGAGGAGCAGAGACAAAACACTGACAGGATGTCGGGATGCCAGGATGTCAGGATGCATGCACATCTCCCTTTCACCACTCCACGCTCACCCCTTCCCCATCACCTGGGAAGCAGGCGGAGGAGGCCACACCACCTCCTGCATGGCAGGACCGCCTGTCTGGAGGGGTCAGTAGAGCATGGACTCCACACACCACTGTTGACAGAACAATTTGTCAGGGAGCATGAGAGGGATACCTGATCCTAAGTATATATTACTAAGACATATACACACACACACTGACAAAACACATTTACTTTATTCTCAAACACATAATACTACTGCAAATATACTCAGTACCAGCCTGCATTAAAAATAAATGAGGGAACTCAAATCCTGAAATGAGTAATCCTAAATGAAAACATGGGACTTTAAATGGTACATCACGTCTTAATCAAACAAACATCCTCTATGAATCGAACATGTGACATTTATGCAGGTAAATGGATCCTACACAGCGATTAATGAAACAAACACGACTGACTCTCTTACTCCAGTATGGTCAGCCAAATCACACATTAATTGAATATAATGATTACTGAATTACTGATTACTAATTAAATACTATTTTACTCTGTAAACAACTAAGCCCATGTTAAGAATAATTATTCAATGTTTGGTCTGACCCAATAATTTGTGATCTACTTAACACCTACTTAAAATACATGCCATATTTAAAAATTTTTAAATCCAGAAAAAATAAAAAGGCTTCAACATATTTTTTTGAAGAAACTAAATATATGTCTGAATAAATTCCCTCTCAAGAGGTGTAATGATGATCTGAGTCTGGCATTGAGGATTAGTTGCTGTCTGTCTCTCTGTCTCTCTGTGTGTGTGTGTGTGTGTGTGTGTGTGTGTGTGTGTCCTCACAGCCTGTGAGTACTGAACTGAGCAGAGGAAGCAGATTAGCCCAGTGAGTGTTGGTGATCAACATACAGCCAGACAACACAGGCCTGCAGAGTTCAGCTGGGAGCATCCCTTGCTCACCCTGTGCTGGCCACTGTGGCAGGGTTATCACGCATGACAATAAACCTTCCTCAGCAGGAACATCACACCCAATCACTCGCTCTGTTTCTCCTCCTCACCTCTACTGCTCCTCAGCAGATGACCCTGAGTGACAATCTCATTAAATTCAGATGGGATGGTTTCATTTTTTCCAGGTTAAACATAAATGGTTCAGTTTAATCTAAATGGAACGTTACAGGATGGTATATTAAAAAATATCTAAAAATCTCAGCTTCCAATTAAGGCAAGAGAGGAATGGAGAAGCCAGAGAGGCTCATAAATTGATTTTTAAACATTTCAGTAATCAATTACAACAGAAGTTAGTTACTTTCTGTTCAGTCTTTATTTAAAATTGAATGTTCCACTTAAATAAGTTATTTTATTTCAGAGAAAAAAATGAATAACTTATTTACATAAGCACTGTATGGTAAACCTATTTTTCAGTGTGGATTTATTCTAAATGAGGGAAATGTGGGTATTCTAAATGAGAGCTTAATTATCATTGTTACCTTTGTCATGATAAGGTTTTAGGCTTGTTTGAGATATGCAAGGCATAAGCAGAAGGACCATTAGTGATCACAGCCCTACTCAGCCCTAAAAACCCTTCAGTGTCCTACACAACTCTACACAGCCCTACACCACTCTACATAGCCGTACACAGTCATGCACAGCCCTACAGTCATACACAGCTCTACACAGTCCTACAGAACCCTACACAATCCTACCCGGTCCCTCACAGCCCCTCACAGCCATACACAATCCTACACAACCCAACACAGTTCTTTACAGTCATATTCAGCACGTTTCACACCGGTTAAATGTTTTGTATGACTTGCAGTGGTGTCATGCTGATACAATAATCAGAGCTAGGCACTGCTCTCCACCAAATGCACAAAAAATGCATGATGGGAAACAATGCATGATGGGAAACAATTTGCTGATGACAAAGCTCAGCACCTGCTGGCATAAAAGCTAATCCACATTTACACAGCTGGTTCATAACATAAACCTGGCTAGAATTAAAGCTAATATACTCTAATTTTTAAAAATATATTCTATTCAAAGTTTTTTCCATTACCATAGTCCTCTAAGACAATGCAATTTGAATTACTATCCTTCTACCCTCACACCAATATTCTGTCTCACCCACGTAGTTTAATTTTAGGAATGTGTTGACATTAGCTTATAACATAACACCAACCAATTTAATAGATATATCACCATGCTCAACCAAACAATATTTTGATAAATATTTGGTTTTAGTTATCTGATGATGTGGTATCAGCATCCTTTTTTAGGCTGTTGTTAAATAGGAGGGCCAAAACTTCAAAGGAGGGCCATTCTAACCAAAATAACACTAATCTAACACTAACACTGTCTAAAATAATACAGCTAACAGTTTTCCGTCCGAGCTGAATAGGTGGTGGTAATCTTAGTGCTGTTTCAGTTTTTGCATTTTATGCTTCTAATTTGTCATCATAGTTGTTGTGAGCCAATGCAGATGAGAACTGTGAACTCCTGTATTTTCATAGCATGCTGAAATGTGACTTCACAATTGTTAGTCACTAATGAAGGACTGAATCTTTTTGACACAAACAGTGAGAGGTTTTTTTGTTTGTTTGTTTGTTTCTGGACACAGACCAGATATGTAAGACACTTGGCTGGAGTTCAGGCCAAGAGATGTCGTAGTCTGGAGATTAGTGCATTCAGGCTCCTGTCTGTCTTGGCAGCATCTGAGAAGTGTGGCTCATGGGCTCTAAATAAAATTGGAAAACTTCTTGAATTTAATCAGGTGTGTGAATCTGATTTCAGTTTGGCCCATATCTCTCTGGACAAATGAATTTGTGCATCTGCACAAATGAATTGTTGAAATATTTCAGCAGCTGTAGTGAACACCTTGAGTGATGGAATGTGTGAAATAAACAACTGTGTGGCTTTGTTTTGAAAAGCCTGTATGTTGAAGGTGCAATAACAAACTTTTAAATGTCTGAACATGTGTGTTTTCACCTTTCATTCGTCACCAAAGACAAAGAAAACTAAAAAGAAACATAACAATCCATTTACATTTCTTTCTAGCTACAAAAAAAGATTGTTGTTGCTTTCTTCAGGGACTCTCAATCCTGGCATTATGTTCCAGCAACACAGTGAAGGTCAGGCAGACATGTCACGGTATACCATCATCTCAAAGTGCCACATCCATTATCCTCTTACAGGCACACAGCCAGAGTTGAATTTTCCATAATAATTAATGCAGATTATGAACACAAATAAAGTGTGCTACATGAATGGAAATATTGTATGAAACTTTAAAAATATCAATAACACAATCAAAACTGTCAGCAGTTTTGATTGTGTTATTGATATTTTTAAAGTTTCAAAGTTTTAAAGAAAAACATTGCTCAAAGCAGAAATACTACTGTTTGGGGAAAAAAAGACATGGAAGTTTTGTGTGAGCTAATCCCAGTCAAAAAAAACATGTTGAAATATATTCACCTAGGAATGGTTTACTTATAAACTGAGTTTAGATATTGATACTGAGTTTAGATTGATTGTGAGGGGTTGGTATGTGCCAATTCCTCCTGCACACATGATTCTACAGGAGAGGTGCATGATTATATGATGATTAAAATTATTATATTAAACACTATTACAGTGTTTTTCATTTCTTTTTGAGATATTTTCAATTAAATGAAAGGTTAATGTCTATTTAATATCTATTTAAAAATCAAGCTTTACATGGGTTGTCTTACAACATGTATACAGTACTTCCCTTAATCTCATCTATGTTTCCCATAATCCCAGTTAAATAGATTAATTTTAGAAAACAATGATCAGTGTCTTTAACCTTAACATCAATGCAAACCAAATAACACACCTAAAGGTTGATGTGCACTAACTCTCACAATGACAGCCAGTCACTCAAAGCCTATCCACACATGTTACATGTGGTAAATTCTGATCCTTCAACCTGCATGATGCAGAAAAAGTCTGAACACCATAATGGTCAAGTTCTGATGCCCAATGTGCCTGTGTGTACTTATCTGTGTGTATTTACCTGTGTGTACTTACCTGTGTGTAGTCATCTGTGTTTACTTACAGTGTATAAGGCTTCACTGACATCAACACTTAGCATGCCCTTCAGCAGCTGAAGCCCATTAAAGTGGTGTGGTCTGAGACGTTCTCCATACTAGTGTTGAATTTGAATGTGGTTTTCCTGGTTGTGAGTTTTGACAACACTCATTTGGGAAATGCTAGCATTCTCGGCCAACTATCTTCTGTAGCATTGTGTCATTGTTAAATTATATCTTGTTTCACTCCAGCTTCTGGAAAGAAATGTGACCCCTGGGGTTGTACAAGCCAACTGAGACATGGGAATTTCTACACTGCAACAAGATTCCCTAGTGATCTCAGCTGTAGAAAAAAAGTGCAGGTTCTACATTGGTAGGTGATTTCAGAGAGACACACGAGTTGCTGATGAGTACCTTCTGAGGAGGAAAGGAGAATACAGGCTTGCCGCTGGGTATGAAGTTCAAACAGGGTCAAGATCACAAAGACAGATTTGAAAAAAAAGGATTCACTGGGACTCCACTGGGGCATAATCTGTCAGATTTCTAAAGGTAGAGAGTTAATCTAGAGTTCTAAATTCTACCCTTGAGGAAAGCATACATCATGTTTTATCAGTATATGGAGGGCTCTTAGGCTGACATTGTCATGAAGTTAACTGTCATAGAAGGCAGATAAGGATTATTGTTTTTGTGATAGGTACCTGAAGGTTTTGATTAAAATTTTGTAGACTCAAACAAACCATCCATCAATTTCTGTAGTTATTACTGCAGTTATGTGCAGGTCACAGAGAGGGATAAACACACAGAGATACTCATCTGCAACCAACACGCACGCACGCACACACACACACACAAACAAACACACACCTGCACCTTGCACTCTTCTCTGAGGAACCCTTTCTCCAGAATGCATCTGGACCAGTCAGATAGACTTTGTAGAGTGTGTAGAAGCCAGTGGCGGTCAAATGAAGGTGAGTTTTCTACTGGGACCTATCAGAAGGTTTTACTCTGTGTTTGACCTGGAGAAGAAAGAAGGCTTGTCTACAATCATGCACATGTTGTACAAAACTGAAACGAGTCATATAAACTAATATAAATAAAAAATATAAATGTCAGATAAACAATCTGAAAATATTAAGCCATAAAGGGAGCTGCAGTCAGGCTGGAGGTGTGGCACAACCGTGGCTGTCAGGCTGGGGGTGTGGGACAGCCGTGGCTGTCAGGCTGCGGGTATTCACTATTCTGTGGAAGTGTTTTACATTTTGCATCTGACAGAGTGTTTTTAAAACTGCTGTGGAAGGAAATGAACATTCTATTTGCAATAACACTGCACTGCAGTATTGCAGTCCTCCACACATTCCTGCCTCTTCTATAGCGCTTTTGGAGATGATGTTTGACACACTAGTACAAAAGCATATGTGAAAGTAACTTATGCTATCATAGTTATGGGGTTAATATTATAATGCATAGTTTGTATTAAAAGACAGACTTTGGAGTTAAGAAATAGAGCTGACAGTCAGGTTACCAGCGTCTCTACAGAGCTGACTGTCAGGCTACCAGTGTGTCTTCTTGCCACCAGCATTGACACTAAACTCTGTGATGGACATTATGTTAGAACCGTAAACATCTTTATGGTTCCATACAGCACTGAGAAAGACTGCTGCTTATCATCATTGAATAAGAGACAAACCAACACCAATCAAGGAAGGAAACTGCAGCTTTCAGTTACAGGCTTAGCTTCAGAGCAGTTGTACAGTGTCAGGATAGACAGGAAACAGAAGTGGAGTCGCTCACAGTTTGGTGTAAGAGGTTTAATCCACTTACAAACCAAAAGGGAAAGAAAAACTCCAGGAACAATAATAAAAGTCAGTAACAGTGAAGGCAAAACACGACCAAAAGATACAAATCATACAAACAGGCTCAGTAACGCTAGAAATCACTGGAATGAGACTTTGAAAATATTAACTGAAATAATAACAGGATGTGTATACATAGTATTAAAAATCAGGATTCATCAAGAAACAGGTAGTACTAATATTTGGGAATTGAGAGAGAGCCGGAGGATTCTAGGAAATACAATTATTCAGCTGGAGGCTTGTATGAAGAAATTAAAGTGAAGAAATTAAAAATGTTCAATCAAATTATGAGTGTTTTTAGTTTTATTTTTAGTTTTATTTATTGAGCACCTCCCATACGGTGCTACACTTATTCTACATACTTCCTAGAAAAGAAGACTAGATATGCGATGCAAACACAACCAGACTAAACCCTGCCACTGGCTTCATTATTATGGATGACACAACAATGAAAGCAAGTGTGAAGGCCATTGTGATATATTGACCCATAAATAATGTGGCAGTGCTCAGCCATTCATTAACCTTTTGATTCTGAATTTCACATCCGCTGTGACTGTCCTGTGCCTCTGGGTTGATGTACATGCTATGAAATGAGGCAGGATTTTGATGCATGTTACACACACACACAAACATATGGTGACGCAGGGAAGCCTGGCAGGATGCACAGACAAGTCGTGTAACACACAACGATGTATATTGATGCACACAAAAGACAGCGTCGTACCTAGGCTATGGCAAGGTCAAACACCAACAATATTCAAATTTAAATACTTATATACTCACACTAACACACAACAAGGAGCAGGTGTGAAACACAGGGAGGTTATGGCCATACGGAACGAATGAACACACACACACAAACACACAGGGAGATTATTTGGGAGGAGGGGCCATATTGTGACATATCTGCTAATATACCATCTTGCCCCACAGTACCTTAGAGAGCTGCTAGTGCAATAAGACCCACCATGTCTGCTTAGATCAAAAGGTGCTGGCTCTTTACTAGTACCAAGAATAAGAAAATCTACCACAAGGGGCAGAGCCTTTTCCTATAAAGCTCCCATACTATGGAATAACCTTCCTGTAAATGTATGAGACTCAGACACAGTCTCAATATGTAAGGCTAGGCTGAAAACCTTTCTGCATTTTATTAACTACTTCCCATTTAAGGTAAAGGTGCAGATCTGGGGGTCCATGGGCATGGAGAGTTATAGTAAACTGGGATGTTATGATGCTGTCACCTCTCTTTTATCACTCAAGTTTGTTGACTTTGAGTGGCAGAGTGCTGATGTTCCAGAGTGCCCTCAAGCCTGTGTTTCCTTCTGGCTCTATCCTTTTAGCTGTATTGCCATAGCTACATCTGCCGGAGTCCATCATGCCTAATAGTCTAATCTCTCATTCTGCTGTAGGTACACCTACCCCTGATGTCATGATGTTACAGAGCCTCAACCCATCTCAGCTGCCCTGATTACTCCCACCACCCCCTGATGTCCCCTGCTGTAGCGCACCACACCTTCATCCCAGCCAACTACCCTCTGTTGCCCTTGATGGAAGTTCTCATGGAAGATGGGTTTAGGACACACACACACCGTAGAAACCAGACTGGGACTTCTAAAAAATTGAAATAGACATTCAATGCTTATTTTTCATTTCATTATAATTATTTGTTTTTCTCGCTTTCACTATTTATTCTGCTCCTTAGTGTTTCTATTGTTACTATTGTGGTGACTGATGTCACCCAGAGTAAGATGGGACCCCCTTTGAGTCTTGGTTCCTCTCAAGTTTTCGTTCTCGTGCTCTAGGTAGTTTTTCCTCAACACTGTCGCCCTTGACTCGCTGACTGGGGGCTTGGACTCTGACATTTATAAAGCTGCTTTGTGACAATTACTGTTGTTATATAAGCATTATATAAATAAATTTGACTTTGGCTTAAACTTTCATATTCCATTCCTTTCTGGTCTTTATCTGACTAAGACATATTAATGTATTCACTAAAGCATATTCAGTAAAGAAACTAGTAACAGTAATTATTTTAAAAAGTATTTTTGTCTGTTTGACAACCTGCTGCCTTTTCCTTGGTGCAGTTATTCCATGTGGTTTTACTCAACTAAAGCTTTCAGCAATGTGATTTGTAGAAAGAGTGATATGAGGCAGTGTGATATGAGGCAGTGTGATACGTGGCCAGGGTGATATGAGACACTATGATACGAGGCACTATGGATTTAAATCCAAATGCTGAGATCATGATTTGTAGGTAGGTTGATTTGTATAATTTGAGGCCAGTCCTTCCTGTTTATCTTACAATTAGTCACTTTCATTGCAAAAATGTATGAGGGGTTTTTACATTTTTATTCAAAACTCCTACTCTGTTGTGTTTTGATTAAGCTGCTTGCAGTGCACCATTAAAGATTAGCAACAATTAATAGCAACGCTATCATGAAGCTAGCCACCGAAAAAGTTCCTCTTTAATAGTGGTATGGGCTTCCTATCTGTGTTCCTATTTAATAATCATGTGGGGTGAACTTGTATCATATATGATATATAAAATCATAATATCATAAATCTTTATATATTTTGCATTATTGTATGCATTACCAAGCTGATGTTTCACTTTTGACTGACATGTGGTACTCATCTGGCAAGCGGGAGCGGACTGCCCAAGGGCCATCCATCCATCTGGGCCAAACCATTTTAGTGTCTGGGCCAGACTACTTTACTGTCTGGGAGCAGTATTGCATTTGAACAAGGTGATAAGGATACTTGACCTTAAAACACTTTCAGACTGACGGTACAGCAACACCTACCATGGTATGTATGCTTCCATCGGTCTTCACAATGGTCTCAGCATGTCTATGAAGGTAGCTAGGAATCCAGCTACAGTTACACACAAAGTAGTCTGTAGTGACAGTAATAAACACCATGTTGCCTATGAAGAGTGAACATTGTTCTTCAGTTCAAACACAACCTTTTCTGACTTGTCCAGAATGAAAAGACTGACCTTCAGTGCTCAAGATTTACAAACCTGAGCAACACATCAGGTGTGTTTGTAATCTTTAAGGTATGAAAGATCAGTTACATTTTAATATTATGACAACAGTTCTTTGGACATTACAGCCTGGCAGGGAAAAAAGTTGTAAATATTAAACATTTTCTCAAGGGTAATACTAGAGTCTTTTTATGAGTGACTACCTCTCTGTTGCTGAAATGCACTTAAACTAGAGATGCAATCTTCTTTTCTGTGTATTGCTAGCTGTGGTTGTAACTAACAGCTACAAAACACGATGTGGACAAATATTTCAGCACTCTAAGCAGCAGCAGAGCCTCCGAGATAGCAGGTATTTTCCTCATCAGTAAGACAAAGATAAATCATATTCTTTGCTTCCTTTTGTTATTTTCACATCTCAGATGCTATTCCGTTGACAGTTGAGTGTAACATGCTGTTCAGTTAATGGTGGGCCAGCAAAATTAGATTTGCTCAGATGTTTGGTTTTTATTCAATTGTTCCTGTGAGTAATTCACTAAAGTTTTGGGTGTACAGGTGTCTTTCAAGTTGTTTTATATAATTGCTACACGTTTTATGAATAATGATTTATATAATTAAAGAACTAATTACCCGTTTTGCTTGAGGGCTTTACACATCAGGAAAAAGATACAGAAACTGCATAGCAGATTTTAATAAGTCTTCCATTCTAGTCTTCATAAATCTTTACATGGGCTCTGTCAACTCCTGCAAAGTGGTAAATATATTTGGCCAGTATTAGCAGTTATATCTTCACAGTGTCTCGCCTCAGTAATCCTTTTTTCTTTAAGAGAACACACATTCCCAGGGGGCCTTGCTGACTGTTAGCATTACTACCCTGGTTCAGTCTTTTACATGTATTTAGCACAAATATACCTGTTTCCTTAGTTATTGAAAATATCAATAGATTTTTTAGACTTTCGGTGACAGGATAAAATGGAATTCCTCTCAGTGCCCAGACATCTGACTGAGCGAAACTGAATTCGGTTATTACTCAGACTCATTCAAAGCACAGACTCATGAGAAGCTGTGCTTTAAGCCTAACTCAAGTCATGGTGAATTTTCATGCCAGTGTTCTCTTGCATTATTCCTTATAGCTCAGTGAGATGTTTACACAGCAACAACATATTGTAGTAATATAAATATATTCCATGATTCCAAATATTATATTTTATTTTATATATATATATATATATATATATATATATATATATATATATATAAAAACAAACATTATTCCATAGCAAACACTAGTGTCATGTATGCAGAATGACATTTTCCATACACACACACACACACAGAGCCCTAAAAGCTGTCAGCTCTTGTACGTGGTCTACAATGTTAATGCACTGGGGTGAACAACTTTTCTTATCACCCTCTTCTCCACTTGGGCACATGAGTGATTTCTTCCCTAAGAATGGTACAGGCTGAGTATAACTCATTGCTCCAGCAGATCTCCCCTCAGAAAAGGACACTAAACTAATAAAATAGAAATAGTGCAGATCTTTATCTTTAAATCTTTTCTTTAAGGGTCATGTCAGTTAGCCATGAGGGAACAATTATAGATTTGGGGTCTTATGGTTTTAAACTCACAATCATTCTACTTATTGTAACTGAAATAATGAAGACTACAGTTGCTCTAAGGAAGCATTGCAAGTTTTTCTCAAGCATGAACAGAGGTGAGACACAGAGTCCTTCCAACTTCATTTTCCATATACTTCACAGCCAGTTCAGGGCCTTTGTACAGGAGACAGGGAAGCTCAGGTAAAGTACCTTTCTTACGAGGTTTGTGGGCATTGTGATATGAGAAATGCTGTGTAAAGAATTTGATGTATTCGATGTATGAGAGCTTTCTAGAAAATGCACTAAGTGAGGTCATTTCATAAAGCTCTACATCTCACAAGGATCTACATCTCTTACAGATCTACAGCTCATACAGATCCACATCTCATAAGGGTTTACATCTCATATGGACCTACATCTCATACAGATCTACATCTCAGAGATTTATATTTCATAAGCATTTGTGAGGATTTTTGGACTTATTCCAAAGTTAGTCAATTCAAGTAATCTTTCTTGTAATTGCTGTACTTACATTTCTTTTCATTCTGAAACATGTTTGGATATTCACTATATTCAGATTCAATTATCTAAAAGTGCTCCAGGTCTTTCCTTGTGGATCTTTGTATGATCTGAATTACTCTGATTTCATCTGTAATTGTCCTGCCCAGAGCCACACAGAGAAGGACAAATATTTGAGGCTCCTCTCAAGGTTGCATCTACCATCTCAGAGAGCATTTCCCACAGTTCTCAGCAGTTTGTTTCTTAGACACAGATTTCTATGAAACTGCTTGGTGACAATGCCCAGTGTAAAAATGAAAGAAAAAGCATGAGGAAAAAGTAAAACATTTGTATTTCTTTGTTTTATTTCTTTATTTATGTATTCACTAATTTCATACCTATTTATTTATTTATTTAGTAGCTTTCTTAGAACCCAAGGTTGCTTGGATCATGACAGATTAAAAGGAAGGAAAAACCTTGACTATGACTATGCAGTAGACGTGTGACGGATGAGGCTTAAGCAGGATGTAGGGACGAGGCACGTCAAACAAACATACGTTTTATTGACACATGAAACATACACGTCTTAACACAGACTACTTGGATCAAACACCGACAACTTTGACGATACGAAACGAGACTTGTATACAAGCATGACAATTACACACAACAGGGATCAGGTGAACGACACAAGAGGGTGTGGCAATACAGACACGCGCGTGCGCGCACACACACAGACTTGAGGGGGGAGGGGCCGTACCGTGACAAGACAGAAGAGACTAATGCTGAAAAAAGAGGAAGGTTTTAGTTTCAGGGCCCAGTAATGATTGAAGACTTTCAGAGATTGAGGGACAAAGTACTGAAAGAAGTGTCATCAAATGAGAAGAGCCTTCTGAGCAGTGCTGCAAGCAGTCAGGGTTAGAACAGAGATGGCTGATAGAATATGCTTCCTTTATGATAGTTAATAGAGAAATCCTGTAACATTACTGCAGAAGTCCTGGATGAAGGCATATTGAATTCATAAAGTATAGACAGGTCTTATCACAAATCTGCAGAAATGTCATTGATTGCCCCCATTTTGACTGACTTAAGTGTTTATTTCTTCATTACTCATTGATAATCTCCTTATACAATGTCACTGAGGGGTGGCATTCTGTATATGTCTTGTACTGGGAAAGTAAAGCGGATATGAACACTTGCTTTGTGACAACATGTGGCAGCCTGGAAGGCAGCAGTGTGTCTGTGATGGATGAGAGATGATGGCTTACTTCATCTCGACACCTCACTGTTCCCCCGGTCTAAAGAGCAGGAAACACAGCAATGACTGGATCCAGTTCACTTCTAGGCCATTTTGTTAAACATCATGAGCACTTCAGCTTAGAAAGGGTGAGATGTGCATGTCTCATTTTCATTCAGTTCAGTCTGCCATGAAGAAACAGAGGCACAATGAGAGAGATTTTGTGAGACTAAAAAGGGGACAGGATAATGAGCATAAACTTGTATTTGCAATTTCTAGTCTACTGGTTCTACAAGCCTTTATGAGCAAATGACTGAGGGTCTGAGCATTCATTGTTAATCATCATAAAACAGAACTGCCTTACAACCAAACCTAAAAACAAGAAGATTTAAAAAGATGCTTGGCTGACAGCTTTTATCAGTTTTTGTAGGAACGTAAGTAAGTAACCCACATTAATGGTTTTGCAGACTTGCCAAAGAAACATTTTCCAGAGTATTACCAACCACAGTAGGCCGGAATATGACCCATTTTGCTGTCTGTGTTCAAAGTTAACTGAAAAACTTGGTTACAGGGTAGTAGATAGTTTTGGCAGCCCAATGGAAATCTGCAGGGCATCTGGCGCCTGAGCCCAAACCTGACTGCAGCTGTTTCTGCAGCCACTTCAGGCAATTAACACACATCAGATTCTAAGAAGGCCTAACTGTTGAGGCAGAAGACCAACACCTACTGCTAACTTTAAGTGGAGTTGGCGGCGCGGTAGCACGCAGCGGCCACTCCAGGTCCGATAATGGTGATATTGTGCTACTATCTGTCGTCTGTACTACTTTTTTCCCCGCAACTTAAAGCACACATACATGGAAACAATCAACTTCCATGTATACCACCGCCATAGCCTACAACACTTAAAGACATAATGCACAAACCTACCTGGACGACGGCGTGCTTCAGACGCTCTGTGAGCTCGGGTTGCTATGCGTACCAGGCCTGCAGACCACGGCGTCGCCTAAATCCGAATGCCGAAGGGGGAAACACCGCAAGCGTTGTGCAAGGAAGCAAAAGGGGGAAGCGAGCTGGGGTCCGTGATAGGCTAAAAGCTAATCCTAGCAGACCAGCTCTACCATCTCTATTCCTTTCAAATGTCTGCTCCTTGGATAATAAACTGGACTGCATCAAACTCCAGCAGACTACAGCGAGAGTTCAGACTGCTGTGTTTTAATCTTTACTGAAACGTGGCTCAGCGACAGTATTCCAGACGCCGCCATTCATCTGGATGGATTAGTCTCAATCCGTGCCGATTGAGACAATGCGCTCTCCGACAAAACACGTTGGCGGAGGAGTATGCATTTATATCAATGAGTCCTGGTGTAAAAACTCTGTGCTTGTTGTTAAGTACTGCTCACCGCTGGTGGAGTTTGCTATTGTCAGATGCAGAGCTTTTTATTTACCGCGGGAATTCACCTCCGTGTTTATAATCACGCTGTACATTCCACCCAGCGCAAACACACGAGAGGCTCTCCAGGAGCTGTATGGAGCGATTAGTCAACTGCAGAACGTTCATTCAGACGGACTGTTTATTATCGCCGGAGACTTCAACCACGCAAATCTCAAGTCAGTACTGCCTAAATTCCATCAACATGTGAACTTTGCAAGGAGAGAAGCGAACGCGCTGGATCTCGTTTATACAAACATTTCCGGTGCGTACCGGGCGGAGCCCCGCCCCCTCTCGGATACTCTGATCACATGTCTGTAATGTTGATTCCTGCATATAGATCGATCGTCAGACGCTCGAAACCGCTTCTGAAGCAGGTGAGAACCTGGCCAGCAGGAGACATCTCTGCTCTTCAGGACTGTTTTGAGCAGACGACTTGGATCACGTTCAAGGAGGCTGCTACTGACAGTGGCACTGTTAACCTGGAAGAGTATACAGCATCAGTGACTGGCTACATCAGCAAGTGCATTGATGATGTTACTGTCTCCAAGACCATCACCACACGCCCCAACCAGATGGATGACTGCTGAGGTGCGCATGCTACTGAGGACCCATGACTCAGCCTTCAGAACAGGTGACAGAGAGGCTCTCAGGAAAACAAGAACCAAACTGTCACGTGCGATCAGGGAAGCAAAGCGTGCACACGCACAGAGGATCCATGAACACTTCAAAGACACTGGTGACACACGGCACATGTGGGAGAGCATTCAGGCCATTACTAACTACAGGAAAACATCACCTTCCTGTGACAGTGATGCCATCCTCCCAGATGCACTGAATGACTTCTATGCAAGGTTTAAAGCGCAGAACAACGTTGCAGCAGAAAAGTCCATCCGCAAAATGACCAGGTGCTGTGCCTGACGGCGGCTGATGTGAGGCGTACTCTGCGTGGAGTTAACCCACGGAAAGCTACTGGACCAGACAACATCCCGGGTCGTGTGCTCAGAGAATGTGCTGACCAGCTTGCAGATGTCCTGACAGACATCTTCAATATCTCTCTGAGCTGCGCCGTGGTCCCAACATGCTTCAAGACCACCACCATCGCCCCGTGCCCAAGAAGCCCACGGTGTCATGTCTCAACGACTACCATCCCATCGCACTCACATCCATCATCATGAAGTGCTTCGAGAGACTCGTCATGAGACACATCAAGACCCAGCTTCCCCCTTCTCTGGACCCCCTGCAGTTCGCGTACCGCTCCAACCGCTCTATGGATGATGCCATCTCTACCACACTTCATCTGGCATTCACACATCTGGATAAAAAGGGCACCTACGTAAGAATGCTGTTCATAGACTTCAGTTCAGCATTCAACACCATTGTTCCTCAGCATCTGATTGGAAAGTTGAGCTTACTGGGCTTGAACACCTCCCTCTGCAACTGGATCCTGAATTTCTTGACTTGTAGACCTCAGTCAGTCCGGATTGGGAGCAGCACTTCCAACACCACCACACTGAGTACTGGTGCTCCCCAGGGCAGCGTACTCAGCCCTCTGCTGTTCACACTGCTGACTCATGACTGTGCAGCAATGCACAGTTCGAATCACATCATCGAGTTCGCTGATGACACGACCGTGGTGGGTCTCATCAACAAAGACAATGAGTCAGCATACAGAGAGGAGGTGCGAGAACTGGTGAGCTGGTGTAAGGTCAACAACCTGTATCTGAATGTTGACAAGACAAAAGAAATGGTTGTTGACTTCAGGAGAGCAAGGTGAGATCACTCCCCGCTTGCCACCAACGACTCCTCAGTGGAGATCATCAAGAACTTCAAGTTCCTTGGTGTTCACATAGCAGAGAACCTCACCTGGACCCTAAACACCAGTTCCATCACCAAGAGAGCCCAGCAACGTCTTTACTTCCTTCGGAAGCTGAGGGAAGCCCATCTCCCATCACCCATCCTTACTACGTTCTACAGAGGTACTTTAGAGAGCATCCTGAGCAGCTGCATCATTACCTGGTTTGGGAACTGCACCGCCTTTGACCGCAAGACCCTCCAGAGAATAGTGAGAACAGCTGAGAAGATCATTGGGGTCTCTCTTCCCTCCATCACGAACATCTACATAACACGCTGCATCCAGAAAGCCACCAACATTGTGAAAGACGCCACACACCCCTCACATGAACTGTTCACCCTTTTGCCATCTGGAAGAAGGTACTGCAGCATCCAGTCCCGCATCTCCAGACTGTGCAACAGCTTCTTCCCAGAAGCCATTAGACTCCTGAACTCTGGCTAACTCCAATTCCAATTCAGATTCCAAAATGGGCACTTTTATACATGCTTAAACACAAACACACACACACACACACACACACACACACACACACGTACGTATGTACGTACATACATACATACATATCTATACACACACTCACACATTGTTTTGCATCGGACTAGTGCTGAAGTCAAACCTAACACAAATAAACTATGCACTCCTGTTGCAGTCTTGCACATTATCCTACTTGCTGCTAGAGTACTGTACTAAACCAGCACTGTACTCTGAACTGTTCTGGCTGTGTCACTGATTCCTATGCACAACTCGCTTTACATATGCCCAGTACTGTGTACCGGACTAAATAATTG
Source organism: Electrophorus electricus (assembly GCF_041902795.1). NCBI lineage: Eukaryota > Metazoa > Chordata > Actinopteri > Gymnotiformes > Gymnotidae > Electrophorus > Electrophorus electricus. The sequence goes on from NC_137513.1 coordinate 301,248, forward strand.
CACTGTCCACTCATTTTGTATTTGTCCTGTCCTGTATTTATTATTGTTTATTTAATGTTTATTTAATGACATTTTTGCACTATATTGGACTGTTTGCACTTGTGTAGCATGTTGTCTGTTGTACTGTTGTTTTGTGTTGCACCATGGTCCTGGAGGAACATTGTCTCGTTTTTGTTGTGTACTTGTATATAGCTGAAATGACAATAAAACCTCTTTGAACTTTGAACTAATTGCGATATTGCAGCTGTGCAATACAATTACCAAGAAAGGTTTCTTCACTGACTCCGAATAGCCGTGAGGCCTCTTGACCATCAGCACTTGATCTATGTCTGTCATTGTGTTCTGTTGACTATATGGAAAAGTCAACACAAATTGAAAGCGCAGTGCTTTGTTACAACCGAAGCATGCCTCCCACCTGTATAATCCTGTGAATAATGCACTTTATGATGTGCAGCTCAGTTCCAGCTGCAGGGATCCTTCTATCCAGGACAGTGTTTTTATGTTAGCTTTTTGTCAGGCTTGTTTAGATTTAACATTTCAAGCCACCACATGCTTGCATAAACCTGCTGTCTCCCACACAAAGTCCCTGGAAACTGCATTGTAAATATGCAAACAGAAAAAATAGATATGTTTGGAGGTATCGTATGCAAGGATGCTAGCATTGTCTGCAATAAGACAGACATACAAAAAATCCCCTCATACAAAATCCCCTCATACAAAAAAATCATGCATGTTATAAGAATATCTAGTGTGGATGTAAATCTGTCAGTATCTTCCTTATTAAATAAGAAATGTACTAGCAGTAGAATCTTAATTCAAAGGACAATGTTGTGGTGGTTTCGACTTTTCTGTATAGGGCTTCTTTTAAAATTCATAAGACTTTATGTTTTTATGCTTTGCAGATATTCCATCCTTATGAGCAGCAGTGTTATGATGAAAATTCCTAAAAGGTTGCCACTGAATAAATGAACATTTTAGAGTTAGAACTAATAAGACTCTTTTTTGAGAAACATTTTTTTTTCTAGACAGATTTAGTATACTCTGCTTGACTCTCTCTTGTAAAACAAGTCAGACAAGAGGCATGGTTCAGTGAAATATAGACCTCCAGACAGATAATGCTCATGGATATAAATGTCATTGGTACATACTATGCAAGGGGTTTTCTTCCCATGATGGTTCCTGCTCCTCCTCATTCCCATCTTCCTCTGATTTCACCACTCAGGGCCATCATTCTGGTTTTCTTCTAGATCTTGTTTGTTTCATCCCGCATTCTGGCTCTGACATTCACTAGTCTTCGGCACCCATCCTTCCGCTTAGTGTACAATCTCAGAGTGCTGGATTTGGGATGAAACCCTCCATGCATTGTGAGGAGTTTTCTGGTCTTGATGCTAGTGGCTTCTATCTCCTCCTTAGGCCATCTTATAGTAGGTGCTGATATATCTGTAGAGTGTAGGTGTTAATGTATCTTATAACTGGTAGAGTGTAGGTGTTGATATATCTGATGACTGGTAGAGTGTAGAGTGTAGATGTTGATAGGTGTTGATAGCTTGGATCTTGTTTCTCCCATTCAGCTGACATCTCAGCACGTGTCTCACTCTTTGTAGGTGTTTGTCTGTAGCTGCTTTCCTTATGGCCTCTACATGATTCCCATTTGCCTGTGGGATTCCAAGGTACTTGTGGCTGCCCTCAACATCTGTTATGTTACTTTCTGGTAGTAAGATCCCCTCTAGCCACCTTCTCTCTCCTTGTCTCACCCGACCACACTTATCCTGTCCTAATTACATTCAGATGTCGTTGCTGTATATCCTGTTGATATGGACTAGTGAGTTGATGTCTCATTCACTTCTGGCATACAGCTTGATGTCATCCATGCACAGGAGGGGGCTAATGGTTGTTACAGGCAGCGCACAGGTTGGTCTGTCTGGTCTTACAGTCTCAAGTGTTTTATTCACCAGTAGCTGGTGTTTGGCTTCTCTGGTGTTCTTGCCAATATGTTTCTGGGCGTCGCTCATTTATTGAGCCATGTGCTTACTCATCTTGGCCACAGTGATGCCTGACAGGGGCTTCCATGTTGTGCAGAGGCAGGTTATCGGCCAGTAGTTGGATGGAACTGCCCTTCAGGATCAGGACTGTCTGGCCTTCAGTTTACCATTCAGTGTGGGTTCCATCTGTTAGCAGCTGGTTCATTTGTGCCTTCAGGCACTCATGGAGTGCAGTCAGTTTCTTCAGCCAGTAGGTGTGGACCATGTCAGGGTCTGAAGCTTCTTGGATATCTGCAAGCATGATGGTTACTGGATCCTATTCAGGGAAGTCTGTTCAGGCTGTCCTGTTCAGACTGTGGTCTGCTCTCTGGGAGTGGCTCATGGAAGAACATCCTGTTTATTATCCAGGCTTCCACTGTGCACATCTTCAGGCTGGCAGCCTCCATACCTGAGGCTCATCACACTGCATTTCTGCATTTATGATAGTTGGCTGACTGTGGTATATATCACAGTGATGGTCACAGTAGTGATCATTTTTAGTGCTGCATTCAGATACTTCACTTGGTCTTGGTAGTCTGTCCAGGTAAGCCATGATCTTCAATCTCAGGTCAGCAGCTCTGGGGTTGATGGACTCATTGGGCCTTGGATCCCAATTTTGGGGTGTGATGATAATGAAGATGATGATGTCTCACCTCTGACCTGTCCTCTTGGCTCCCCCTTGCCGTTGTATTTGTGTTGTACCTCGTCAATTTCTAGTTGTGACAGCAGTTGCCACTTCTGGATGTTGGCACACTGAGCTACTAGTTGATTAAGTGTCAGGTTGTGTTTAGAAGATTTTGGGTTTAAAAGTATCCATAGTTCCTACATCCTCTGCCTATAGCCTCCTACACTGGGATTGCTTGTGTAGTAGCATTCCAACAGTGTTTTATTATATATATATATATATATATATATATATATATATTCCCACACCCATACTGTGATTTGGTCAACAGCAAGGTTAATTGCTCAAAGTGGCAAAGTGGAATAATCGGTGCAGGGTTTTAACCCTGGTTTTTATACACCACTTAAATTAGAATAGTTAATGACCATCACATCAGCTCCACTCCCATGTATTTTACCATGTGATGTGTGGCAGGTTTGCTCTGAAGTAAGGTAGGACAAATGTGCTTTGTTGCCCTCAGCTAGACTGCTTTAATTTAATTAACCACAGGGAGGTACGAAAGACCTGTGAAAGACATTCAGTGGAAAAGGGCAGGGGGTCAGCTGCTGTGACCCAGGACATTTGTCACAGAGATGGATGCGCTCCTGGTAGCATCATAAAATATTAAAAGCCTCTCACAGGTGCTTGGCTACCTCATTAGTTCTCAAAGACTGCTCAGCCACTGGACAGAATGGCAGGATGCAAGTCGCAATCATTAGCTGGTTATTCTTGCAGGTAATTGAGTAAAACTCACACCAGGCATTCTGCCGATCTTCTCTCGCCTGGAGAGAAAGGGCCTGTGCCAAATGCTTGCAATCTGAAATGTCAGCTGCTCTGTGCCACTCACTATGCTTGACAAGGCTGCTTTGCACTGTAGCTGCTGTCTGTAGCTTTCCCTTTTTATATAAAGCATTATTTCACCTCTGCTGCTGGGAAACAGAACCTTCTTTACCCCTTTTTCACAAGACTCCTGAAGCCGAAGTTTGGAAATACGAAACACATACTTGTGATGAAGTGATGCAATCTCAAAGGGAAAATCAATCTCTGATGTATCTTACAATGTAAGTATTAGCACGTGGAAGCAAACTATGGGTGCCTTGAAAGTCTGAACAACCCTTACACAAAGAACAGCATACGCCATATTAGTTGTTTGTTGACACTTATGTTATGAAAATGTACCACTTACCTGAGCTGCCTCCTCTTTGCCCCAGCAAAAGTCTCCATAGGGGGTTTGTCATGCATAGATGAACAACCAGGTTGTCGTGGCATTTGGAACGCTTCAGGTAATTTCCATCCTAAGCCCTATGCTGTGACGGTAGCATTACATGCAGGTGTTGGCAATCATAGAGTGCCTTCTCTGTGATTATGCTTTCAAACAAACAAAAGATCAGATGGAGGAGAAGCGGAGGAGGTGGGAAGAACGTGTGGGCATGGGGCCGTTGTGATGAGCACCATGGCTGCAGGGCAGGGAGAGCAGCATGTGCACCTGCAGTGTGCAGTGTAGAGAGCCTCTCTCTCAGTTTGTGGATGTGTGTGTAGACGCCAACCCTGGTGGCAAAGGTATCTGCTTATCTGCTATGTGTCACAAATTACAAATGAGCGTCTAAGTTGACTACATGCCCAATGGAACACTGATAGAAAACCAAAAAGTAGAGGATTGGGGTGGGGTTTTTTCTGGCTTAGCATGTCTATCTACTGCACTGCTCACCTTGAGGAGATGTGGAACAGATGGTGGTATGCCCTGCAAAGAAGTTCCTCAGGATGGGTCTCAACAGAACACTTCCAGGTCACCTTAGAGATCAAATTCCCTTCTAGTTCCTTCTACTAGACCAACTAAACAGAATTCATGTCCATCAGCTCCTGTAATCTCAATTTGAATGACTGAAACTGTTGGTGCTGTGTCACTGAAAACATTAGAGGACCTCTCATAGCTGCAACCAAACTCTAGATTAATACCGACTTCTGCTATGAATACACCTCTGCTATGGACATTGTTATGTTCCTCAGGATTAAGTTTATCAATAAAATTTACCTCATCTCAGTCTAACTAGGACCCAAACAACTACTCAAGGTCAGACACCAAGAGTCTGTAAAAGTAATGACTTGACTTTTAAATTGGCATAATTAAAATTATGAGGCTGAAAATTTCCAGTGTGCTCATAACTGCAGCCAATTAACTGTCTAACACAGCCTGGGTAAAGAGACAGTGCAGTACAGTTAGATAAACGGAGATAAGAAGTAATGTTAGAGACGCTAAACTCTTTTATCCTGATGCAGCACACTGATTTAATTTAATTGACCAACAATAACAAAGTAAATGTTCTCAGCCAACCCCTCCCCTCTCATATCTCTCCCTCCTGCTCCTTTCTTCATTCCTCCTTTGTGGCTAAGAGTGGCTTCTACTGGAGCACATTCAGAGGTTTTATTTGTCCACTGAGCAGCTGTGGCTGAGATCCCATCCGTAATTAGACCTGTCAGCTATTCTAGGCAGCAGTGAGGAGAAATATTAAAAAGGCTCAGCCGTTTACCATCCAGTCAGAGCATGTTAAGCCAGACTGAGTCAGAGACACCACACATGTGCTCTTCATGACTATAAACACAAGGTCACCTAGCTGAGTGTTTAAGTCTGCACTGCATAAGATCACCAATGCAGGATTGTTTGCCTTCAAAATAATTTACTGGCAGAAACACCACCAGTTTGAACTGTTCGCTCACAATTACAGCACAATAGTATGAGCAGTATATAAGTGGAGAACACATTTGCATGGCGCTGACACTGTATTATGTTTAATCTGAGACAAACATATGTCTTGCTAAACACTGAAATGAATGGTAAAGGTCAGTAGCAATCTACTCCTCAAACCCAACTAATTCTTTCACATCCAAGGTTGTGTTCACCTGCCAAGTCATTTAAGTACCGGCTGTCACTGCCATGTACTGCACCTGTGGGTCATAATCATACTTGGACATTGGAGCCAGTTATATTTTTGTCAACAATCTTAATATAAGATGACTACTCATTGGCTAAGATCAGTACCTCTCTCTTCCCTTATTTTATCTGTTTAGTGGTGTACTACATATCAAGTAAAACTGCAGTCTAGGTAGCAAGCACTGAGACTTTCCTACAGAACCCCTATAGAAACCCACCCTCCCTTATACACAAACCCTACAGAAGCCCATCCTCCCTCCTACAGATATTCTCCCCCTCTCTCCTACACAAACCCTACAGAACCTCCCCTCCCAGCCTTTCCATCAGTATTTATAGCCCTAATACCCACAAAACAGATGTGACCTAAATGATCAGAAATCCACAGGCCTCAAAGTACCTGTCTCCAGAAAAGCTGCAACTTGCTCAAGAAACTGGACTGAACATTATCTAGTGTTCATCATAGAGAAATTATGCAGATCAGTTCTTGACAGTGTGTAAGGTGGTGAGCTAATAATGTCAAGTATATAATTTGCTGGGTGATTCCTTCAGGCACTGTTTAATTTTCATCTTTTTCAATGCCTCACAAATGAACACAAATTTGAAAAACTGCTCCAAAATGTTAAAAGGTGCACTGAAGATAATCACCTCATAATAATTTGAACAATATTTATTTCTATGCAGTGTCAGGGAATTTACCTTCACAATGTAACATATTATGTTTTCAGCTAGAATGAACATAATCCATTACAACTGCATAACAGATCACATATGAATCTGAAGATGTATCAAACTATTCGTGTTTGAAAGTTATACTGCTTTAAAATAGTGTATATATATATATATATATATATATATATATATATATATATATATATATATACACACACACACACACACACACACACACACACACACACACACACACACACACACACACACACACACACACCTCCTACTAGCACTTTGCTTGCACAGCTGATGAATGACCTCTGTCCGAAATGTCCTGTTTCTCTGGAAACTGTGTACTTTATTACAATTTTGAATATATATATATATATATATATATATATATAGAGAGAGAGAGAGAGAGAGAGAGAGAGAGAGAGAGAGAGGTGCACAAAGTGTTTCTTCCTTCATCAGCTGTGCAAGCAAAATGCTTCTGAATTAGTAGTAGGAAGTTTATATATGAAAAAATGGATGTTTAAATCATAACATTTAATTCCATGGGGAATTAAATAAAGTTAAATAAAGTTCCAAGAGTGTAGAGCAGTTCTTTTTTCTTTTTTCTTTTTTTTTTGAGTTTCCTAATTTCATTGCTGCCATAGCAACAATTGGCAATGCAAACAGATTTGTCATTAATGTTGTGTCCATTACTATTAAAATGCTTTACCATAATAATACAGTAGACAAATCCAACAGTGATGCATGTGGAGGAATGAGGGATGATATCTGATCTTTTTGTGTCAGTTATTTTATTGGCTAGCTTGATAAATTAATATGTACCACATCTAGAGAGGCTGAAGGCTACAGTACCACAGTCATTATTTAAACGGTAATTTATCTCCTAACAAGCATGTCTTTGATGTTTTTGTCTTGTCTGTAGGAAATTAGTGGAGGATGTGGTCTCTGCACCATACTGGTGGATTCTGAAGTCTTTAAGTATAATATCAGCCACTGTTTTATTTGTAGGATGATAAGTCAGCACCAATGGAATTCTTGTAGTCTTAACAGTAGACTGTTTATAGAGTGTGTCCACTCTCTGAACAGGTAAAATACCAGCAAAGGAATCATCTCCGACTTCCAGGAAACCCACAGATTAGAAAATATTAACACATTTCCATACATTTCTGGAGGAAGTATTTGAGAATGAAGACTTCCTCCAGAAAAGTATGGAATTGTGTGAATATTTTATATAGATGATGCTTGTGTTTTACACCAGTTACCAGGTATATGTCACATGAAAATAAAAGCATCTACTACAGAATGTAAATTTAATGCTCCTCAAAGTGCTACAACCTTTGAATGTCAAAGTTCTATGTCTCCACTACTAAAATAAGAATTGTGTCCTTTTTTACATAGATTAAAAGATGAGTTTTCACACTCCTCAGGAGGTTAAAATCAAATCTAAACACAGATCCAAATCTGTATATGTAGTTCTACTGTAGCAATATTAGATAATACTAATTAAACACTAATCAAATAGGCTTGAATTTCGTTTATAAATTTCAGCATTGCTCTGGTCACCTGTTTATACAGATGCTCATCTGCTTTTCTAACTCTAAAGTGGTAGATGTTAGCTATCCTATGCACTATTTATCTAGAAATTCAAAATATAGATTCTGGGTGTCTTTGTTTTAATAAAGATTATTTTTAATTGCTTTCAGAGATGTTGCAGAGTATTTCACTATCATAAATGTACAGGTATTATCACTGAGTGAATTAATCAGTTATGGACAATGGCAGCAGCTCATACAAGGTCCACTGAATTATTTGAATAATTATACTTTGAATAATTATGTGTCTTTAACAAAATATCTTGACAGTATGATCAAAGATGTTAGAAAAATAAGATGGAGGTCTTCCAAACTGCATGAAAGCAATCTCTCATTAAACCCCCATATATTCATTTTAGTGATTGGTGTTCACATCTCGCAGGACCTGTCCTGGTCCTGCCATACCAACTCCCTGGCAAAGAAGGCTCGTCAGCGTCTTTACCACCTCAGACGCCTAAGAGACTTCAGATTGCCCTCCAAGGTACTGCGGAACTTCTACACCTGCACTATCGAGAGCATCCTCACAGGAAACATCACAGTCTGGTTTGGGAATAGCACCAAGCAGGACAGACAAGCACTCCAAAGGGTAATGCGTTCAGCAGAGTGCATCACTCACACGGAACTTCCTGACCTGCAGACCATCTACTACAAGTGGTGCCAGACCAAGGCCAGGAGGATTGTGAAGGACCCCACCCATCCCAACAATAGGCTCTTCTCTATGTTGAGGTCAGTGAGGCGCTTTCGCTCCCTGAAGACCAAGACAGAGAGACTGAAGAGGAGCTTCTTCCTACAGGCCATTCGGGCCCTGAATCAGAGAAACTGATAAACTGTGGGGACCACCACCACCATGTAGCATAACTGTATATATATAGATATTCTATTACCACCATGTAACATAAAATCTGTAAATATGCCATTTTACAAAATGGATCTGTACATTGTGTACATTGTGTACATATATATACACACAACCATATACATTGTACATTGTGTATATAATCATAATATACATATATTGTACATACATTGTTAATATATTTTTATACATATATAGAATATATATTTCTCTATGCACCCGTTTTCTTTTTCCTCAGTTTGGACAGAGCACTCTCAACCATTTCACTGCGAGTTATACTGTGTATGACTATGTATGTGACAAATAAACCAAACTTGAACTTGAACTTGATTATCTTCTCTCTGGAACCTTTTGAGTAATTAATAATGAACTGGCAGACAAAGAATAACATTGTAGTTCCTGTTGAGATATTTTTTAACTGATTCTTTGCAGATTTCAGTTGAACTATTGCACACGTGACATCAGATCTGTAACAGTACCAGTCAGAATCCCCTACCTGCTTCGCAGGAGCATCTTGCGTATTTCACATTCTCAGCTGGAACTTGTACCGCTGGTCATCACTGACTAGGAAATTTTAAAAACGGGTTTGAAAATGGGTATGAAAACAAACCTACAATTATACATTTTGCTTGCATTTGTGATTTTAAAAATATACTGCTTGGAGACGCATATTAAATCATGGACATCCTCTACATTGCTTTGTCGAGATTTGCTAAAAGAGATTGTGAAACCACTCTCCTATCTGAAAGCAAACTCTCACATAAAATGATCACTTTCCTGGACATAAGTTAGTCTCTTTATGACTGAGCTAACCTTGGCTAAACCAGCTAACATTTTGGATACACTTTTTTTACAAGTTTAATTGTCTATTTTCCTGTGGGAGAGGCTTTTTTCAGAGTCAGGTGATATGGCTAAACCACTGTGTTCCTGACTACTGTGTCATTCTCCACCACTACTTACGTGGTTGGTTACTTTGGCATGGAGATGCCACTGTCAATCATGTGATCTGACACACTCTCAGTTCATATTTCAATCCGGAGTTTTTGGAGCATTCACTTACTATTAAAATTTATTAATACACATATATTTATTGAATACAGCATTACTTATTGTTTATTCCAATGAATATTTTTACTATTTGAAATTATTTTTTTAACTATGTGAAACCAAACTAATAGTAGCTTTAACTATAATCAGGCTCTAATTACAGACAGAATGAAATGAGATTATTTATTACAGTATCTAGATCACCACAGAACCAGCACATTAAGACATTTTTAGTGGCAATGTGTTCACTTCACTAAGAAAATGTTAATATTCAAAGCAGGCAATCCAATATGTACGACTACAATGATGTTAAACAGGCAGGATGTTTCAAATTCCAAAAACTTTAGAAGAATTTAGTCCCATTGGATATGATGAACTCTATATCTCCATGCACAGCTGGTGGTAGATCGTTTTCTTATATTGCTCCAAAACTCTGGAATAATGTTTGAGGAAATGCAAGCTCCAGAGATGTTTTCAATTCCAGATTAAAATATGTTTGTTTAGGATGGCATAAACATATGACATTAGAACATTTATTTTATTATATAATTTGTAGTAATATGTGAGAACCTAAAGTATAAAAACATAAACAAAGTTTATATGTTTATTTATTGCTATTTATTTGCTACATGTAATTGCAATAAAATGTTTCATTTTCTGTAACTTGATCATTAGATTGGATATGCATGGTATATCTAGAGTCTAACAGAAATGCAGGTGAGGGTTCGGCTGGTACAGGGTTCAAGTTAGGGTACCAGTTCTGCTGGTACAAGCAGGGTAAACCACATATTCACATGTAATAAATTTTTCATTCTTGTCTGAGGAAATGCTTAGCTTACGGAGCTGTCTACTTCTATGTTTTGAAGTCATCACTCCTTCCTGCTTGTCTGCAATCATCTAATACCAGTAGAGCTGTCTCTTCAGACATATGAATTTCTGTATGTTACAGTAGGGATTGATTAACTCAGAACACCTGGTTCTACATTGCTGTCAAACTTGTTCAAGCGCAGATTCCCACTTTGCTCACTTACAGAGTCTTCCATGCTCTTTTTCTCTCATGCATATTAATTTTCTATAGCCTCTACAAGAATGGATTTATAACTGCTAAGTACCTCCATGGCACTTTAATTGCATTCAACACAGGGACCCTCAAACATCAGAGCTCCACAATGCACCACTGAAAGCAGAAATTAAAAAGAATGAATAGCATCACCTGTGCATCTGTTTCTAGTATCTTCCACTCCACCAAGGCACAAGGAAAGGTCACCGTTCTAATTTCATTCATGCCATCTGTGGTTACCTGTTAAAATCTGCTGACTTGCAGATTTCTGCAATATTCATTTGTGTTGATGCCCACTTCTGTGGCCATTAGTCCAGTAGTTCAGATCTGATGGGTCTGAGTTATGGTTCCATAAGAGTTTGTCTCACTCACTCTCCAACCTCCAGACTGGCAGATTCTCAGTACACAAGAATAAATGAGGGGCAGAACAAAAATGAATGAACCTTTAACTGAAGTAAATAAAAGAAAGAGAACAAAAGCTATTCAGTCAAACCTGTGTGTGGGTCAAAGCAGCCTCTAATTATCATCATTTACCACTGTAAACATAGAGGTGTCTGTAAAGATGGAGGAGACATTATAATTACCTAAGGCCTCTGTAAGCTTGTGTGTATTCTTATTAGACCTGATTGTCTTTCTGCCTACAGACAGAACCTGCAGAGATGCCGTCTTCCCCATCCCAGATCCTATATCAGGCTCCACCTCTCAGGCCCCACCTCTCAGCCTTAGCCTCTCAGGTCCCGCCTCTCAGGTCCCGCCTCTCAGGTCCCGCCTCTCAGGCTCCACCTCTCAGCCTTAGCCTCTCAGGTCCCGCCTCTCAGGCCCCACCTCTCAGGCTCCACCTCTCAGGCTCCACCTCTCAGCCTTAGCCTCTCAGGTCCCGCCTCTCAGGCCCCACCTCTCAGCCTTAGCCTCTCAGGTCCCGCCTCTCAGGCCCCACCTCTCAGGCCCCACCTCTCAGGCTCCACCTCTCAGCCTTAGCCTCTCAGGTCCCGCCTCTCAGGCCCCACCTCTACATGATTAATGAGGACACAAAGCTTCAGACTCTCAGAGCTGCAGTATTTGCTACAGATTACAATCCACTGTGCCTGCAGGGCACACACACACACACACACACACACATGCACACACACACTCAGCAATCCTTCCCTTTGAGAATTAGAATCGGATATGAGTCAGTTTTGGCTGTGATAGACATAAAGTATCAAATGACTGACACAAGAGTGACAGCTGTCATTTGCAGTGCAGGGCTTATGTGCACAAATAAAGCTTAGCTCCCCACAGCCAGAAATGCTGTATGTGAACCCTGTTTCTAGAGATGTCATAGTTTACACAGTAAATTCTCATTCAGTAAAGTCACATGAGTTTCAAGATTTATACAACCCATACAAGAGTTTTTAAAGGAGTATACAACATATTGGGGAGATATATATATATATATATATATATATATATATATATACACACACACACACACACACACACACACACACTGCCTGGCCAAAAAAAAAGGTTACATACTAATATTTTTATTTTAGCGGCACGCATTTGCTGTGGCATCATTTCCACAAACTTCTGCAATGTCACAACATTTATTTCTGTCCAGAGTTGCATTAATTTTTCCCCAAAATTTTGTATTGATGATAGGAGATTTGGACCACTGCGCAAAGTCTTCTCCAGCACATCCCAAATATTCTCAATGGGGTTCAGGTCTGGACTCTGTGGTGACCAGTCCATGTGTGAAAATGATGTCTCATACTCCCTGAACCACTCTTTCACAATTTGAGCCCAATGAATCCTAGCAATGTCATCTTGGAATATGCCCGCGCCATCAGGGAAGAAAAAATCCATTGATGGAATAACCTGGTCGTTCAGTATATTTAGGTAGTCAGCTGACCTCATTCTTTGGGCACATAACGTTGCTGAACCCAGACCTGACCAACTGCAGCAACCCCAGATCATAGCATTGCCCACTCAGGCTTGTACAGTAGGCACTAGGCATGATGGGTGCATCACTTCAGCGGCCTCTCTTCTTATCCTGATGCACCCATCACTCTGGAACAGGGTCAATCTGAACTCATCAGACCACATGACCTTCTTCCATTGCTCCAGAGTCCAATCTTTATGCTCCCTAGCAAATTGAAGCTGTTTTTGCTGGTTAGCCTCACTGACAAGTGGTTTTCTTAAGGCTACACAGCTGTTTAGTCCCAATCCCTTGAGTTCCCTTCACATTGTGCATGTGGAAATGCTCTTACTTTCACTATTAAACATATCCCTGAGTTGTACTGTTGTCTATCTACAATTTGACATGTTTAAGTGATTGCCAATCAATATTATTCAAGATTTTTTTCTGACCACATTCCTTCCTCAAAGATGATGTTTCTCCACTGTCCTTCCACTTTTTAATAATGCATTGGACAGTTCTTAACCCGATTTTAGTAGTTTCAGCAATCTCCTTAGATGTTTTCTCTGCTTGATGCATGCCAATAATTTGACCCTTCTGAAACAGATTAACATCTTTTTCCACAATCACAGGATGTGTCTTTTGACATGATTGTTTAATAAATGAGAAACTACTCACTATTCAAGGTTCATCAGTTAGGGTTAAATAACTTGTTGCCAGCTGAAACATAATCACCCATGTGTGTGTATATATATATATATATATATATATATATATATATATATATATATATATATATATATATATATATATATATATATATATATATATATTCCTCTTTCCTGGACTGATAGTCCAATCAGTGCTTTCCATGTGCTTTCCTGATCCAATCTGTGTTTTTGCACATGCTTTCCTTGACTAATTAATGCTTTTCCACATGCTTTCCTGGTCCAATCATTGCTTTTCCACATGCTCTCCTGGTCCAACCAATGCTTTTCCACATGCTTCCTGGACCTATTATTTTCCATGTGCTTTTCCAGACTGACAGTTTTACCAGACTAACAGTGGTGAAAACTAATTTTTATACATTTTTTCTTGGAGATTCTCAAGATTAGCCAGTGGCACCAGAGAAATACTGCTGTAGAAACCGAAGAGAAAATTGGAATGTGTATAATAACCACCATTTTTTTAAATCACCAATCTCTGTTATACATATATTCTATGTACCAAGTCAAATCTAAGATCCAAGATCTTTTCATTTCTAAATGTTTAAAGGTTTCTGCTGGCAGTTGCAAAAAGACTATGACTATCTCTATATAACACCAACCCCATAATTCTAAATAACAAGAAAACCGTTAATTTACTAAAGAGAGCTATCAGTACTAAAACATGCTTTTTCAAGCAACATCAGTTACTGCAGTTTCTGTCAGGGTTTTGAGTGTGTATTCTGGTTTCTGGGAACCATTATCTGGAAGCTTGTGTATCTCTTAATGGGTTATATTTATAACAAACATGGAGTGCTCTCTATATCCATGAAAATTTTGTGAATAAGACAAAGACACCTTTGTCAGAATGGCACATGTATCCTAGCATCTCTTATTATTACATCCACCCTCTGTATTTCATCTCACTTCATAGCCCCTGTTCTTGTTGGTAGAAATGGACATGAAGAAAGATATGACGTGATGTTGAGGCCACCCACATTATTAAACTTTACTCCTCATCCATTTCTTTCTTTCTCTCTCTCTCTCTCTCTCTCTCTCTCTCTCTCTCTCTCTCTCTCTCTGTGTGTGTCTCTTTCTCATTTTCTGTAACACAATATATCCTGTTTGTTCTCTGTTCAAATCCACTTATTATCGATCTGAGTATAGCTAATGCAGGCTTAACAGGGGTGGGTCATCTCAATTATTAGGGCCCTAAATCTGACTATATGCTTGCTTGCTTGCTTTGATTAATTCTTTCTTTCTTTTTTTCTGTAGCTTTGTTCTTTTCTTCTGTAATAATTTCACCCATGTTCTTTTGTTATCCATTTTCTCCCTTTCTCCAGTTCTTTTCTTGTTTCTGAGTCTCTTGCTACTACTGTTGCTATTGTTATAGCCACTCACATTGAAAACTACATACACATACTCAAAAAACTGAGTTAATGCAAAAAAATACCTTTTAAGTTACAAAAAGGAAAAATGACACTTTCATATATTAAAATTGGTTGTCCATGTTTTCTTTTAACAATAGTACATCACACAACCTTTTTCCTCAATCCATTACAACTCCCAAAATTCTGACTACAGCCCAGAAAAACTCTGAACCAACCATCGTCAACTCACATGTCCTCACCTTGTCCTCGTCACTGGATGATTAACTTCCGCTGTTACTTATTTTCATTGCCTATTTAAATCTGCCAGTTGATCAAACTCTGCATAGTATTGCTTAGTTCCATAGTTGCAAGCGGTTTCCTGTTGCCTGGTTTTTCATGCTGACCCTGCTCTGTTCTTCTACTATTCTTTTTGTCTAAGCCCCCTTGGATTTATCTGGTTTTATAACTGGTTGTAGAACTGGATTGTTCTCTTATTGTTTTTTATCCTCCCTGGTTTTGGTAATCCCACTGTCCTAGTTTGGATTGTGCCATTTACAATAAACCTGTAACGTTTTTATCTGCAAGCATCTGAATAGTTCTGTAATGTTATACAATAATAATTGTCATCGACATCACCAACACCATCATCAACACCATAATTATCTCCCAGTCTTGCAGGTTTGTTTATTGTGTATTTGTACATGCTCAGAGTTACATCTCCAACAAATTCACATCCTTACTGTTTCCTTTGAATCTTTTGATAAGTCATTACTTACAAGCCCTTTAATTAATACACTTAGGCTTTTATCTACTAAGATCACAAATAAATAGTGCTAATTATTGCATATGTAGCTAGTGGACATGTTGAAGGTGAGCTACAACAAATACTTATAAATAAATTGGTCATTTTAAAATGTATTTTGAATATGTATATTGTGTGGCCATAAATAAAAACACATTCTGAATCTCTAGTGCTTTAAGAAGAAAATACTAAGAAGGACAAAGATAAAATTAACATATAATATAAACAAACTTTCACTGCTAGATAACTCAAGTATAGCGCCATTATTTAGGCCACTGACATTCTCAAAATTCTGATATGGCTCATAGGATCATTATCTCTTGATGTCATATTCTCCTTTCTCATTCTTATTTCATTATCAGCTGTGAAATGCACCAGATTAGTACCTGCCCTTCAGTCATATTAATTTACACACACAGTCTCCATTCTCCAAAATACTGTCAGATGTAGTAAATCACACTGCTGCTGCTAAATTAATCTATTTAAATTGATCAGAACATAGGACCCCCCCACCCCCCACCCCCCTTAAGGCAAACCTTAATTTATTTTGGTCATTGTTCATTTTAATAACCCAGTCCTTCAGCTCAAATACATTTTGGTGGAGTAATCAAGTATGCACATGTTTCTACACACCTAATCATTTTGATAAATTGGGCCCTGGTGTCATCAAAGGCAGTGAACTTAATCATTTACATTTACGTTTACGGCATTTAGCAGACACTCTTATCCAGAGCGACTTACAAAAGTGCTTTGTCATTTACTCATAGAATATATCCAAGTACAGTATAGTAGGTTAGAATTAAACATACCAATGAACTAGAATACTGTAGAATACAGGGATGAATGCTGATACTTAGAAGTGCAAAATACATAAGGTCTATCTTAAACAATGATAAGTGCTATAAACAATAAGTGCTAGAGTTTGTTAAAAAACATAAACAGTGCCCTACAATAAGTATTAAATTGGTCAGTCAATAAGGGAACAGTGTCAGTTGTCCTTTAAATATTCTACAAATAGATGGGTCTTCAGTCTGCGTTTGAAGACTG
Organism: Electrophorus electricus; assembly: GCF_041902795.1. Lineage (NCBI taxonomy): Eukaryota > Metazoa > Chordata > Actinopteri > Gymnotiformes > Gymnotidae > Electrophorus > Electrophorus electricus. The sequence continues at coordinate 317,921 of NC_137513.1, forward strand.
CAAGGGACTCTGCTGTCCAGACAGCAAGCGGGAGTTCATTCCACCATCTTGGAGCCAGGACAGAAAATAGTCTCGATGCTTGTCGTCCATGAGACCTAAAGCAAGATATTTCAAGCCAAGCCGTACCTGAGGTTCGAAGTACTTGAGGTACGGATCGGGCTTTGACCATTGACCTCATGTATGAAGGGGCTAGTCCATTTTTGGCTTTGTAGGCAAGCATCAAGGTTTTAAATCTGATGCGTGCAGCTACTGGGAGCCAATGAATGGAGCGCAGCAGTGGAGTAACGTGTGAACTTCAGAAGATTGAAGACCAGTCATGCTGCTGCATTCTGGACAAGTTGTAGAGGTTTGATGGCTCTTAGAGGAAGACCAGCAAGTAGCGAGTTGCAGTAGTCTAGCTTTGAGATCACAAGAGACTGCACAAGCACCTGGGTAGCTTCCTGCGAAAGAAAGGGTCAAATCCTTCCTTTGTTACAAAGGAGGAATCTGCAAGACCGGGTTAGAAACATGAGTTGAGAACGACAACTGGTTGTCCAAAGTTACACCCAGGCTACGGGCAGCTTTGGATGGTGATACCAGGGAGTTCTCAAAGGAAACAGTGAGGTCATGGCAAGGGTTGGGAGTACCTGGGATGAACAGAAGCTCAGTTTTACTGGGGTTCAGCTTCAAGTGGTGGGCTGTTATCCATGACGCAATGTCAGTGAAGCATGCTGAGATACGTCTGGAGACCTGCATGTCAGAGGGTGGAAAAGAAAGAAATAATTGTGTCATCGGCATAGCAGTGGTAGGAGAAACCATGAGAAGATATTACATCACCAAGAGAACGAGTATACAAAGATAAGAGAAGGGGGCCCAATACTGAGCATTGTGGAACACCAGTGGATAGTCTACACAGTTTGGATGTGGATCCTCTCCAAGTCACCTGATAGGACCGTCCATCCAGATAGGACTGAAACCATCTCCAGGCAGAGCCAGTCACACCAAGCCTGGAAAGAACAGAGAGAAGAATGTTGTGGTTCACTGTGTCAAAGGCTGCTGGAAGGTCTAGAAGAATCAAAACAGAGGACTGTTTGGCAGCTCTAGCGGCATGAAGTTTCTCAGTTACCACTATGAGGGCCGTTTCTGTAGAATGTGCTGGTCTGTAGCCAGACAGATTGGGATCATGCACCTGCTTCTGGGTGAAAAAAAGAGACAATTGATTATAAACTGCTCGTTCAAGGGCTTTTGAGAGGAAAGAGAGAAGTGTTACCGGTCAGTATTTGGTAATGCTGGAGCTGTCAAGTGTGGCCTTCTTGAGGATTGGTACCACCCTGGTGGTTTTAAATGCAGTAGGCACGTATCCAGAATATAAGGAGTTGTTAATGATGACAGAGATGAAAGGAAGCAGATCTCTTACGATTGTCTGGAACATAGCAGAAGGAATTGGATCCAGCAGACATGTAGTCGGATTGCTGGAAGTCAGGAGAATTTCATCTCTGGAGAGAGGAGAAAAAGAAGTCAGAGAGTTGGATGTTGGGGAATGCCCGTTAGTTGGAGGGGTGGGAACAGAGGAAAAGGACTGGCGGATTGCTGCAACCTTTTCATCAAAGGAGGTGATAAAATCCTCCGGAGTAAGAGATGAAGAAGGAGGGGGAGGGGGAGGATTAAGGAGAGAAGGAAAAATAGTGAAGAGCTTGCGTGGATCGGATGCTGATGATTTGAAGTTCTCTCTGTAGTAGGATGACTTTGCAGATCTTACTTCCAGTGAGAACTTGGAAAGGAGAGACTTGTTTGAGCTGAGGTCTGAATCTACATGAGATTTCCTCCACCACCTCTCTGCAGTCCTTAGTTCTCTCCTGTGGCAGCGGAGTGTTTCTGTTAGCCAGGGGGCAGTTGGGGCGGACTTAGCAGGTCTAGAGGAGAGAGGGCACAGAAAATTCATTGATGAGGAGAGTGTAGAAATGAAAGTATTTGTAACTGTATCCAAAGAGAGACAGGATAGAGAGTCGGGGTGAGGAAGGGTGGACAAAATAGTAGAAGTAAGGGAAGAGGGAGTTATAGAGTGCAGATTGCAATGGAGGAAGGAGGAACGTGTTGGAGAGGACTGGATGGAAAGAGAAGGAAGGGTGAGAGAGAAGGATAGAAAGTGATGGTCCGAGAGATGGAGGGGGGTGACTGCGATGTCTGATGGTGTGGTGGTCCGGGTGAAGATCAGGTCCAGAACATTGCCTGCTTTGTGAGTCAGAGGAGAGTGGTTGAGGGTGAGGTCAAATGCTGTCAACAGCGGAAGGATGCAGAAGGAATGCAGCCTGTCTGATGGAAGGTTGAAGACACCAAGGAGCATGAGTGGATTTCCTTCAATGGGGAATTGACTCAGAAGGATGTTGAGCTCACCAATGAAGTGATCTAGGGAACCTGGAGGGTGGTAGATGACAATGATAAGAAGTTTGGTGGGGAAAGACACTGTAATGGCATGAAATTCAAAAGAGGAGATGGAAAGTGTAGAGAAGGAAAGTGGAGTGAAACACCACTCTCGAGACATTAGTAAACCTGTGCCCCCACCCCTGCTAAGATGCCTTGGAGAATGTGTAAATGAAAAGGCAGAGGACAGGGCCTCCAGAGTCACCAAGTTCTCAGGGGTGATCCATATTTCTGTCAGAGCCAGGAAGTGTAGGAAGTGGAAGGATGCTAATGCTGAGATGAAGTCAGCCTTCTGGACAGCAGATTGGCAGTTCCAGAGCCCTCCTGCCACCACGATATGTGATGGTGTGAAGCGTTGTGAATCAGTGAGGTTGCTGAGATTGCAACATCTATGATTGTGTCGAGGGGATCTGTGGGATATGTGGACAGGAATTGTGAAGCACATTTCAGATGCTTGATTTGTGGATGTATGAGATAAAGAATTGAGATAATATGAGAAGATACTTCTGAGAAGCTGTTTGTGAAGTCCTGTAGGTGAGATGTAGATGAACTGATTGAGAACACCACTAAACCTCCTCCAGATGTTTATTAGGAGTCATCCTAATTTAACTCAGTTCAATAAGTGCTGAGTCCACCCTTCATTTCACACCTAAGGTCAGGGCGAAACTACACTTGTAGTGAGTACCAAGCAACTAACAACTAGGTTTAGACAACAAGTCTTGAATTTCACAGAATCTAAGACAAAAGTAAGTGAACTCAGAGCCTACCTTAACCAACCAGTTGATAATCCAACGAGACAAACCAAAGCACACATGGTCATGGTCCATGTGGTCCACATGGACAATCATGGTCCACATCCCTGTAATTTATTTATGATTTGTAGAAGCCTAATTTTTGATAGCCATTAGTAATATGCAAACCTTTTCCCTGACTTTCTGACTGATCTCAACATTAGAACCTCCTGATGAACCTCCTCCCATACTTTTAAACAGGCTTGACTGTTGTGGAGAAAGTGGGAGGAGTAGACATTTCCGAAGGCAGTGTCGTCTCCCTGCTCAGGCCATCTGCCAGGGAACAGACCTGTCTGTGGGCCTTTCTGTGGGCCTGGGTGGCACCACAGCCAAAACCAAGTACTCCACTTCAGAGTGGCACTTCCACAGCTTTCTCTGGGCAACAGTCCTAGCTCACTCACCCAAAGCCATATGTTTGGTGTTAGAACCTGTGATCCCTCATACCACGGAAGACCATGCACCAGGCTCCCATTAAGAGTGAAGGCATTATCTGCGGGACTTTGGAATGACTGTGGAGGCAGAGTATGAGGAAACATAGAAGTGATGCTGCCAGATGGGCCTTTTTGTTCTTATTTCAAATGACAGAATTTTACCCTACAAAATTGTTTCTTGTAATTGTTATCAATGCTAATGGTCACAGATCCATGGCTGTCCCCTTGGTACAAGATGTTGTAGTCGGCTAAACATCTGAAAGTTACTTGGCAGATCTGAGTCACTGGGCAGATCTGAGTTCCCAGCTTTCTCATCAGTGCTGGGTGTCCATGAGATTAACAAAGAAGCAGTGGCAGAAATGCCCTTATTGAAAAGTCCATGTGGTGCCCTTCGTCCTAATTGGTGAGGCAGTGAAGTAGTCGTGAGGTGATTTACTATGACACTACTAATTGTCTGGATCTAAATCTAAAGACTGGATTTAAAGACTACGTTTGAACATTAAAATGGAGCCTCTTAACTGTGGTTTTAAGAGACAGGATTTGTGTACTGCCAGATAACCATCAGCACCAGATCTGACATTGTCCCCGACCACATGTAATGTGACGTGACGAGGCAAACAGGATGTGGAGAAGGGGCACGTTCAAACATATATTTTATTGCTACACACAGATGACACATCTATCACAGCACATATGCTGTGCCCACCTACACCAACAAACACACTACGACACAGGAGACATATATACACTAAAGATGATTACACATAATGCAAAACAGGTGGACGACACGAGAGGGCGCAGCAACATGGACGAACACACACACACACACACACACACACACCAAAACACTTGAGGAGGGGGCGGAGCCATAACATGACAAGTAATATACACCTGTCTTTAGCAACACAGTAACACAGTAACATAGCAACATTTTCTGGATTTACCTCATATCCATCATTTTAAATTTTAAATTTATGGCATAAGTGAAATCTAGTTCCAAAATAGTGTTATTTGCCATGTACAGGAAATTCTGTAAAACTGTAATAAAATAATACCATGGTGTTTGACTTCCCATGCATGTTTGTGGGGCACCAATTAAAAAACATGAGACAGTTTTCAAGAAATGCAATTTTAATGGGTCCTCTGGAGATTAAACTGGTCTTCATCAGACAGAAAGTGAATATCCAATCTCCTGGTACATTCAAACACATGGGGCATCATAGCAAAACTGAATGCCAACATTTAAAGTCAAATTAATAAGAATCTTCATGTGATTAACATTCTATGAGATTGCTACAGGTAAATAAGGATGGCACTACTCCTAAATATGATAGTGCTCAGCTTTACTTGGAATAAAATGACAAATAAAAACTCACCTACTTTTTCCACACTGTGCCCAAGATGGCTGAGCACATACTAATACATGTGATCCAATCACTGATATATCTTCATTTTATTTATTTCTGTAGAAATAATTCTGTAGAAATAATTTTTTTTGTTAATGACCATGTTCCATTGTTGGCATCGTGTGTCATTAAAGGCTGGCAGGAAAAAAAACCAAAACAACAACTTACAAGCTGGTTGGTGATGCAAAACCGCCAAGCAAATTACTTATGCTTTTGCATTAGAGAAAATGTCAAATTTATTTCAGTATATTTTGGCCTTAAGATATAGGAGCAAACCTTCAGACCGGAATGTGGTCTGAAGGCATGGCAGGGAGTTAGATATGGAATAATATCATTCGTAATAATATAATTCATGGTACAAACATGATGATGTGACAGTTGAGAACAAGACTGTCATGGTACGGCCCCTCCCCCCTCAAATGTTTGTGTGTGTGTGTGTGTGTGTGTGTGTGTGTGTGTGTGTGTGTGTGTGTGTATTGCCATACCCTCTCGTGTCGTTCACCTGATCCTTGTTGTATGTAATTATCACGCGTGTATATAAGTCTATAAGTCTATAAATATATATGTTGTATCTTCGAGGTTGTCAGTGTTTGACCCACGTAATGTGTTTGTTTGTGTGTGTTGAGTCATGAATGTTACACTGAAATTAAAACGTATGTGTTTGTTTAACGTGCCTCGTCCCCGCATCCTGTTTAACCCTTCAACGTTACAGAAGCACCGACCTACCAAGGATGCCTGGGAAAGGCAAAAAGAAGAAGGGGAGGAAAGGAAGTCAAGGCCCTCCCACAGCACATGCAGCGAAGCCTCCCATGTTCTTGGACACCCTCCTGACTCCAGGTGCAGAAGCAGGGGAGTCATACGGAACCCCAGCGGCGACCGGGACTGGTATAATGATTTCCAGTCCTCAGAGACGGACTCTGTAGACTCCTATTGTCCAGCGGAGAGATCTCCCCTCATCCTGGCCTTACTTCAAGGAACCACAAGGAGGGAGGAACCCGCTGAACTCTGTGCATGGTCCGGGTTTGGACATTTCAGAGTCCTATGGAGACTAGGCGGATCATGAGGACCGGCACACGGAGATGGACTGTGCCTGTGCCCATTAGTGTGTGCGTCCCTGTGTCTGTCATCATCTTGGTCCCTGTCCTTCCCCCCGCTGCCCTGCTTGCGCTGGCCCATGGCGGGTTGTCTGGTCCTCCACCATTGCCTTTTGGCGTTGGTCTCAGGGCCGCAGCCCGATAGGCTGGCGGGCCGGAAGTCGTGCCCTTGGGGGGGAGCTCTGTCACGGTATGGCCCCTCCACCCTCAAACGTGTGTGTGTGTGTGTGTGTGTGTGTCTGTGTGTCTGTGTGTGTGTGTCTGTCTTGCCACGCCCTCTCGTGTCATTCACCTGATCCTTGTTGTTTTACCTACTCTGATGTAATAACAATGATTTTTAATCAAACTTCATACCAGCCCTTTTATTATGGATAACAAAGGTATTTCTAATTCTCTTTAAAGAATCCCCTGTGGATTGATGCTAATTTATATGCTCCCACCCCTGAGATTACTCCATCTCTGAGATTATTCTATCCCTGAAATTACTCCATCCCTGAGATTACCAAATCTGTAATGCAGCGTGACAGAGAGGTGGACATATACAACCAGAAGAGTGAGACCTTTTAAGGGCAAATCCATGATCAGGGTCAACAGTACAGTCCAGGGTCAGATAACCAACACCAAAAGATCCAGAAGACCTTATGAACAAACAGAAAGCTAAGTACAAAACCATCAAAAATAACTAAACAAAATACAAACATGCAACAGAGAACAAGACTAAGGCTTAACACAGTTAACACAGGCTGTGTAAAATATAACCAGCAACAAGACTAAGGAAACACAGGGAATATATACATGAGGAGCTACAGGTGAGCATAGGTGGAAAAAACAAACAAGGGGGCAGAAAAAAACAAGAAGCACATGGAAAGAAAACCAGGAAGTAAAGACAAAACAGAGCATGACAGGGTTGCTAAGGCGACCGAGACTCCTGGAAGGGGACAACTGTGAAATTATCCCTGAGGTTACCCGTTCCCTGAGATTAAACCTTCCCAGAGATTAAACCTTCCCAGTGGATCTTGCTTATCTGCATGCCAGCTCTGGTATTTTCAAGATAGATTTTCATTCATTAATTCTTCTTCATTCTTCATTCCCCATAAATGTCAATCTAATAATTTGACTTGTCATGATTTCTGAAGCAGATTTAGGCCAAAGATAAATCCAGATGGTTTACCTTCCAGATGCACTTAGGGGCAAAAAATATAACCATTGATCCTCAGGAGATGACACAAATAGCTTCACTCATACACATTAGAATTTGACATGATGTAAGTTTGTAAGTATGCTGTATTACCATACCAAATTAAAATAAACATGTTTGAATACAAACAAACACACACACACACACACACACACACACACACACACACACACACACACACACACACACACACACACACACACACACACACACACACACACTCTCCCTTGTCCTATATGCACCAGTCTGGAAGAACTGTTGAAGAGTTCTGCTGCCTTTAGCCAGCAAGTGTTGTGGCAGGTCTCAGCTCTGATTCACAGTCTCTCAGTTACTGCTATCCTCTATCCTAGGAGATGAGTAAAGCATTAACTTTTAATCACTCAACCTGTGGAGCTACGACAGTCGCAGTACAAAACAGTCCTGTACTCTTGGCTAGGTCTCAGAATGAATGGGGGTAAAAAGTCATTTTCAAATGGTTAGACAGTAATGACAGTACAAAACAGAGTCATCCAGTCATCAGGCCCCATCCATTCATCCATCAGGCTCCAGTGATCCAGTCATCAGGCCCCAGTCTTCCAGTCATCTACCCTAGTCATCCAGCCATCAGACCCAGGCTCAGCTCATAGGCAGACAGACTGTTTTAGGCAGTTAAGGGCACATGGGAATATGGCCAGGATGCTGTCTGAAGACATCAAGCAGTTTATCTGCATGACAGAAAAAAGAAAAAATCAAAATAGTATGGAAATAGACAGAACTCTGCTGGGAAGACATAAGGATTGGGAAATAATTCCAAATTGTGCTATAGCTCCTGCCTTTACATTACTATAAAAGTATAAAGAAACTGGAAGATATTCATTCAAAAAATATATAGAAATCTTCGAAAGTCATAAGATGTTAATTTCCAAATGTAATTGGGGCTATAGACAGTATTAAAGTAGCTTTCCTACTTCCAAAACCTAAAGGAAAAACAAAGCAAAAATGTGATATTTGGTTTTTGGTGGCCCAAGAATAGTGTACATACCACTGTTGTCTTTTTCCATAAGCATTTATCATACTTTGTTACTTACCATACTCTGTTATGCTTAAAAAAAACACATCCTGGCAAAGAAAACAATGAGCAATTGTGACGCAAGCGCTTGAAATGTAAGACAACTATCAAGACACAGTTCCCTGGGAGAATTCATGCATAAATGAATTCTGTAGGATTCTTAACAATGCTACAAGGAGCTGCATTTCTCTTGTAAAAATGCAATCAACACATTCAATAGACTACTAGTTAATCCTCAGAAACCCATTACTTTGAGTTATGCCCTTTTCTAGGCACAACTTAATATGGACTGGTTTTTGCTTTTGTGGTTTTATCATATTACTGTATTGCACTAAGATAATTTATTTGAAATACTTTAAAGAAACTAAGATATCTGAGGAAAATCTGTAAGATAAATGCCAAGAGCAGACACGTGGAACAGATGGAAGCATGTGCGCACACACATACACACACACACACACACACACACACACACACACCTGCATCTTCATCTGCAGAAATGAATATTTGGGTTTTTTATGCTGTTTTAGGATTCAGGGCATTCAGCTGCACAAATACTCTGCTAGTCTCCTTAATGTGGGGGGAAGGATATTCTAGATGTGTGGCGGGAGGCGTGTTCTAGACGTGTGTGGGGAAGAGGTGTTCTAGACATGTGTAGGTATCTAGAAGTGTGGGAGGAAAAGTGTTCTAGACATGTGGGGGGAGGGATGCTCTAGACGTATGTGGGGGGAGGGGTGTTCTAGACGTGTGGGGGGAGGGGTGCTTTAAACGTGTGGGGGAAGGGTTCTCTAGATGTGTGGGGAAGGGGTACTCTATAATTTCATATTGCACTTTCTGCTGTCTCTATAGGGCCAAGCAAGAAAACCCACAAAATGAATCTATATGGAGACAATACTTTTCAAAGTGCATAATTTAAATACATTCTGCATGGGTAGAAATTTGGAGACAAACACTGAGTATTGATATAGATGAGAAAAGGAAAGAGACCATTGAAATACCCTGGCTCCACACAATTTGAGTTATTAACAGTTACTAAAAAGGCTTTTAGAAGAATGTAGAAAACAACCACAAAGAACTTCCAGTCAGTGGCTACAGGACTCTTCCCATAAATGCTTTATCTTGGGCCTGAAATGCAAGCTCAAGAAATATGGTTAAAAACTTTTCTGGAACCTGGTTGTGATTCACATTAAAGTACACAAATAAACCTGTGAGTATAAAATGATGGTACAGATTAGTGCATAAATGCCTTTTCAATCTTCATTCGATTCTGTGAAAGTCATGAATTTTTTCAATAAATCCAAGGCTCATGGCCATGGTTGTCACTGTACATAATGTTTGTATTATATATACACACACACACACACACACACACACACACACACACACACACACACACACACACACTCACATCGCTTCTCTGTATAAAATAAAATATAAATCAATATATGATGGTTGTCCAAAATGAGTAATTACCACATTCCGGTCTGAAGGTTTGCTCCTATATCTTAAGGCCAAAATATACCGAAATAAATGTGACATTTTCTCTAATGCAAAAGCATAAGTAATTTGCTTGGCGGTTTTGCATCACCAACCAGCTTGTAAGTTGTTGGGTTTTTTTTTTTCCTGCCAGCCTTTAATGACACACGATGCCAACAATGGAACATGGTCATTAACAAAAAAAATTTTTTCTACAGAATTATTTCTACAGAAATAAATAAAATGAAGATATATCAGTGATTGGATCACATGTATTAGTATGTGCTCAGCCATCTTGGGTACAGTGTGAAAAAGTAGGTGAGTTTTTATTTGTCATTTTATTCCAAGTAAAGCCGAACATTATCATATTTAGGAGTAGTGCCACACAGACTATCTGCAAACTTTGGTAATTACTTTTTATAAGCTTACAATCATAAATCTTGGTATGGTGATAATTGTCATTTTCATAGGATGGATTAAATTGCTGTCTCAGTTATATTAGAATGTAGAACAAATCCTAAACTTATTATTAATATACTGCAATAGTTATGTTGGGTTCTTGTCTCCTCTAATGTGGTTTGACCCATTTATCATCATCTAATGATATTTAAAAATAAAGGCATCAATTTTTTCTATCCATATGACAAGGTAGTCATCCACATGACCTGCAGTAAGCCAGTAAAACAAAACTCAAAACATTTTTTTACAAATGCACAAATTAACCTATTAATCCAAAATCTAAATAAGGAACAGAAAATCACTGCTAATGCTATATTTTGTTATTCTGATAAACCTCTGTGCAAGACTCTTTGCATGCTGTCTCACACAGCTCAAGACTGTCTGCCTGCTTCCTGCTTCATGCGAAAAAGGTTAGCACGAACATTAAAGTGCTTAAAGTCTAAAGGTGAATAACTCCACATGAGCTGGTGCATGGAAATTGAAAAAAAAAAGGAAAGAGCCAAGATTCATCCTTCTGTGGGTTTGACCTTCACAGGGTCTTAGTTTTGGGTCTTTGTTTGAATCGCTCTCAATTAACTGCTGTATTCTGGTCACAGTTGCCAGAGCTTTTGCTGATTGAGAGATCAGAGAAGAAACTTTAATCATCAACACAAAAGCTAAAGTTTGTGACCTGCCACCTCTCCTCTAAACATTCATTATTATAAATATGAATGTCAGCCTTGACGTTATTGCAGGTTAGATTTACAGATCACAGCTTTTACTATCGTTAATTTTATTAGGCAAAAATACCTTGTGTCTGAGCAGTTACTGAGCTATTGAGATGATGGTTTTGAGCCCTAAATGCATGAGAATGACTGCAGTGACTCCATTATTATTATTAAGACCTGCCTTAATAATTGCCAGTCAGTAGCATTAACAGCAGTCGCCATTAAATATGTTTGGACACATTAACAACATCACTCAGGAGTCCACTTAACCACCCGGAGCTCAGCCATCACCAAGACAGGTTGTTCAACAATGCAATGGCTATTGCTCTGCCCTTGAGCACCTGGATAAAAGGAATACATATGTGTGCATACCTTTCCTGGATTACAGCTAAGCCTCCAACACAGTGAATCAGTCCAACACACCCCTCCAATGTTAACTGGTCCAGGGACGTGTTAACAGACGTGTCCCTTATCATCATCATTGCTAAATATTGAAAGAGTAAGAGTGCTGAAAACACTATATGGCAATAAGGGTGTGATACTCTTAATTGTATTCATCACAAAAGAGGGCTGGTAGTTTGGAGTATGCTGGTGAGGAGAGAAAACTTTTAACTTTGTATTGTCTTTCTGACAAACTATAACTACTGCAATCAGTTTAAATGAAAACAGTTATCAGGCATAATCACAGAGTGCCATAAACTGACCAGTTAAGAGTAGAATGTAACATATACACTCACTACCACTTCAAAACTTGAACTTACACTCACTGGCCATTCCTTAAGGTACACCTACCTTGCAGGTGAATTCTACCCTACAGGTGAGTTTATAGGTGTACAATTGCAGACCTTCTTTTGGCATGTTTGATGTCAGCTACCCATGTCTTTAGTTTCTGACCATGCACTGTTGACCGTTCACTGTGGGTGTTTGGCTACTATCAGGCACAGCAGTGTTACAGTAGTTTTTACACATGCCGATGTCACTGCTGTGCTCAAAGCAGTCTGCTACCCAAAAATATCACAATACAGCAAGCAGCCATGAAGTGATCAGAGGCTGGAGGTTGGCTAAGAGAACCTGTGCACAGCAGATGGGCTGTAGTCTCTAACTGTACACCCACAATGTGCTTCTAATGAATGTTTCTAATAAGCCAAATCCAGAAGAAAAACAATGGGTAGGAAGTAAATCTTTATAAATAACTCAGTCCATTTTATTCATGGTCCAGCTATACATGGCCATAGTGTGGCAGTTTTAGTGGAAAAAACCCACTGTGGTGACAGTTGTGTCAGTGACCAGTATGCCCAGCAAAGGCTCAGGAATGCAGACTCTCAGTAACTAGCACAGGTGTATATGGTGCCAGGTTCTATTTCATAGAGTTGTTTCCTTAAAGAAAAAGAAAGTGGATATTTCTGATATGCTGTATGACTATGTCTAGGTTATTGGGCTACTGCCCCAAACATTTTTTAAACATGTATTTTTTCATGTTTGACTTTAAATGATCCAAAAATAAAATATTAATGAAAATTATTAAAATAATACAGTACGCTTCAATACCCACACATCGCATGGTACGGCCCGGCACGTGTCTGACATGTCTGTCTATGCTGAGAGAAGATGTTGCATCCTTGCTGCTGTTCCTTGCTGCTGCAACAGATGCTGTCGCTGGTTGCCACCGCACCTGCCGGACCTGCATCAGAGCCTCACTATTCCACCCTGGGAGAGACATGGAGTCTGCTATTCCCTCTCCCTCGGTCCTAGCATGCATTGTACTGTGTGGACACCAGGCTTTGCTGGGGGGCCTGGGATTTGCTGTCCCTGTGCTGTCCCCTTTGGTGGTGAGGGTACTGTAATGTTACATGCAGTGGGAGTCGTCTTTTGGTCTTTTGTTCTTTTGTTGCATGCATCTACTGTGACTGCCCCATGCCCCCTTTATCACCACCTGCACTTCATTACACATGTCATTTGTGCATGTATTTAAACCCCCGGTGTGTAGTTTGCTGTCATCATTGTTAGATCTAGTGTTCATGTGTATGTTCATGTGTATGCTCAAACTATATATCTTGAGTTTTTTCTAGACATATGTGTAAACTAGTTTCTCATTTTGGTTATATTTGAAAATTAGTTTAGGTCGTAACAAAAACAAAGTACATTCATTAGTCATACCTAAGCTTAATATAAGATTTAAGCTTATACGCATTTCTACATATTAAACTATAGACTTTTTCTTATATTTATTTTTATCATTATTTTTATTCAGCCTTTGATTATGCGTTCCTATTTCACCCCTCTATCTTTACACTTCTTCCTTCCTTTCTTTCCTTATGTTGTTTTTGGATATAAATGTGAACATTTCATACTGCAATAATAATTAATGTTTTGGTACATACTTTAACATAACACAATATTGCCAGAAGTATTCATTCACCCATCCAAATCATTGAATTCAGGTGTTCCAATCACTTCCATGGGCACAGGTGTATAAAACCAAGCACCTAGGCATGCAGACTGCTTCTACAAACATTTGTGAAACAATGGTGGGTCGCTCTCAGGAGCTCAGTGAATTCCAGTGTGGCACCATGATAGGATGCCACCTGTGCAACAAGTCCAGTCGTGAAATTTCCTCGCTACTAAATATTCCACAGTCAACTTTCAGTGGTATTATAACAAAGTGGAAGTGATTGGGAAGGACAGCAACTCAGCCACGAAGGGGTAGGCCACGTAAAATGACAGAGAGGCATCAGCAAATGCTGAGGTGCTGAGGTCACCAACTTTCTGCAGATTCAATTGCTACAGACCACCAAACTTCATGTGGCCTTCAGATTATCTTGAGAACAATCTGTAGAGAGCTTCATGGAATTGGTTTCCATAGCTGAGCAGCTGCATCCAAGACTTACATCACCAAGCGCCATGCAAAACATTGGATGCAGTGGTGTAAAGCACACTGCCACTGGACTCTAGAGCAGTGGAGACGTGTTCCCTGGAGTGATGAATCATGCTTCTCTGTCTGGCAATCCAATGGACGAGTCTGGGTTTGCCGGTTGCCAGGAGAATGGTACTTGTCTGACTGCATTGTGCCACGTGTAAAATTTGGTGGATGGGGGATTATGTTGTGGGGTTGTTTTTCAGGAGTTGGGCTTGGCCCCTTAGTTCCAGTGAAAGGAACTGTTAATGCTTCAGCATACCAAGAGATTTTGTACAATTTCATGCTCCCAACCTTGTGGGAAAAGTTTGGGGATGTCCCCTTCCTGTTCCAACATGACTGTGCACCTAAATGCCATAAATGTAATAAATGTCAGCTAAATGCCATAAATGTAAATGTAAATAAATGACTGTGCACCAGTGCACAAAGCAAGGTCCACAAAGACATGGATGAGAGAGATCGGTGTGGAAGAACTTGACTGGCCTGCACAGAGTCCTGACCTCAACCTGCTAGAACATCTTTGGGGTGAAGTAGAGCAGAGACTGCAATCCAGGCCTTCTCACCCACCATCAGAGTCTGAGCTCACAAATGTGCTTCTAGAAGAATGGTCAAAAATTCCCATAAACACACACCTAATCCATGTGAAAAGTCTTTCCAGAAGAGTTGAAGCTCTGGGATGTCACTCAATTCATATGCGTGCAAAGGCAGATGAGTGAATACTTCTGGCAATATAGTGTACATATTGTATATAATATTGTTATGTAATGGTGTTCCCTCATCTTTGTAATTTCCCCACGTCCTTCATGTCCTCGTTCCCTAGCCATGTGCTGTTTTTTTTCATGTAAGCCCCACCCATCACTGCTGTCACATTCACGTTTCTCATTCCCTGCCTTGATTGTCCATGTTTTTGACCCCCTTTCTGGAATCTCTTCATCAGTTTGTGTTTGGACCCGGTACTTGTATGTGTGTGTAATTACAAGCAATGAGTTTTACTTTTTTAAAACTTTCTTTTATTCCATCAATCCTGGACTCGCCTCTCCGCCCTGCCCCCTTTGTGCTCCCGTACACATTGTCACAGCTTGCTTGCTCTACTTTCTTTCAGTAACAACTGTCACACTTTTTGCATAAATCCTTTTTTTTTTTTTTTTTTTTTGCACAGGAGTTACTGTGTGTTTCTTCATGAAATCCATCCAGGTACTTATAACTGCAACTTTTTCAAAGGAGAAAAGAGCACAAAGCCATGCTGTACTGCTCAATTACTATGGCAACATTTTGATCCTACATGGATCACTGGCACATCAAATCTACCTTTTTTCTTTTTTTTTTACACCTATCATCACATGGCCACCCTAATCCTCTTCACACTGTGAAAGAATTGTGAGAAGCAGCACATAAGAACTTCTTTAGGAAATAGTGATGTGATGTCAACCTTTAAAAAACCTTATTTAAATCATTGGTATTATGCCTAGTCCACTTTGCTGATGAATTAACTGTGATATTTGAGAAGGCATGCAGTATTCTGTATCAGTATTCCATACACATAATTATTCTATGCAAATCAGTATTACATATGCTTACACCCTCCTGCTAATAAAATTATAAATATATGCAGCCCATTTCTTGAATATATATCCATGCCATTGTCATTCATTCTTGTTTTGCTCAAGCCCAATGGCAAGACCATTTACATTGTGTTTGATCATCAAAGAGAATGGTATGCCATGAAAATGGTTGATGAAGAAACATTAACAATGCAAATCCATGTGGAGAAACTGTGCACTATTTTAAGTGTACTTCACCATATTTTAATTCCATATTTTATACTCAGTTGAGCATTAAACATTTAACTTACCTGATTAAATATGGAATAAGGTGTCGTTTTATATATAATGCATCAACAGACTTCAGACTCTCAATTTTTTCTGTGATCACGTTCATTGTGAATAGTGATTACATTGAGAATTATCTCTTTATTTTTCAAACTACAGCCCACTACTCCTGTATGTGCTCGTAGCACTAATGTCTGATTCCCAGGGTGCACACATACTGCTATAATTGTATCCCCTCCCTAAAGGCACCCTAATACAATGATAATTTAAGGGGTGCACATCTGAGTAATTATGTGTTAGCACAATATAATAAGTTAGTGCGGTGCCTCCAAAAATGTGTCTACTACTATGTTGATAGTAATAACTCCTTTTAAACCCTAAGTGGTTAATGACCAGAATGATCCACAGGTTAGTAAATACCCCAAAAACAACAATTTAATTTTTTTTTTTTTAAGCTGCAAAAAAGAAAGAAAGGAGCGAAACAACAGTATGTGCTCTGTGGCTCTTCCGATTCAACAGACGTACAATGAATGTTGTAGCATTACTCCTTACCGTCACCACAATGAGCGGCGAAAAAAAAACAACTCAAACGCGCACAGAAAATACACCAGTATCAACACTTCTCCCACCCTCAGAGGCCTCAGTTGTAAATCAATCCATTGAATAAACACTGAAATTAGCAAATGAAACACTCAGTAATAAATGGTCAACACGGTAAATGCTAAAATGAACCAGAGCTTAGCTATGTCCAGCTTAGCACTTTGGTGTTCACAAGCGTGTGTTATCACTCATTGGGCCCAACGTTGGTGCATGTTGGTAGGATGCGGGATGAACGGTACAGAAACAGAGCCGGTTGCTCCAACACTCACGAGTCCGTGACACGTACGGAGATGAGCCGTAGCGTCTGAATCAAGCAACTACTCGCGTCTCCTCTCGCTTCGCACACAAATGCGATTATTTTTGTTGAGACTCCAGTCCTCCTACCCACCCACACGGGCAGTAGTGTGGCGGATCCGTCCTCCTCATGGAGCCCGCTCAGTGGTGGAGCGGGGAGTTGTAGCTAAGATAGCTCTTCAGCTGAATAAGGCTAACTCGCTTCACGGAACAAAAACAAAACAAACAACGCATATAGGTTAGCGGAGAAAATATGTTTTCACGCTAACAAACAATGTTAAAAAATGCGGCGAAAAAGTTACAGTTGGGACCCATATACTGCGTTTATGAAAGCTCCAGAAAAAAAAAAGTTAAGGGGAAAGACCAATCTCTCACTCCCGCTCTCGGAAACATCGCTCCTCCTCATCACAGATAGGTCAGCGACAATGTCACTTAACTCTAGTAGTCGTCCGATTGCTTGACATGGTGAAAGGCTGGCAGTACCAACAAGAAAACTGGCGCGAAATGTCAAAAAGGATGCTGGGAAGTCGAGTATTTAATACTCAGGGCAACAGTAATAAAAATGTTTAAAAAACAATAAACAATATGGAGTGCCCCCCTTTTTTAGGGTCCCTACATACTGATAAATATATGCAAGTCACTGCCATACTGATAAATATATCAGAATACCACTGCCGACTGGCACACCATCAATGCCAGTGAGAGGTGCGGGCTAGGATACTGCCAGGCAGCCCAAACAGGAGCAAGCAAGGGTTAAGGGCCTTGCTCAAGGGCCCAACAGTGGCAGGGCCTGAACCAGCAACCTCCCAATCACAAGTCAAGTACCCTAACCACCGATCCACCACCACCCATTGATAAATATATGTAAGTCCCTCAGGGTAAGAGTATCTGCCAAATGCTGTAAATGTATAAATGTACAATGTACATCCTACATCCCACCCTAACTGGAGATATCCTATACCCTGTTCAGTATGGAGACATGGAGATATCTCACATTCCAGTCTGTTAGATATGGAGATTTGTATAGGCATTTGGAAATGTGTGTATTGAATCATAGTAATGCCACAGTTTGCATTAGATGTAACATTATTCTTCTTACACATGCTTTTAGAGAGAGTTGTTAGAATAATGCATTACTTACACATAAAAAGTAATGCATTATTTATGTATTATTATACATAAAAATGGTTAATGTACAAGTCATAAGATCTTTGTGCAGTCAAAAAAATTCTCAAAACTTAGAAAGATACCCACCTCCCACCATCCATGATTGCAAATTATTTAAGCAATAATTTCCCATGAAAGTTTTGCCTACTTTTGTGGAATGCCAAATTTGTGAAATCCCAATTTCTTCCTCGCTCTGATTCACAGAATCAATTCCACTAAAGGATTGAAGTGATTTACATTTACATATTCATATTTGTTAAAACCTTCACTTTACCAAAGTAAAGTTTCTCATTGAAGCAGTTTAAATCTTATGGTGAAACTACTGATATAGCAAAATGTGAGTGATCACACAAAGCAGTGTGGTTGCATCTCTAATGTCTACTGAAGTTAATACATTGCCAAATTACCATATTGAATGAGTTTGTAACCCTAATAGTACTGACTGTTATTCATAATAGTGTAATTATGTTATGTTGATCACACATATTCTAAACAACAGTCTTATATCAAGAATGAATGTGAACACTTTCATCAGTGAAAGTGCACTACCCAGTGAGCAACGTGTACCATCTTGACCTTGTGTTAAGGTGTCATTATGGATTGTAATACCCAGTCATAGCACACTATTTCACAGTTCATTAGTGGCTAAGGTGTGTCCTGCTCTGCAGGAATACTCAGCATCTGCTGAGCAGTCTGACTTCAGAGAATAACCACTCAGGTTGTTAAGATTCACATGGGTTAATGAAGTCTTGATGAAAGAGTATTACAATTGAATCACAAAAAGTAAACACTACTGTAAGTATTTGGGGTTTTTGCTTCACTATATTTTGCTTATTGTTGTTTGTCCACAAAAAAGCAGAAGACTGTAAGGTAGAACATAGAGACATGAAAATAACTCTCCACCCACACAAAAATGAAAGTTGAATAGTTCAGTAATGCTGGACTTCAGGAAAGTCTGTGGAATCCAGCATATGGGTGTTATTCTCATCTACACCAGAATGTCACACTCATACATATTTTCACTTTACCAACAGGAAAGGCAAAGGAGGGCTTGCCTGGTTTCTATTCTTTTTTATTCATTTCACCATTGTCATGAACCCAGATGGAAGATTGATTTTAGAGTCAAATGTTGGGTGTCACTTCCTACAAATAACAGTAGTAAACTGCTGCAGTAAACACCTTCCATTCTGAATGAAACACATGATTGTTATAGTCATTTTCTTTCTGAATGCTTTATGAATATGGCTTGATTTGGCCATATTGCACACATGTTGAGAAATCCTTATACAAAAAATCCTTTTTCTTACATACACATGCTTTTCTACTAGGGCTGGCAGTGCAGGGCATTGTGAAGTGTTGGTAGTGCAGGGCATTTTGAAGGGCTGGCAGTGAATTCATAGTCTCAGGCTGATAGTCTCCATACCTGGAGAAGGACTGAAGGTCCAATCTTAATTTATAACTGCATTTGTTGGAATTCACTTGTGAAGAGAACACTTCTGATGCCAGTGTTGAAAAGGACATTTGGATTTCAATATTTAGTGCCAGTCAGAAAAGAATCTTCCACTGAAAATCCCTCATGTCTCTACATCTATCTAGTAACAGCCTGTGCTGGACAGTATTTAGTCATATTTAGATATTCTACTGGTTTGTATTTCTCTAGTAAACTATGATATTGCAGTCAAAGAAAGCCACTTTTTAAATGAGTTCATGTTGCTCATAGAATCAGACAAGTTTAAAGTTAAATTAAGTGATAGGTAGGGGAGCAAGAACAGAGATAATCACCAATAATACAGATCAATAACACAGAACAATAAGCCAGAAGCTGATACAAAATATATATGGTGGCAGGGGGGCTCAAGAATTGGCAATCAGAAGGCTGACTTAATCTCATCCCTAGCATCCCTGCACTCACAGAGATAGCCTAGTGCAAGTCACAACTTGCTGGTCTTCTTCTAAGAGCCATCAGACCTCTACAACTTGTCCAAAATGCAATTGGTCTTCAGTCTTCTGAAGTTCAGACATGTTACTCCACTGCTGCACTCCCTTCACTGGCTTCCAGTAGCTGCCCACATCAGATTTAAAAACTTGATGCTACCTACAAAGCCAAAAATGGACCAGCCGCTCCATACGTGATGTCAGTGGTCAAAGCCCAATCCGTACCTCGAGTACTTCGAACCTCAAGTATGGCACAGCTTGAAATACCATGCTTCAAATCTCACGGAAGAGAAGCATCAAGACTATTATCTCTCCTGGCTGCTAGATGGTACAACAAACCTTTGCTTGCTATCTGGACAGCAGAGTTCCTTGCAGTCTTTAAACGCTGACTGAAGACCCATCTATTTGTGGAGTATTTAAATGACCACTGGCCCTGTTAACTCGAGTCCTTATTGTAGGGTATTGTTCATTGTTTATTGACTGTTCCTATGTTGACTAACTCTAGTACTTATTGTTTATTGCACTGATTGTTGTCTGAGATAGAGTTTATGTATTTTGCACTTCTAGTCATCAGAATTGATCCCTGTATTTCAACAGTATTCGAGTACATGGGTATATTGGACTCTAACCTACTGTACTGTACTAGGATGTATTCTATGAGGAAATGACAAAGCACTTTTGTAAGTCACTCTGGATAGGAGCATCTGGTAAATGCAGTAAATGTAACTGTAAATGTAAATGTAAACACAGGATTGCCATCTTTTTTATATGGACTACGTTGATTGGGAAATAAATCCTAAGATTACTTTTCACCTTGAATCTTGATGAATTCAGAAAGTGGACGTGCTGTGCAGGAATCTGCTCCAGATGCCTTTTAGAGTTTATAAATTCAGATATAAAGGTTACATGATGTGTGTGGAATTAATGTCCCACTTTCAGTTTTTCAAAAGACTGAAAATGAGCATGCTGGGTACAATTGCTAAGCAATAGTAAGTAAACATAATACCAGGGAGTGTGTGTATGGTTTAGTAATGAGTGTATATGGTCCAATAATGAGTGTATATGGTTCAGTAATGAGTGTGTATATGGTTCAGCAATTAGTGTGCGTTTGCTTCTGTAATCAGTGTGTGTTTGGTTCAGTAATGAGTGTGTATATGCTTCAGTAATAAGTGTATATGTTGTTCAGTAATGAGTGTGTATATGGTTCCTAAATGAGTGGGTGTATGGTTCAGTAAAGAGTGTGTATGGTTCAGTAATGAATGTGTATATGGTTCATTAATGAGTGTGTGTATGGTTCAGTAATGAGTGTGTATGGTTCAGTAATGAGTGTGTGTATGGCTCAGTAATTAGTGTGTGTTTGCTTCTGTAATCAGTGTATATATGGTTCATAAATGAGTTTGTGTATGGTTCATAATTGAGTGTGTGTATAGTTCATAAATGAGTGTGTATGGTTCAGTAATGAGTGTGTGTATGGTTCAGTAATGAGTGTGTATGGTTCATAAATGAGTTTGTGTATGGTTCATAATTGAGTGTGTATGGTTCAGTAATGAGTGTGTATGGTTCAGTAATGAGTGTGTGTATGGTTCAGTAATGAGTGTGTATGGTTCATAAATGAGTTTGTGTATGGTTCGGTAATGAGTGTGTGTTTGGTTCAGTAATGTGTACATATGGTTCAGTAATGAGTGTGTGTATGGTTCAGTAATTAGTGTGTATATGGTCTAGTAATGAGTGTGTGTATGGTTCAGTAATGAGTGTTTGTATGGTTCAGTAATGAATGTATATGGTTCAGTAATGAGTGTATATATGCTTCAGTAATGAGTGTGTATATGGTTCAGTAATGAGTGTGTGTATGGTTCAGTAATGTCCTAGTATTGCACAACTCATTCTTTTTGTGCAAGTCTGGGTACTAAATTAAGCCCTACTTATAATTTCACATGGTTGTTAAACAAACTGGATTTATGGCTGCTTTTATGAGTTGGCCTATGTAACACACGACATGTGACTGGGCAAAACATAAAATAAGATTTCATAGATAATTCATTCAGTTAGCATAACTAACTAGCCAAAGCAGTGTCCTTTTTATAATCCTACCATGACTTTCTCATGAACCCTCCAAAGTAGCACTAAACAAGAAATGCGCAGAGATGCTGTGATATCAAAGTAGTGCCGGGCACATTTACCCATGCAAATATTACAATACTGCTGTGTCCAATTACCGATGCATGCTTCGCAAATTTAGACTATAAGGTGGTGCTGAGCTCTCAGCTCAATGTCCTGCTTCCCATTAAATACTCCTGGCATTAAATGAAACATGCTGTGCAAATGGAATCTATCAGAGCTGAAGAAATACTTTTCCAGTGAGGGTTTTGCTCTGAGGCAGATAAATAGCTCTTGTTGCTCCACCCTCCTGTGGGGAAGAGATGGAGTGATCCTGATTTGCTGACTGCTATCTTTATCTTGGCTTGAATAGATGAAATATTTTGACTGTAATATTTGGGCTATTACATTTCACCTGATTTTCCTTTCTATTCAGTAGCCTCTCCCTGTATCATGGTAACACACTGCTGTAGCCTCTCCCTGTATCATGGTAACACACTGCTGTAGTCTTCCCTGTATCATGGTAACACACTGCTGTAGCCTCTCCCTGTATCATGGTAACACACTGCTGTAGCCTCTCCCTGTATCATGGTAACACACTGCTGTAGCCTCTCCCTGTATCATGGTAATATACTGTGTTGTAGCCTCTCCCTGTATCATGGTAATACACTGTGTTGTAGCCTCTCCCTGTATCATGGTAATACACTGTGTTGTAGCCTCTCCCTGTATCATGGTAACACACTGCTGTAGCCTTCCCTGTATCATGGTAACACACTGCTGTAGCCTCCCCTGTATCATGGTAACACACTGCTGTAGCCTCTCCCTGTATCATGGTAACACACTGCTGTAGCCTCCCCTGTATCATGGTAACACACTGCTGTAGCCTCTCCCTGTATCATGGTAACACACTGCTGTAGCCTCCCCTGTATCATGGTAACACACTATGCAGCATATGGTTGTTGTCCATCAGCTCAGGACGTGTTGTCCATCTGAGGGTTGGAGCCCAGTGCAGCAGCCAGCTGAGAAGTGGTCCTCTCAGGGGCCGCATTTCATCCTCCCAGATTTTTATTTACAGCTTTTTCTAAACCACCTAAAGCATTTTTAAAAAGCTGGAATCTACTCTGCAGGGTCAGCTCAGGATCTGCAATAAAAGTAACATGTAATGTTCATGCTTCAAGGTTGTGTGTGAAGGACAGCTGGTTGAGATATGCCTAGCACAGTACAAGCTGACCATGGCATATTCCAAAATGACTCATTTTATACAAGAATCATTTCATACTGCTATTTATACTATTTAATGTTCAAGGTGATTATATACAAAAAAAGGATGTTGTTTACATATACAAGAAATGATGCCAAATTGGCAAAAATCAAACTTCTGTGTGCAATGGAGGGGGGTGGTGTTACAGTAAACAACACAAACCAGAACAGATAGCGATTATTACACTCCAAACTATTTGATAGCATTACTGATGTAAAAATATATATAGTAAAAATATTGCTAAAATGTAAAATTCACACTCAAACCTAGGAATGGCGCATTTATGGGTGAGACTCAGGAACTGCACAGTTATGGGTGAGGGTGACTCGGGACAAAGGTAAAAATTTGCATGGATATGTAAATTTAAATAATAAAATTTACTTTATAGCATTGTCTTGCCAAAATGCAAGATAAATAATTATAATAATGAGAGATAAAAGTTTCAGGTTCCAGTTTTTGTTCCTATATGAAGAAAAAAGGAAAATAATGATGATGTGTGTGTCATTAGAGCTGCTGCTAAATTACTGTAGGTGTGTTAGTGTTTGGGGTGTGTTAGATGTTTGCGAAGTGTTAGATGTTTAGGATGTGTTACTGTTTGGGGTGTTTTTTGGGATGTGTTACTGTTTGGGGTGTTTTAGATGTTTGGGGTGTGTAAGATGTTTGGGATGTATTAGATGTTTAAGATGTGTTAAATGTTTGGGGTGTGTTAGTGTTTGGGATGTGTTAGATGTTTTGGGTGTGTTAGTGTTAGGGGTATGTTAAGTGTTTAGGGTGTGTTTGTGTTTGGAGTGTGTTAGATGTTTAGGATGTATTAAATGTTTAAGATGTGTTAGATGTTTGGGGTGTGTTAGATGTTTGGAGTGTGTTAGATGTTTGGGATGTATTAGATGTTTAAGATGTGTTAGATGTTTGGGGTGTGTTAGATGTTTGGGGTGTGTTACTGTTTAGGGTAGGTTGGATGTTTGGTATGTATTAGATGTTTGGGGTATGTTAGTGTTAGGGGTATGTTAGGTGTTTAGGGTGTGTTTGTGTGTGGGGTGTGTTAGATGTTTTTGTATGTTAGGTATTTGGGGTGTGTTAGATGTTTTGTATGTTAGGTGTTTGGGGTGTATAAGATATTTAGTGTTTGATATGATCAAATTTTGATTTTGGAATTATTTATTTACATAAGGAGTGTATTGAGCTAATAATGATATAAATAACTTAGCTTTGTATGTATGGAAGTGAGCAGCAAGCAAATCTACAAGTCTTTAAAAAGAGGGATACTTCACCTGAAGTCTCTCAAGATGGGATTCAAACTACTTGATGGGTTACATTAAGTAATGTGTAAAAGAACGCCATTTAACAGGTGCAAGGCTTCACAGCTTTTATGGAGTTTCTCGAAATAGACCTGAAGAAAATAAGGTAACAAGAAAGGAGCAACACAGACAGTAGGAACTTTCTGAGAGACTGGAATATTCCTGCTCCATGTGGCCCATTACATTTACATTTACGGCATTTAGCAGACACTCTTATCCAGTGCTTTGTCATTTACTCACAGAATATCCTAGTACAGTACAGTAGGTTAGAGTCCAACATACCAATGAACAAGAATACTGTAGAATACAGGGATCAATGCTGATACATAGAAGTGCAAAATACATAAGGTCTATCTTAAACAATGATAAGTGCAATAAATAATAAGTGCTAGAGTTTGTTAAACAACATAAACAATACCCTACAATAAGTATTAATTTAGTCAGTCAATATGGGAGTAGGGTCAGTTGTCCTTTAAATATTCTGCAAATAGATGGGTCTTCTGTCCGGACAGCAAGTGGGAGTTCATTCCACCATCTTGGAGCCAGGACAGAAAATAGTCTCAATGCTTGTCGTTCATTAGACCTGAAGCAAGGTATTTCAAGCCAAGCCGTACTCTGGTCACACGTGCACTTGCTCAGTTTGCCCATGCAGATGGAAGAAGGTGTGGTTGAGGCATCGGGACAACCTTTGCATGATAGGTGAAGTAAAGGAAGCATTAGGCAGGCTGAGCAATGAGAGAGAGACAGCTGATGAGAGGAGAGTGAGCTATGAGAGAGAGAGACAGCTGATGAGAGGAGAGTGAGCTATGAGAGAGAGACAGCTGATGAGAGGAGAGTGAGCTATGAGAGAGAGACAGCTGATGAGAGGAGAGTGAGCTATGAGAGAGAGACAGCTGATGAGAGGAGAGTGAGCTATGAGAGAGAGACAGCTGATGAGAGGAGAGTGAGCTATGAGAGAGAGACAGCTAGCCTGAAGCCCCTCCAGGATACTCACCAGAGAAAAGACCCATACTGAATGGACAGATGAATTGTATGCCAGTTTCATGAGTCTGATACCTTGCCATTTGTAGACAAAAGAGGCATGTTTTGTTTTACAGTAAAGTCATTAACAACATCCATCTATACATCACTGGGGCCTCCTTGTGGATTAGTTTAATGTGGTTTCATCATCATAAAAGTGTCTAAATTTTGTCCATATGCAAAGTTTTTTGGTTTTATTTTAGTTTAAGAGAAGTGGCACGCTGTGTGGTCAGGTCTGAACGTTTCCTGTGTTTGATGCTCCTGTTTGCTGCTATGGGTCACTGAGCAAACACAGATGCAGTGAGAGAACGCTCTGCCCTAGTTCTGCATTCCTGTTTTAATTTAGCAAGTTAATGAAGTTTCATAGTATTGCATTTGTTTAAAAAAAAAGGAAAGTGAGAGTGAGAGAGAGAGAGAGAGAGAGAGAGAGAGAGAGAGAGAGAGAGAGAGAGAAAGAAAACTAAATGGAAACTCTGAGTTGCTTGGTTTATAACACCATGCCTACCTACCTGCCTCCCTCATATCTTAGTAACTGAGGATCCATATTATCTTAACCAAATTACTTCTTGAATGATAGTTTAGTTTGCAGCAGATTTAAGGATAAAGTTTAAAGTTAATGGAAGTATGAAGTTTCCTAAGATAAAAAGTGTACTGAAGTGGGAGTGTTTTTACTGTTGACTACTGAAGTGGGAGTGTCTTTACTGTTGACCACTGAAGTGGAAGTGTCTTTACTATTGACCATTTACTGAAGTTTGAAGTGAAATCATGACTGTTGCTCTTCAACAAAACTGAAGGCCCAATCTGGGTTTTAAAAGTTACAGATCAAATGTTTTAAGTGCTGAAGCAGGAAAATTAATATTTAATATTTAGTTAATATTTACTTTGTTTTTTGATCAGTATCACTTAGAAAGAAACATTTATTTAATAATGTTCCTCTGTGCAAGTCTCACTAAACCCAGATAAGGCTAAAGACTATGGTTATGAATATATATGAATATTGCTTAAAGTACTGATTTAATTAAACTCTGATTGTTCAAAGAACTTTTAATGATTTTTCACTTAGTAATAATGACAGTGGTAACTCAGTGATTAATGTACTTTAATAATAATCAGTAGATTGCAAGTTCAAGCTTCACAACTGCCAAGTTACCACTGTTGGGCCCTTGAGCAAGACCTTTAACCCTCAATTACTCAAGCTGTACTCAGTCATAATTGTAAGTTGCATTTTGGATAAAAGTGTCAGCTAAATTCTGCAAATGATCATAACTAATATAACACAACCTAAAATGAGAGAGGAGAGGTGAATGTGTAAATTCAAATTTAGAAATATAAGACTTGAGTTTCACTTCAACATAATATGAGTCTGACCCAGAGCTGTGAGGTTAGGATGCCCAGTTCAGTCTACATAATTTACATCTTATAGATAATCAAGAAAATTAGGAAATTTTATCACTTAAATTAAACAAAACTGTTTCCTTCAAGTACGACTGATGGTAGAAGTAAATCATTTAAGCAGAAATTTCTTATTTTTCTAAGACTAACAAAGCACAATCAAATTCTCTCTAAGATTGGTCAGACAACATCCCAGGGCAAAAATACAAAGAAATAATTTGAAACAGCGAAGCATGAAATGGAGGCCCAACACAAAAGGTTTTCTTCAGAAGCACAAAGAGGATTTGTTTTTTCCATAAACAAGTCAAAACATGTTTCTCTAGATTCACTAGAATAAATTCAGTGCTACTTAGTGATGTAGTCAGGCTGATAAATGGGACATTTCCTAACATATGTAGTGAATTCATTCATTTAGTATTGAAAAGAAGGTTAACACTGTCAATGCAGAAGACAATTCAAGGTAGAATTATGAAGAATCTCATCGTAAGGTAAGTACCAACTGGACCATTGTCCTCCATGCCATTAGGCCAGCTCCCACCAGCCCTCAGGATCATACGTGAAGGTGGATGGGGTGGAGTCAGACACGGTGGTGAAGACAGGATATAGCAGCAAATAAAGGTGTCCTTGACTGGCTTAACACAGTGCTAATGGGAATAATTAGTCCAGCCTGCTCTAATTGCCTCTACGTGAGAAAGGAGCAGGGAAATGAGATGAAAATAACAAGGGACTGCTAAGAAGGGTGTCAAACCAGACACCTCCTCCTCCTACAGGCTTTAAAGTAGCGATACGTGCAACCAGTACTTTGCACAATGAGACGTTAAAAAAATACCAGTGATATTGAACCCAATTCTATATTGTATACATAAAAAAAGCACCCTGATTTACATTCTTATTTAAATAAAATGTATCTATTACTTTAGAATAGATACATTACAGTTACAAAAACCAGCAGTTATTACTTAGTCAAATAATTCTCCCAACCTTCCAACCAGCTATATGTAAATGAATCCATATACCTCAGCCTTGGAAAAGGCAGCAGGGTGGCAGATCTACTACAGCTCATACTAGACAGATAGTGCTGTATAAAGCACATAGTGGGGTTAACGTTTTGTTTATATCTGCAAGATGTTCAGACTCCTGGCACCATTACTTAAACAACCTGCCTGTGTTATCTCACCAGTTCTGTCGTAATATCCACCTGTTAGGTTTAACGTCTATGTGCTGATGAACTACTGTAAAAACTAATTTAAAGAAGAGAGGCTTCCATTAAACATGTGGTCCTTTTGCATTACTATTTCCATATAAGAAACCCTGAGTACATTCCAGAATATCATTTCCCTTATTTGCAAATTAAAATTATAAAATGAATGTCAGCTCTTCTATCAGTAATACTTAAACTGCATTTTGCCTTTGAAGTTGCATTTTGATTCAAATGATCTTTATAAGAAAAAGGAGTAACCATGCCGTCTGAACACATTAAGCAAATATCTCTGCCTTTTTGGTGTGGGAGGACAGAATTTCAGTGTTTTAGGGAAACAGAGGTGACCTTAACTCCTTAACCATTCAGGCTGCAAAGCAGAAATTGTGGAGAACAGCTGTGAAAAAGCAAACTTAAAACAGGTCTCAGTTCAGATCACAAGGATAGTCAAACTCGATTCAGATCACAGTGATTGCCAAACTCAATTTAGATCAAGCGCATTACCAAACTCAGTTCAGATCATGAGGGTTACCAAACTCAATTAAGATTCTGAGAATTACAGAACCTGAGTCAGATCAAGATAACCAGTCTCTATTTGAATAATGATGGTTACTAAATTTGAATTAGATCAAGAAGTGTATCAAACTCATTTCAGATTATCAGAATTACCAAACTCAATTCAGTTTATGAGTATTGCCAAACTACCAGAATCAGAACTCAGACCCTGGCTGTCTTTTTAAACTGAGGAATGTGTTATTCATGCTCAAGTCTCCAATGATGCTCACAGAGAATAAACATATTAAACATTAAATGAGCAATCCTGGATGATGCAGGAAATTACCATTACCACACAGCCAATCAGAATTATAAGGCGTATAACTGACAGTGCACACTCTCATACAATCTGTTGCTTAGTTACAGTTTTACTGTTTCGTTATGTAATTGAGTTAAATTAAAATTGTATGAAATGACAATGAAAAGAATATCAGCATGAAAAGAGGGTGATGTTATGTCACCAGGACTAAAGATGCCCCATTCAAATTTATCTGTACAGTTATACCTTGTCACACTCAAACACTCATGTGATCGAACTGCTGAGTCACACACCCCAGTATGTAAACAGGTTTAGAAAGCTCTCTCTTCTTTAGAGCTGCAATGCTCCTGTCATCCTAGTGGCAAGAGGATGTCATTAATCACTGAGGGCACCGTTATGCCCTCAGCCCTCCCAGCAGGTTAGAGTCGTGGGCTCCCTCAGCCAGGCCACATCTCCAGATATTTGTATCAGATCATTAGCATGCAGAACAGGAAGCTGGGGCGTACCATGCGTCTGCTATTTACCACTGAGAGGATCCTTTATCATTTCACACATGAATTATGGATAACTGGAGGGGATGGGTTTCAGTGAGAGAGTGGCGTGCATGCAGCCGCCTAAGCAGAAAGACCTGAAAGGGGTGACGAATGGTAGACAGTGGTGTCTCTAGATTCTTGCTTATATTGGACAGCAGGGACAGATAGAAGGGGCAGTCAATGGAAAGGGCGTATTCACTAGTCACTAGCTGTTAAGAAAAAAGATGCCTAGTTTTATATGTGCTGTATGGTTAAAAGTATGTGGACAACCTTCCTAATTATTTAGTTATTCAGTTTATGTGTTTCAGCTATAACCAGAACTTGAATAACAAAAGAATAAATGAAGTGGGGTGGTCAGTTGTACCTGAGGGGTGGAGACTGGAAAGAGTCATATATCTCATACCTTCTGAAATAAATATTCCACTGTATAGGGGAATATTCACCTCTTACTTTAGCATTCAAAATGGAGGTTAGCATTTTAACCTTGTTAACATTTAAGTTGTTAATATTTTGCCCCATTTGAGATTTGATTTTAATTTACCTTGTTTGTAAATAGAATTAAAATATCAATAACATACACCTTATGTGATATAACAAAATTGATCAAAAGGCATCCCCTCACACATCCCTCAAATTGAACACTGGCTACACCAATTCCTAACAGCTGTGTAACATCAAACATAAAGCCGTGCAATTTCCATAATCAAACACCAAGAGCAGAATGGGCTTACTGAAGAGCTCAGTCGCTTTACACATAGCGCTCTCATAGGATGCCACCTTTCCCACAAGGTCAGTTTGATAAGATCTATATGAGTTATTATTGTGAAATGAAAGCATCTAAGAACAACAGCTCAGCCATGAAGAAGTAAACCACACACACATTTACAGAGCAGGCCCAATGAGATCTGAAGAAGTAAACCACACACACTCACAGAGCAGGGCCGATGAGGTCTGAAACATTAAACCACACACACTCACAGAGCAGGGCCACCTCACAAACCTGCCTTCCCTCCACTGTGTTGCTCACTACAGTTGCACACAGGCTCTAGAAGCAACATCAGCACAGAACTATCCATTGTGATCTTTTTGAAACACTTTTCATATTTAGCTATAACACTGATATTACTGAATTATTGCTTCGGCAGTGTTGCTGGAGTTTTTATATGTGACACTGTCATTGCTGAGTTGAGAGCAGTCTGCCACACAAAATGAGCTTTGAATGTGTTCTAGCTATGAAACTACAAGATGTTTCAAATCAGTTCATGTTTCTAATAAGAATCTTCATTGTTGACCCAGTTACTTCAGGAGGTCACTTGCTTTCACAACTATGTCCAAATGATGTTTTTGCATTCTGTTTGAGGGAATTCTAGCTCTCATCTTAGAATTCCTGTTCCTGTTCCTGTCAGAATTTGAGTGATGAGCGTAATTAAAACCATTGCAGACAGAAGGCCTTTCAATGTTGTTGTTTTCATTCCATGTAAATGTACTGCTAGAGTTGGGGGATCTAGAAGGTTTTACAGGGTGGCCAAGGAGTTTTAGCAAGGTAGCGTGTTGGGGGTGGTGGTTTCTCTATGTTAATTACATTGAAGTCTTTTGTTTTCTTTTGTGCATTTTTGTGACTTGTTGCTACAAATATTAGATTTCACTGCTTTTATTTCTTGTTCTCTCCTTCTTCTCAGTTTTTGATAGATTTGCATGAAAAAGTAAGTTTTATTCTTTACAGTTTTTCATTTTTCCTTTTTGTTAGTGAATTTATCTCAGCTAGTAAATATAAGCTTTGAAATTAAATGAAACATTATTCAGGAGATATTTAGTTATTATGTTTGTTTTTTTGGGTTGTTTTTTTTTTTTTTTTTCAAATAACATCATGATTTAATTTAACACTATAAAAGCTCATAGATACAAGTGAATGTAATTGTAATGAACCTGGCTGGTTTCATCTACAGTGATCTGTGTTACAGTTCAAGGAATTCTGGGCATGGAGAGTCTAGCTAGCTGTGTCTTGCTGTATACTGGAACTGTGCTCACCTCTATTGAATTAGAATCAAACTCTACCGTACCTGATTATATATGTATTACCATTTTGGAAGACACAGCAATGTTCTGCTTTAGAACACAAGTATACATGTTAGATTCCTGCTTATGTTTCATACTGCCACATCTTGGATATATCATCCTTTGCACCCCTTAAAAATAGATCAATTTAAATTTATATTGTTGACAACAGGAAGAGTTATCTGTTGAGTCTTGTATGGAATACTTTGTGCAATGATGACATTTTAGTAGTAGTAATTTGTCCTGCAACAGCCAATGTTAAAACAGATTAACATTATAGATATGTGCACAGACTAGGCAACGTTAGGCAGTGGTAGCTGAGTGGTTAAGTTACTTGATTTGTAATCAGAAGGTTGCTGGTTTAAGCCCCACCACTACCAAATTACCACTGTTGGGCCCCTGAGCAAGGCCCTTAACCCTCAAGTTGCATTCAGTCATAATTGTAAGTTGCTTTGGATAAAAGTGTCAGCTACATGCCATAAATGTAAAAGGCCCATGGTTATATAAATTTTTGAGTGCAAAACGGTTTCTCACATAAACCTAAATAAGCAAAGTTTAAGTGTAAAATATTTGCTGTATCTTTAAATAAAGACCACATACCATCATTTTTTCTCCCCTGTGATTTGAGATTAGGGTTTTTTGTTGATACATTAGAGACCAAATCCAAATTAGTGACACAGCACAGTGCTGCACTGTGCTTGCAGCAGATCAGAGCCAATTAGTTGAGTCCCTTAAGGGTCCTTCATAGTGCCTCACAGCATCTCTGATCAGCACTATTTACTCTGTGACATCACAGACTGCCCCTACTGCCTCTGTATGTTTGAAATGGATCAGTTATTGATATAGCAGTCAGTCCAATCATTCATATATGATTACATGCACATTTTCAATGTGATTAGCCATATGAAAACAGCTGAAGTGTTTATAAGCACTTTGGCGGGAGGGGATTCGGCACAGGAGGGTTAGGGTTAGCGTTAGGGTTAGGGTTAGCCCCCTCAGGACAGTAAGGTTAGGGTCAGGGTTAGGTCCCTCAGTACAGGAGGGTTAGGGTTAGGGTTAGCCCCCTCAGGACAGTAAGGTTAGGGTCAGGGTTAGGTCCCTCAGTACAGGAGGGTTAGGGTTGGGGTTAACCCAGACTGTACTGGGCTGCGCCTACCAGCTGTACACTGTCTCCTGAACACTGTCTGTTTGTGAGAAAAGATGTAAGCAGAGGGTCACAAAACACGATGAGTGTTCACTGCTAACTTAGTCAAACTAAAGCCAGAAGGACTGTAATAAATGCATTTAAAGGGAAGTACCCATTTTCCAATAAAGTCACAACTATAATGACATTACTGGAGACATATTTGAAATTAACTGTTATGTGATATTGATATTGATGTACACAAAACAGTCAAAGTCAAGGCATCATTTCCAAATTAGAACACTCTTAATTCTTTTCAGTGAAGACAACTGACTTTATTGAAAACTGAAAATGTAGGTGGTACAGTCAAGTCTATAGAAACCGGGTAGAATGTTTTGTAGAAGT
The DNA here is from genome assembly GCF_041902795.1 of Electrophorus electricus. Taxonomy (NCBI): domain Eukaryota; kingdom Metazoa; phylum Chordata; class Actinopteri; order Gymnotiformes; family Gymnotidae; genus Electrophorus; species Electrophorus electricus. The sequence continues at coordinate 350,866 of NC_137513.1, forward strand.
GAGTTTGTTCAGATAGTTCAAGGGGTGTGACTGGTGGCAGTTGGTGGGATGGGGCATGGCCATGGATGCAACTGCCACTCTACAACAAAGCCTTGCCACCCCAGCTGCCACCAACTCAAGTCCTAAAATTAAATAATATAAATAAAATAATTAACTTAAATTTAACAATTACATTTGTCATATTTTGTAAATGTTTTTAGACATTTTCTCAAAACAAATAAATTATACATGTTTATAAATATATTATACATGTGTAATGGTGAGCGGGAAGGAGGCGGAAGCATGTGCGGAGAAGAGCGAGATTTAATATGGGCAAATCCAAAATCAGAGTCGTTAGGGCAGTCCAGGGTCATTGAGCCAATATGAAGATTACGGGGATACACGATCAAACACACAAAACACACGAAGGCAAACGGGAGAAGCAGGCTATAACACAAAGGAAACACAAAGGCTAGGATAACAAAACAGGATAACAAATGAAGGCTTTGAAACAGACGGGCTTTCAAACATCCAGACATTAAACCAAACACAATGAACCTAACACAAATGCAACCATTCAAATAAACATAAACGCATGGATTCAAAGAAACAATGAACAGCTAAGACCAATGGAACAAGGCAGGGCTCAAATACATGAACTAAACAAGGGACAGGTGTGGAAAATCAAACGAGGGGTGGAGAAGACAAAACTATAGCATTGAAGTAAAATACACCAGACAGGGAAAACACAAAACACAGAAGATGGGAGGGACTAATTTTGACAACATGTGTTTTAAACAAACATGTTCGGATTGCATTACGTTTCATTCTTCTGATTGGCTCAGCAAAAATGATCTCACAGTTAGTTCTGACTTTGCACATAAAAATTTTCTGTGAAAGACCCTGACTGCGTTATTAAAAATCTTGTAGTCTACTCCATGTATTTTTTAAACACAAAAACATGTATTTTGATTTTTAAAAATTCCATTTGTGTTGGAAGAATGGTTAATACAAGGTATGTTTAATGAATGTTTAACTTTCCAATGTCAGTTTGTTGGCTTTCATGGTAAATTACTTTTACAAGACCTTAACCTAAGAAAATGCTGTCATCTTAGCTAACAAATGGCCAGTCTCAACACTAGATTCTAGTCAATATTATGACTCTGAATGGGAAAATATTATTTAATATTTAATTGATTGCAGAGTTTAGAGGGAATACACAATGCGTTCATTTCCCAGGAAGGAAAGATGTCTAATGATGTGGTGCAGATTAACATTCTGCAATGTTCCAATCCCCATGCCATGAAGATCAATGAGATTTGACATGATCTTTCACAACTACAAGCTGTCCATCAGTACAAACATGGTAGCGTACTAATCACTGGAGTGCCTTGGGCTTGGTACCATATATATATATATATATATATATATATATATATATATATATATATATATATATATATATATATACAGGCAATGGTGTAGACCTAGGTAATAAAAAAAAACGATCAATAATGGAAATGATTTGGTCATTACCTTATGCTGTAATGGTCTCCAAATTAATACTCAACCACTACAAAAAGTCCCCAATGTTGCTTAATGTCATAAACTTTCTTCAGATTACAGCAATATGGAAACAATTGTAAAACACTGAAAATTGAATAATTATTATATGTCAATTGTTACTTAATCATTAATTAGAGGGTTAGAGTTGGAGATGGGGGTAGGGTTAGGGTTAGGGTTGGGGGTAGGGTTAGGGTTGGAGGTGGGGTAGGGTTGGGGGTAGGGTTAGGGTTAGGGTTGGAGATGGGGGTAGGGTTAGGGTTAGTGTTGGAGATAGGGGTATAGTTAGGGTTAGGGTTGGAGATAGGGTAATGCTTTACACTCCATTTAACTTTCTTTATATCCTATTACCTGTCATTAAAATTGTTATGGTTACTGTTAGGGCTTGCTGGTGATAATTATAATGTATCTATGTCTAATATGGAACAATAAAGCCACTTTAATGTACAAATGCCACAGTTCAGGAGGCCTAAACAAATACTCGTGGAGACCCTGTGCAGTTTTTGCAGTATTACTGTAATTTTTATTACTGTGATATTACTGTAATTAATCACAAATGCGGTATTACTGTAGTTTACTTTTTCTTTTTTACATTTTACAGCATTTAGCTGACACTTTTATCCAAAGTGACTTACAATTATGACAGAGCACAACTTGAGCAATTGAGGGTTAAGGGCCTTGCTCTGGAGCCCAACAGTTGTAACTTGGCAGTGGTGGAGCTTGAACCAGCAAGTCAAGTCAAGTACCTTCTGTCACAGTTGGCCAGTCCCTTACTGAGAGGGACACGCCCCCTCCAGACCAGGACCGTACCACTTGCTTCCCTCGCTCGCAATCACCTGTCTTCTGACAGGAGACACCTGCTGCTCATTAACACTTCACACCATTTATATTCCTACAGGTTCGAAGGGACATTAATGGACATGACCACAAGTTTCTGTTTGTGCAACGCTGCTCCGACCCCAGAGATTACCAAGACTCGTCATTGCTTTATTTCAAGACCATGGAAAATAAAGAACATATTCATTCGACTTCGCCTCTCACTTCCTCTGTGCCGCCAATGTGACAGAATGTGCAGCCACCAGGAAGCGAAGCAAGCAGCCCTGATTGGGCTCATCTGCTGGCTGTCCAGATAGCAGCTTTGGAGCAGCAAAGGCAGGAGATCAGGGAAGTTTGTTCAATGATGCAGACTCTTGGTCAATATGTCAACCACCTGACAGTGAGTACCGAGCAAAGAACAACCTCCCCTGTTAACCTGCCGATGCCTGAAGGGGTGAAGGGCTTGAGGAGACCTGGAGACCTGCAAAGGAATCATTGTTCCATGCAAGCTGTTCTTCAGATACCAGCCGTGACTATCCAACCATGCGAAAGGTGTCGTTCTTTATCTCCCGGCTCATGGGTAAAGCACGCGTCTGGGGTGTGGCTTTGGTCACAAACAGTTCTCTGCTTGTGAACAATTACGTGGGTTTCGTGAGAGAACTACGAACAGTATTCAATCATCCCCACCAGGAACTGAGATCCGCAGCCGACTACACCATGGAGTTCTGGACCCTGGCCGAGGGAATACATTGGAACGAACCCGTGCAGATCGATGCATTTCTGAATGGATTACGGGCTGAATTGCAGGCAGAACTAGCCTGCAAACAAGATGGGAACATGTTAAACGAGGGGATTCACCTTGCTATAACCGATGACTGCCTCCTGCTGGAAAGACGCCAGTGAGTGCAGTGGAACTCCCCACAACAAAATGTGACCGGAACCACCAGGCAGACTGACACCCCTGAGGAGCCCATGCAGCTGGATGCCACCAGGGTGCAGCCTAAAAGAGGAGAACAGAGAAGAGGCAGCACGTGGTGTGTTGTTACCCATCTCATTCTATGTTCAAAGTGCCAGTTGAGGTGTCTCACAAAGGCCGTTTGCTTCTGCCCTAGTTGATTCGGGGGCTACCAGTAACGTCATGGACTGGGGTTTTGCAAGGAGGATAGGGATCAAAGCCATCGCCCGCCCCTCTTTGCTAATTGTAAAGTCCCTGGATGGGGGCCCAGTAGGCCCAGGCTACATTACCCATGTCACTCCCTGTGTCCTCCTTATTACCAAAGATGGACACACTGAGAGCATTGCCTTTTTCCTCCTGCCCTCCCTCTCTCACTCTCTCACCCTAGGTCTACCATGGTTACAGGCTCACAAGCCACAGGTGCTGTGGGAGGAAAACCCTCCTGCAGACAGAGGTGCTTCCTGAACAAGGCAGTGCCCCTCGAGGTGACCTCAATAGAAAGTCTCAAAGCCGATAAGCAGGTCCTGATTCCCCTGGAGTATGAGGATTTGGCATAGGTCTTCAGCCCCACCAAAGCCGCGCAGCTTCTGCCCCATCGGAACAGGGACTGCACTATAACCCTCAAGGAAGGAGCAGTACCCCCCGGGGCAGAATCTATCCCCTCTCCCAGGAGGAGGAGTGGGCAATAGAACAGTACATCATGGAGGCGCTGCAACAAGGGTGCATCTGCCCCTCCACCTCTCCAGCATCAGCCAGAGTCTTCTTCGTGAAGAAGAGGGACAGGGATCTGAGACCATGCTTGGACTACCGGGGACTCAACAAGTTGCTGGTGCAGTACCCGTATCTCCTTCCCCTGTTTTCAGCAGCACTTGAACAGTTGAGAGGAGCCAGGTACTTCACAAAGCTTGATTTGAGTAGCGCGTATAATTTAATCCAGGTCAAGGAGGGAGATGAGTGGAAGACAGCCTTCAGCACAGCCAAGGGCCACTATGAGTATCTGGTTCTGCCGTATGGTCTGGCCACGGCTCCGTCAATATTCCAGGCCTACATTAATGAGGTTCTGAGGGAGTTCTTGGGAAGATCCATTGTCACCTATATCGACGACATTTTGAACTATTCCCCCTCCTGGAACCAACTTGTGCGCAAGGTGCGGCCCTGCTCCAGCCCTTATTACGAAACTATCTGTACTGCAAAGCAGAAAAATGCGAATTCAAAGTCCAAAGTTCAAAGACGCGTTATTGTCATTTCAGCTATATACAAGTACACAGCAAAAATGAAACAATGTTCCTCCAGGACCATGGCGCAACACAAAACAAGTAGAAAAGACAGCAACACACTATACGAGTGCAAACAATACAATACAGTGCAATAATGTCATACAATAAATAAATACAGGACCAATACACAATGAACAGACAGTGAATTTATTTTGACCAGTACACAGTTCTGGGAATATGTAAAGTGGGTTGTGCATAGGAGTCAGTGACATGCTATACTGAATATAGTAGTCACCGGTGGCAGCCAGAACAGTTCAGAGTACAGTGCTGATTTAGTACAATACTCTAGCAGCAGTAGAAATAATGTGCAAGAATGCAGCAGGAGTGCATAGTATGTGTGTGAAGTTTGACTTCAGCAACTAGTCCAATACAAAAACAATGTGTGTATGTATGTGTGTATGGGTATGTATGTATGTATGTATGTATGTGTGTGTGTGTGTGCACGTATGCATAACTGTGTATAAGCATGTGTGTATGTGTGTGTGTGTGTATATAAGTGTCCATTTGTTTGGAATTGGAATTGGAATTCCAGAGTTCAGGAGTCTGATGGCTTCTGTGAAGAAGCTGTTGCAGTCTGGAGGTGAGGGACCAGATGCTGCGGTACCTTCTTCCAGATGGCAAAAGGGCAAACAGTTTGTGTGAGGGTTGTGTGGGGTCTTCCACAATGCTGGTGGCTTTTCAAATGCAACGTGTTGTGTAGATGTCCGTGATGGAGGAAAAAGAGACCACAATGATCTTCTCAGCTGTTCTCATTATTCTTTATAGGATCTTGCAGTCAAAGATTGTGCAGTTCCCAAACCAGGTAATGATGCAGCTGCTCAGGATGCTCTCTATAGTACCTCTATAGAGGGTAGTGAGGATGGGTGATGGGAGATGGACTTTCCTCAGCTTCTGAAGGAAGTAAAGACGTTGCTGGGCGTTTTTGGTAATGGAACTGGTGTTCAAGGTCCAGGTGAGGTTCTCCGCTAAGTGAACACCAAGGAAGTTGGTGTTCTTGACAATCTCCACTGAGGAGCCATTGATGGTAAGCGGGGAGTGATCTCACCTTGCTCTCCTGAAGTCAACAACCATTTACTCTGTTTTGTCAACATTCAGATACAGGTTGTTGACCTTGCACCAGCTCACCAGTTCTCACACCTCCTGCCTGTATGCTGATTTGTTGTCCTTGTTGATGAGACCCACCACGGTCGTATCATCAGCGAACTCGATGATGTGGTTCGAGCTGTGCATTGCTACACAGTCATGAGTCAGCAGCATGAACAGCAGAGGGATGAGTACGCTGCCCTGGGGAGCACCAGTACTCAGTGTTTGAAGTGCTTCTCCCGGTCCGGACTGACTGAGGTCTACCAGTCAAGAAATCTAGGATCCAGTTGCAGAGGGAGGTGTTCAAGCCCAGTAAGCTCAACTTTCCAATCAGATGCTGAGGAACAATGGTGTTGAACGCTGAACTGAAGTGTATGAACAGCATTCTTACATAGGTGCGCTTTTTATCCAGATGTGTGAGTTCCAGATGGAGTGTGGTGGAGATGGCATCATCCATAGAGCGGTTGGAGTGAATTTCTGGGTGTCCAGAGAAGGGGGAAGCTGGTTCTTGATGTGTCTCATGACGAGTATCTCGAAGCACTTCATGATGATGGATGTGAGTGCGATGGGACAGTAGTCATTAAGACACAACACCGTGGACTTCTTAGGCACAGGGACAATGGTGGTAGTCTTCAAGCAGGTTGGGACAATGGTGCAGCTCAGAGAGATATTGAAGATGTCTGTCAGGACATCTGCAAGTTGGTCAGCACATTCTCTGAGTACACAACCCAGAATGTTGTCTGGTCCAGTAGCTTTCCATGGATTAACTCCACGCAGAGTTCGCTTCACATCAGCCACAGTCAGGCACAGCACCTAGTTATTTTGCAGAGGGTCTTTTCCACTGCAACATTGTTCTGTGCTTCAAACCATGCATAGAAGTCATTCAGTGCATCACTATCACAGGAAGATGATGTTTTCCTGTAGCTAGTAATGGCCTGAATGCCATTGCAAAGTTGCAAAGTTCACATGTTGATGGAATTTAGGCAGTACTGACTTGAGATTTGCATGGTTAAAATCTCCGGCGACAATAAATAGTCCATCTGGATGAATGTTCTGCAGTTCAATAATCACTCCATACAGCTCCTGGAGAGCCTCTCATGTGTTCACACTAGGTAGAATGTACAGCACAATTATAAACACGGAGGTGAATTCCCGCAGTAAACAAAAAGGTCTAACAATAACAAACCCCACAAGCGGTGAGCAGTGCTTAACAACAAACGCAGAGTTTTTACACCAGGTCTCATTGATATAAACACCGAGTCCTCCGTCGTGTGTTTTGCCGGAGAGTGCATTGTCTCTATCGACACGGATTGAGACTAATCCCTCCATCTGAATGCCAGCATCTGGAATGCTGTCGCTGAGCCACGTTTCAGTAAAGGTTAAAACACAGCAGTCTCTGAACTCTCGCTGTGTAGTCTGCTGGAGTCTGATGCAGTCCAGTTTATTATCCAAGGAGCAGACATTTGAGAGGAATAGAAATGGAAGAGCTGGACTGCTAGGATTAGCTTTTAGCTAGCATTCAGACTCAGGTGACACCATCCAAGAGTGTGAATATGCAACCAGGCAAGGCGGAGGCAGTGAGGGCTTGGCCGAAGCCACTCACACACAAGGCATTACTTTCTTGGCTTTGCCAACTTTTATAGGCGGTTCATCAAAGCCTTCAGTTCACTGGCGAAGCCCTTCATGGACCAACTCTGGGGACCTGCCAGAAGGATCAAATGGACCACTGAAATAGAAAAGGCCTTCAAGGAGCTCAAAACCACCTTCTCCACTGCACCCGTACTACAACAACCTAACCCAGAGAGAACGTTCGTGGTGGAGGTGGACGCCTCTGACATAGGAGTGGGCGCAGCGCTGTCCCAACATACGGGAGAAAGAGGTGGTCTGCAGCCCATCGCATACTTCTCCTGGAAGCTGAGTCCGGCGGAGTGGAGCTACGGGGTTGGGGACCGTGAGCTACTGGCTATGAAGCTCGCCTTTGAGGAATGGAGGCATTGGCTCGAGGGCGCACGACACACATTCACTGTGTACACCCACCACAAGAACCTGGAGTACCTCCAGACCACCTAAATGCCGGACAGGCTAGGTGGTTGATCGTTTTCTCCAGGTTTCAGTTCTGCGTCACCTACAGGCCTGGGGAGAGGAACACTCGAGTGGATGCACTCTCCCAGCAATACAATGCGGAGGCCCGGTCAACAAGCTCAGAGCCTGTTCTTTTTAGCACCTCTAGAGTGGGAACTGGACAGGCAGATCAAAGCTGCCAGCCCACATCCACAGTGTCCCACCAATCGCCTCTATGTGCCAGCGAAACATTGAGGGTCACTCATTACATCTTTGGGGATGGGTCACCCTGGCACAACTCACACCGCGCAGCTGATTGGGGTACATTATTGTTATGCTATGCATAAAGACGTGGTGAGGTATGTGGCTTCTTGTACAGACTGCGCATGCAGCAAAACGCCCCGGGTACCTCCAGCAGGTAAGCGTCTACCCCTGCCTACTCCCCAATGACTGTGGTCCCACCTGGCAGTGGATTTTGTAACAGACTTACCTGTCTTAGAGGGCAACACTGCTATCCTGAGCATAGCTGTCAGATTCTCAAAACAATACTGTTCCATCAGGTCTTCAGACAGTTCGGCCAACCTGAAGACATCATTTCGGACTGAGGCCCTCAGTTCACATTGCAGGTGTGGAGGGAACTGCTAGGTAAGCTTAACATCACAGTTAGCCTAACGTCCGGCTACCACCCTCAGGCTAATGGGCAGGTAGAAAGGGTTAAGCAGGAACTGATTAACCAGGAAGTTCCTGCACCTCTATAGCCAACACCACCCAGAGACATGGAGCACGTACCTCCCATGGGCAGAGTACGCACAGAATTCTCTGCGACATACGGGAACTGGTCTCACCCCATTTGAGTGCATTCTAGGCCACCAACCGCCTCCCTACCCCTGGGATGCCCCTGCGTCAGACCAGCCGGCGGTGGAGAGATGGTGCAAGGAGAGCAAATGGAGCTGGGAGGAGATGCACCAAAGACTGAGTAAGGCGATCGCTGCCTACAAGAGGAAGGTGGACAGAAAACAGGGAGAGACCCCGCAATACACTATCGGACAGAAATTGTAGGTCTCAACTAAGGTCAGCCAAGCTGGTGCCACAGGCAAGCTCGAAGCAAGGTATGAGGGCCTTTACTCCATTACTGACAAGATCAGCGCTGAAGGAGGGTCCCCTCGCTGGGGAGGAGGGTTCCTCAGGAGACCCTCCCCTGCCTTTGGAGATGGAAGAGGGCCCGGCATATAGAGTGTGGGTTCTGCTGGACTCCTGTAGGAGAGGGAAGTGCATCCAGTAGCTGGTGGACTAGGAGGGGTACGGCCCAGAGGATCACAGTTGGGTCCCGGCTTCCCAAGTTCTGGACCCCAACCTCACTGCCTCATTCCATAGGCTGCACCTGCTGAAGACTGCTCCGAGTTGGCAAGGCCGGCCGTGTTTCAGGGGCCGGGTAGGGTCTTTGGGGGGGGATTCTGTCACGGTTGGCTGGTCCCCTACTGAAAGGGACACACCCCTTCCAGACCAGGACCGTACCACTTGCCTCCCCCCGCTCACAATCACCTGTCTTCTGACAGGACACACCATTTATATTCCTACAGGTTTGGAGGGACAGTGCTGCACATTAATGGACGGGACCACAAGTTTCTGTTGGTGCAACACTGCTCCGACCCAGGAGATTACCAAGACTCGTCATTGCTTTATTTCAAGACCATGGAAAATAAAGAACATATTCATTCGACTTCGCCTCTCACTTCCTCTGTGCCGCCAACGTCATACCTTCACCACTGAGGGACCACTGCCACTAATCACAAATGCGGTATTACTAGAGCTAATTACAAATTCGGTATTACTGTCATTAATAACAAATGCGGTTCTACTGTAGCTAATCACAAATGCTGTATTAATGAAGTTAATCAACAATAATTAATACACATCATTAGGTCTTACACAATTTGAAAATCAAAATATTAACATTAATTGGAATTTTGAATCTGTCAAAATCTGTTAAAGAAAGCTATTTATTAGGCTAATTACTGGCATTTACCACAGTCAATGTAGATACTGAGACAAGGTAATAGTGAGAAACAATACTGAGACACTGGGTAATAATGAGAGAGGATACTGGGACACTGGTTAATAGTGTGAGAACATAGTGAGACACTGGGAAATAGTGTGAGAAGATTTAAGAGTTCTTAACATTTCAGCTGCACATAATTGTAGAGACATGGATGCTTTATTTAATCATCATTTTAAACCTCTCTGATTTGCAGCCATCACACACTATTCTAAAGCAATTTACATTTACGTTTACGGCATTTAGCCGGCCCGTTTATCCAGAGCGACTTACAAAAGTGCTTTGTCGTTTACTCATAGAATAGTTTCCTAATTTAGTTTTAATTAGCTGCTGACCCATAACACAAACACAATCTGCAGTACATAGGGTAGTTGATCAAGAATCAAGACTGAGAGCATTAAAATGCTAGAACATGCTTTCTTCAGTTTCACAAGATCTTTTATTACAAAAACATTGGCTGTACATCTGACAATCCTGATGTTTTTATTGCAATTGTTAGTTGTTAGTTGTTTTGTTTTCTTAATCCATATGTTGGTGTGTTCTAGTTGTGACTGCTGTGTATGCCTCATGAGACACTCTGTCCCTATGAACTCACACTAAATTACAGGAGCCTTCTCCAGCCCCTATAGCATTGCTAGTCTATTTCCTCTGTGGAGAATTAAAAGCTCAGAGAACTGAGGGTGGTTTCTGGGCCACAGGGTATGTCTATTGATGCTGTCTATTATTGATGTGCCCTTTTTTGGGTCTGTATAGCCAAACAAGCAGGACCAGGTCTGATTAATTCCCCTCTGTGAGTTGTCTCAGGAAGTCGAATGCAAACGGCAGCATTTGTATTATTTATTTAAAATAATTTTGCCACCAATGCTGCTGAGACTGCTTGTGTTGTCTGCAGTGCTTCAGTAGGCAGAGCACAGCTGGAACAGAGTGTACCTGTTTGATGGGTTTGTGTAAAGAGGCTCCAGCATCACTAGAGCACATTGAGAGCATGAGGACAGATCCGCCAGCCCAGAGACTGCAGCTGCAGGAAAGGATTAGTCACAAGCCCAGTGTCCTTGGTAAGAATTAGAAAAGAAAATATTGCAGCAAACAGGGAAAAACAACTATCTAAGGTTTTCACTCTGTTGTCACCTTCTGTTGTGGAAGAACTTCTCTGCTAAAAAAAAAAAAAAAAAGGACTATACTTTTGGAAAATTAGGAGAAGATTTAAAACACAGTGATTCTCTGACATTTAATTTTAATTAAATGCACTGAGAGTGAGAGAGAGCAAGGAGAGAAAGAGAGAGGACAAGAGAAAGCAAAGAGAGAGAAGGAGAGAGAGAGAGAGAGAGAGAGAGAGAGAGAGACATTACTAGATATTGCCAATCTCTTAGAGCAGGAATTCATATACAGTATATATTCTACTAGCCATATATTTGGAAAAGCATGTTATTATGAATTCATATTCAGTGTAAAAGCATGTAATTCATGGTATTCTGATTATGACAATTACTTGTTCCTTGCTCTGTTCTGTTGCCATCTTGCAGTTTTCCTCACTAACCGATAATGAAAGGCTATTGCAGTACAGGCTGTTCACTTTCTGTCAGTAATGTAAGTGTTGGTAGTGTCTTTGATGAAGTCTACATATTTGAGAATATGTAGGCAAGGATGCACATGGTCTAACATTGAACATTTTAAACACTGCAAAGAGGTTCTTGGAAGAGTTACTGAAGGGCCTTTCCTCAGTTCAACTGTTTGCTCAGGGAACTAGAAGCAGCTTTTATTGCTTGTCAGATGAGAATGTGGTGTATTAATGGGACCCCTGAGACACACCCTCAGGGGATGAAGGAATCCAGGTCCCAAGCGTTAATGCTAATGTTTAGTTCTAATTAAGAGCTGAAGGCTTAATCATTAAACCCATGGAGTGCCTGAGTGAAATGAGGACCTGTGATTCCCAGTGGAGATCACGACAGAACACAGACTATATAGTTCACCTTCAAGGCTAGTTTATTAGGCCTAATCTAAATTACACTGTCACTGCAGACTGTTTAAACCATCTATAATCTAGAGCTAGACTGTGATCTAGAGCTAGACTGTGATTAGACTACTGCAGCTAAGTAAGTGACACAAAGTTGCCTCCCTGTAGTTGCTTAAGAATAAACTTTATAGCACAGAAATTATGTTCCTGGAGGCAGGTGTGTTTGCAGCAGGACTACCAGCAAATTATTATTATTATTATTATTATTATTATTATTATTATTATTATTATTATCATTATCAACAGTCTTATATATATAGTACCTCAAGGATGCTTTACAGCCAGAATCAACATTTTACACTCAATCACTCACATGCAGATGAGAAGCAGCAGCCAATTTACACACAGCTTACTCTCTGTCAGAAACTGGACATACTCACACAAAAGACCAACCATCACTGGACATACACACACAGAGCACCAACCATCACTGGACATACACACACAGAGCACCAACCATCACTGGACATACACACACAGAGCACCAACCGTCACTGGACATACACACACAGAGCACCAACCATCACTGGACATACACACACAGAGCACCAACCATCACTGGACATACACACACAGAGCACCAACCGTCACTGGACATACACACACAGAGCACCACCCATCACTAGACATATACACACAGAGCACCAACCATCACTAGACATATACACACAGAGCACCAGCCATCACTGCACATACACACACCACGAGCACTAATGATGATCCATCCAGGTGCTAAAGTCAGGGTGTAAAAAACAAAACTCTGACAGGAATCTAAACAAAATACTGTACACAGCAACTGCCAAGGCAGTGTACTGTTGCTGTGGCAATAACCCTGATGCTGAATCTTGACTGAAAAAACTGTTAAATAATTATGTTATTTTCATGAACATGTACAAATGAAGAATCATTTTAGCACTTTGTTGCCTCTTGAATAAGCTGATAATTCTTTATCTATGAATTCTCATTTCCACATTTTACTTTTTTATAGCTTCAACACCATGAGAGGAGCACAACACCATGAGAGCAGTACAACACCATGAGAGGATGAGCTCAACACCATGAGAGGAGTGAAACACCATGAGAGGAGCACAACAGTGCTGAGCCCTGAGATCTACACTAATATATTGGCTGATTATACTGAATATGGGAGGAGGTTGATTATTTGTTTTTAAACATGCATAAGAATCTAATTAGCACAAATGTCTTTCTGTGTATCAGTGGACACATTTTTCACTATTTACTTTATCTTTTAGCTGTGTGTGTGTGTGTGTGTGTGTGTCTGCCTCATGTGTGTGTGTGTGTGTGTGTGTGTGTGTGTGTGTGTGTGTGTGTGTGTGTGTGTGTGTGTGTGTGTGTGTGTGTGTCTTCCTAAAATGCACACTGGAATATAGTTAAAAGCCAGGCTTGAGAATTGTCTTGGGACCATGTGTTTCAAGGAAGAAACAAACAGGTCTGTGAGACATCTAACATTTAGAGTCCATCTCCTGCTCTATCCTCTCCTTCCCAAAGGAAAAACCTCTGCAAATCTCTCAAAAATAATCCCTCACACAGGTAACATACAATGAGAAACCAAGTTCATTTGATGTTGAATTACAAAGAATGGTCTTTTGTCTGCATCCTGGTTCTCAATTCTATTCTATCCTGTCAATCAATAACCCTAACCCTAGAGCATATTAGATTACACTATTCTGTCAATCATGAACCCTAACCATAACCCTAGAGGATATTAAATTACACTATTCTGTTAATCATGAACCCTAATCATAAACCTAGAGCATATTAAATTACACTATTCTGTCAATCATGAACCCTAACCCTAACCCTAGAGGATATTAAATTACACTATTCTGTTAATCATGAACCCGAACCATAACCCTATAGCAAATGAAATTACACTCTTCTGTCAATCATGAACCCTAACCCTAACCCTAGAGCATATTAAATTACACTATTCTGTCAATCATGAACCCTAACCCTAACCCTAGAGCATATTAAATTACACAATTCTGTCAATCATGAATCCTAACCATAACCCTAGAGCATATTAAATTAAACTATTCTGTTAATCATGAACCCTAACCCTAACCCTAGATCATATTAAATTACACTATTCTGTCAATCATGAACTTTGACCTTACTGCCTAAACTCCATCTCTGATATTCAAACAAAATGTGAGGATGTATGACAAATATACATGGCACAGAATTCTGTTTTGTTTTGTTTTTTCTTGTAAAAAACAAGCAGGAACAGGGTTGTCATAAGGCGTAATGTCCACAGTCATTAATAGCTTAGTGAAAATCCACTCAATGAGAGCTCCTAAAGATGACTGTTCTTCAGCCTTGCGACTCCACTCAGCCTTCTTACAGCACTCTGGCAGAGTGGCTGCCTCTCACTGCCCCATAATTCTCACACACACTTCAGACAAATTACACTGCGCGTACTGTTAACTATTTTATCCTTAGGGTAAGAGCAGGCTTGCTTAGTTGTAACAGTCATCAAAGCAGAGGCTCAATGCTGCATTATTTCAGGGTCCTCTCAGCCTTGAAGGTGTTTTTATTTTATGTAAATGTGAACAGAAAAATGTGGAGTTGGAAACAGGGGATTTGTCAGTAATTGTCAGTCATTCGTCCATGAATAGTTCAGAACTGTGCTGGTTATGTAAGGTTGCATCCCGGATCAGGCAGGCTTTTGGGAAGAATCCTTATTCACGCATGAGTCATGCTTTCTGCAAGCCCCCTCAACCTCGAGGGGGTGGATTAAAGCAGAAAATCCTCAAGGTAGATATTTGCCATGAGCAATTTGAGGACTGAAGAGATATTCCTGTAAATATGAGGCTCTTCAAAAGATACCTTCATATTATGTTTCAAATAGTTTGAATCTAAGCAACAGTGTTGTATATTATGCTATGTGCATGCCTACTCTGTTTTAGTGTCTTTCTTTTATAGTAAGGAGCAGTGAATCTAAGCTGTTTAAAGGTTAGTTTAAAGAAGCGCATGAAAGTATTTTTGTCTAAGCTACAAACCTAACCCTGTACAGATAAACAATACAGATGACCTACAGTATCCTAGGAGAAATGTAGCATTATGGCAAAGTGGGCCAGGGGCAGGTTCTGTTACAGATGAGATGCTTCAGGTTTCAGCAGTGTTTTGGTGTCATAGTGATGTCAGGTTTCAGCAGTGTTTTGGTGTCATAGTGATGTCAGGTTTCAGCAGTGTTTTGGTGTCATGGTGACGTCAGGTTTCAGCAGTGTTTTTTTTTTAGCAGTGTTTTTTCAGCAGTAATACATTTTAAGATTTCAAGTCTTCGGGCCCAGCTGTGGAAAAACAAGATGTAGTAAAAAAGCAAAACATAGAAGCATCACTCAGAGATTGCTTTTAACATTTTGTTTTGAGACTGTGGTCACAAAAGTCAAAGTCAAAGAGGTATATACCTCTTCCCTGATGTGAAGGCTTATGTTTAATCACACAATGATAATGACCAATAAGAAGATGTGTTCTCTTACACACCTACAATAGACACACAGAGTGTCCGACAGATAGATAGATAGATAGATAGATAGATAGATAGATAGATAGATAGATAGATAGATAGATAGATAGATAGATAGATAGATAGATAGATAGATAGATAGATAGATAGATAGATAGATAGATAGATAGATAGATAGATAGATAGATAGATAGATAGATAGATAGCAAAATGCTCCTGAATTTTATGAGGGGAAATCAATTTATGTTCACAACAGTAAACATTTAAATCATAACATTCACTCATGGGGTTCTACAGCTCTGCTATAGGTAACTTATAATACCTATGTAACTTTAATATGCGTCTTTAATATACAACTGGAGCAACTGATGTACAGTAATACATAAGAAAACATAGAGGGAAATCTACCCAACAAGTCATGATAAGTCTTTGACCTTTTAAAAGGAAAGCATGTGAGCCATGCTAACCAGTGAGGCAGCCTTCTTCCCTCGCCTCAGCCTCCAAACTCAGTCTGTTCAGTCAGCTAAATCCCACAACACATTCATGAATCCTCCCACCCCAGTCATTTACTCAATATATTATGTAGTAGACAAAAATGACATATGGACTAAAATAATTTTTAACATAGGTCACCATTTATGATCTAATAATGCACATGTTCAAACTGGTTTCCACCTCAGGCTATGAAAGGACATTCATAACTTGAATCCACAGATGCCACAGGCTAACCCTATCAGTGACTCAATCAGTTGTCCCTTTGCACAGTTTTGTACTCCGATTAGCACAAGCTGCATAAAAATATCCAATTTCAGGATCCATATAGGATTTTATTCAGAACTTGAGCGCCAGGCTGACAGCAACCTTTTATAATTCAGCATTGAACCCACATTCACATTATCTGCAGTGGTAATATGGCAAATTGTAGGGGCTAAAACACTGGAGCACTTATTAATGATGCTGTCAGTGAAAGGTCATTGAGCAGACACTTAGCCCAAGACCTTAAGTCTTTTACACTAATGTATATGCAAATATCATCCAGGTTGTGCACAGCAACTCCAGACCTCTGATGCCTGATTAATATAAATGTCCCTCCTTATAACTCCTGCAAAGCTATATGTGTTACCCAGTGGGCTTCAGTAGGGCTGAACACATCCTGGCTCAAAGCCACAGGAAGGGAACAGACACTCTGCTGATTGGAAATGTTCCCCAGTGCACATGGGGAAGTGTACATGTCATTCAGCTACTGATGAAAAATAATGATCTTATTGTGTCATTTTTTATTTGTGTTCACTTGACCATTGCAAAAAAAAACACATAGTGCTAAATATTGAATTAACGGCATTCAGCATTTAATTGTGTCTAATTAAGATAACCCAGTGAGTAAAATTAAAACGACATGGTCCACTTTTGTTATGTTAGAAAACAATCTTGGCCAGGGTTTTATTTGTGGGAACCAGTGAAAGCTTGCAAGAAGAGTCAACATGGCTATTACCACAGATTAACACAGCTTGAACTTCTTGTCTGTTATAGAGCTTATATGTGTGTTGCACTTCTAGGCATCTGCATTGATCTCTGTATTTCAACAGCATTCAATGGTATCTTGGACTCTAACCTACTGTACTGGCTAGGATGCATCTAGGAGTAAATGACAAATCACTTATGTAAGTCGCTGTCAAATGCTGTAAATGTAAATTAAACTTCAAAGAGAAAATGATCTAATCACTAATAAAATGAATAAGCCGTCCCCTCACTCACCCTTCACTCTGAAGTCCCACCCCACCTGAATAAGTCGTCCCCTCACTCAGCATTCACTCTAACCACTGGGGTTTTACACGTGGCTTCACTTTGTGCACTGAAATGTCTGACCAGGCTCACAAGATTAACTTCTGTTGTTTCCTGAGAGGTGGGTCATGTGCTATAAAACTAGATTGCTGCTGTACAGTAGAGCAGTACTATAATGAGGAGTCTCATCTTTCTGTAGATTAATCTAAAATGCTACCAGTTCAACTGTGGGTTTAGGAACATGAATGTGAGTCAAGGAGTCCAACTTCAGATCCCTGAGCACTGTGGAGCAACAGAAATGTAATTTGGACAATAACATAAGCAACATTTTGGTAGTTAACTAGTCAATGCTTATCTAAACTGAATACAGAAGACAAAACATTGTCATCAAGTAAGAATAAACCATGAGACCATGGATAAGGGGCAGTGTCTATAAAATGTATTTGTAAAATAATGAATGATTTAAGAATGTAAGCATTTAACATTGTCTTATCATTAATTGGTTTAAGAGCCTAAATATTTAATTTTTTAATATTTCTATATATTTATGTAATATATAATATTTAACAGTGTCCTGTTGTTAAATAGATATATCCATTATACAGAGCTGCTGTGTCTTGTTCTGGATCTAATTCAGTTTCAAACATGTGGACTCACATTTAATATAATTAATATATCAATTCACCTTTAATGTAAGAGACCCCACTCTTACATTATCCACTGTGTACCAGAATGAGGTGGCCAGTGACTGCAGTGGATATTAGAATATAAAATCAATAGCCAGAAAATAACCTTTTCTTCTCAGCAAAGAAAATGACAGTGTAGAAATTGGATGACAGTGTAGAGTCAGGATGGTACTTATCACAAATTTCTTTAAGACCAAAAGGGTCTGGGTTAAATGGGGGGGGGGGGGGGGGGAGTTAAAGATCTTTTTTCAATTAAGGAAAAATACAACAAAACAAAACTGTCAGTTTAATATTAAAATATTAAAAGATCTACATGTTGAGTACATGTTGAGTTGAGTTGAGTTTTTTAAGTGCTGTGTGTCAGTAACAGAGTTTCAGACAGAATCTTCTGAGGCCATGGTTAGAAAAAGTTCACTACTCAGTCAGATTTTTAGGGATGACCTAACAAGTCATCTAACAAGGCAGGTAGGAAGAAGCTAATAGTAAAATTAAATAATAATATTTATAATTATAATATTTATAATATTTATTTATAATAGATAAATTCTAAAAAACACTTGTAACAAACAAGGAATGTAATGTGTTGTGATGACTTTGTCATACAAGAAACAGAAGAGACAGTTGATCTAGACAAAATTCTTACTATGCACTTCATACTAGCCTTCATACTAGCCTACACTTTATGAATACTATATACTAGAAATAGTACAGCTGGATAAAAAATGTCATTACAAATTATAAACAGCACTCAAAGTACATTAAGCAGTTTATGTGGTGCAAAAGGTCTGATTACTACAGTGTAGTATTACTATAGTGTAGGATTACCACAGTGTAAGATTACTACAGTGTAGTATTACTATAGTGTAGGATTAGAGCAGTGTAGGATTACTATAGTGTAGGATTACTACAGTGTAGAATTACTATAGTATAGGATTACTACATTTAGGGATTATTATATCTTAGAATTACTATTGTGCTTTTATATGCTGACATGTAGTATTATTATAGTGTATGATTACTATAGTGTAGTATTACTATTGTGCTCTTATTCACTGCAGTGAAGGAACATTTTTAAGATGAGGACTGTGGTGCATGTGAGGATTCTGGCAGCAATATTTTGAACTTGTAAATTTGTAATTGAGTCCTTGGAGAAGCCAGGTAAAAGCACTCTAGTAATCCAGTCTAGCTAACAGAAAAGCATGTATAGGTTTCTCACAGCTGCCAGTGAGGGAATGTCATGGACCATTGCAATATTACATAGGTAAGAGTGCGCCATTTTGTAGACTCATGGCTCTTGAAAGTTCAGTCACTTTCAAAAGTGACATATAACCACCTCTGGGTCTTCTCTGTCTGGCTTAGTTGCAGAAGGTTTTGAGACATTCATCCATTAATGTCAATCATGCACCCAATCAAAACAGCTGGTCCAGTATCCATCACGTGCTCAGATATAGTTTATTCTTATCTTCATGCTGTCTAAAACAAATGTTATATGCATTAATTATTCCATTGCATAATTAATTTGACAATTATTAATGTGGTGGAAGATTAATCAGTCTATGGGGCAAGTGCCCTTTGTGTAAACTCATAATGAAAATCGGATGAACAAAATCATTTGCTGATTGCTAACATTTCCAGTTGAAAATATAATTCCCTCAATTTATGTCCAACGTTTAAACACTTTCATCAAACATAAAATTTAAATGTGGTTTTATCACTTTTTGGCATGTGTTTCCATGGAAATGAATCAGTGATTTAGTTTGAAATTGAGTAAAATCTATAATATTGCAGTAGTTTTTGGCTGGGTAAGCAATGCCTTAGATGGCTGGAATTTACATGCAGACACCACATATACATTCACACACACATTCACACGCCACCACACACCAATCTAACTGCACTGCAATTCAAGGAAATACATCTGGTGAATCTGTAAGCACACAGTACACTGTTCATCTGGAAGAGTGAGAGCAAGAAGAGAAACACTCATATTTCTTCAGTTGATTGCATCAGTTTTGTCCTCAGGACACATCAGAAACAAATGGAATAAAGCCAGGAGGGCTATCGATTTATGCTTCTATAAATATACATCTGCCTTCTAAATATTTCAAAGCTGCTTAGAGGTACAATTTACTCTCAGTAAAAAAAAGCCCCAATGTCACAGCTGTTTCTAGATTTCCTTTTGAAACATTTTTTGGTTTTGGTCCCAAGACTCATGTTTACTTCCGTATGGAGGTGTTTCACATGCATGAAGTCACAGAGAGATGGATAAAAACCAAACTATCTAAAACACAAATGGGGAACTACTTTTTTCATCATTTCTTTATAGGTTTGACAACATATTCAGATGATAATGTTTTCACAACAACAACAATAATAACAATAATAATAATAATTATTATTATTATTATTATTATGCTACAAATATTGTAATAATAAAATCAAAATTCATCTATTGTAGACAGGCAGCATGCAAGTTGTTTTTGGTCTTTTTTAACTGGAGCTGAGTCTTGTAAACATAGATTACAACAGATTACTTGAGGGTATGTTTCTTTGTGAAGATGGGTGCTTTTGAAAAGGATAACTCACTCATATTCAAGAACTTTCTACAGACACATGCATACTCTGAGTGTTCGCCTGGGTGGAGTGAGTGAGAAGCTTTTATTACTCAGCCTCTCACAGCTGCACCAGGTATGGCAGACTAGAGCTGATGTTTCTCTCTAACACTCTGAGCTCCTGTGCTTTTGGCTGGGCAGTTGGAAAACAAAAAGATCGTGAAGATAACTTCAGTCTAGGCAACAGTTCTAGCAAATTATAGAATGTTTGCACCCCACATCTTGAAATTGTTAGATACTATGCCTGTACTGGTAGGATTAGTTTTGTGAGAGACAAGGATAATAGCTACTGGAGCTACACACCAACTAGATGTTAGCATTCATTCAAGAAGGGGTCATGCTTCTAAACTGTAAATATTAAAATATTAAGTACACACAGTTTGATCCATTTGTGGCTAAATTTAGATATATTTTAGAACTTAGTCTTATCGTTTGTCTTGAGTAGATGATGCAATATTTGCAAAATCAGGTAATCATACTAGTAATAGAGTTTACAGAAAGAACACTAAAATTCACGTGTGTATTTTTAGTGAAAAGACCACTTTGCTTTCATTATTAGTGAGCTAGTCAGGACACAGGACACGAGGCTTTCTGGCTCGCTGGTGCTGCATTAACCAGTAATTGAAGGGAGAGCTGTTATACGGAACAGCCACATTATAAGACCAGAATGAATTAGCAATGTCAAGAAAGAGTAAGATATTCCAGTGTAAAAGATATTCCTTTAAAATTATATTAATGCTAATTTTCTATCATTAAAAAATAATTCCAGGTAGCATGCACGGGACAACTGTCTGGTTTGGTGTTGTTTGTTTGTTTGTTTGTTTCTCTGATCTTTTAGTTTTATCAGAAGGCACAAAACAACAAACAGTAACTTATTCCCCAAGACAGGTTATTTCATGTAAAATGAGACAGTACCAGACAACAGTATAAATCAACAAATATGATTAACAAACGAAGGCTTTGAAACAGACAGGCTTTCAAACATCTAGACATTAAACCAAACACAATGAACCTAACACAAATGCACAGATTCAGAGAAACACCTAAACGCAATGAAGTAAACAACCACATTCAACAGCCAAGCCCAAGGCCACACAATAGGGTTTAAATACATGAACTTAAGGTAGAAACGAGGGACAGGTGTGAGCAATCAAATGAGGGACGGAGAAAATGAAACTACGGCATGGAACTAAAATACACAAGACAGGAGAAACACGAAACACGGAAGTTGGGAGGGACTAATCGTGACACACTCATCCAATAGCAAACCCATTCTAAACAATAATGGACAACGAAGACAAGAAACAGGAGAAATATATGCAGGTCCTGACTATGGAAGGAAACGAAGAACATGTGAGACTGGGAACACACATGTGGCAACATGTGGGGAACGGAGTGAAAACACATCACACATGGTGACACAAAAACAAAAACATGAGTAGCTAAAGTACTCGACTAGTAATCAGAAGGTTGCCAGTTCAAGTCTCACCACTGCCAAGTTTCCACTGTTGGGCCCCTCAGTAAAGCCTTTTATTCTCAATTACTCAGGTGGTAGTCAGTCATAATTATAAATTGCTCTGGATAAAAGCATCCCGTAAATGTAAATTGAGAAAGTAGAAATAATAAATATTTGGTAAATTCTTGTCAAGGCATATGTAGGATCAGAGCTTTGGGTCAAAAGTGCAGTGAGATTTTCTTTGTAAAAATGGAATACTTTTGCTTTATTAAAGCATCTGCAACCATTTCATACATTTTCAAAAATAAAGTAGAAATAAAGTTGTTTTGGAAATAAATGTGAATATGTTGGTGTAACAGCTTGTGGGCAAGCACGAAGTGTAGCAAGGAGACATATGCAAGAGCAGAGGGATTTATTAATAAGACAGAACACAAACACAAACAATAACCAAATGAGCGAGATGGACACGAGTAAGACATAAACTGAACGAACATATAAACCAAAGCAAAGGAGTAAACAGGATACATGAGCGGCACCCTAGGAGCAAAACTAAACTAAAGACAAAATACAGGGCTTAAGTACTATGACTAATCAGGAACAACAAGACACAGGTGAATGTAATTACAGGTGGTTATATAAACAAGGGGGTGGAACAAAATGAAACCAAAACAAGGAAGCACGAAGAAACACAACCAGGAGGTAAATAAAACAAGGAGGGAAGATTTTGATAGTTGGATAAAAATCTAACCCAAAGGTAAGGTCTTATTTATGATAAGAGTTCTGGGTCAAAAGTGCAAGGTGATTTAAATTTTTAAATAATCCTATTAAGGCATATGTTGCTCAAAAGTTTCACTTGAAGGTAAGTCTACAGTCATATGTATTGTCAGGGTTTCGGGTCAAAAGTTCAATGTGATTTTCATTGTAAGAAAGAAAGTAAAAATCCAGTTTCTCAAAATACCAGCATATGTTACTTACATCAAATTCTGACCTTACCATCCAAATATCAGCAGAAATCGACACTCTTTAGACCAGGCAACACTTTTCCAGTCTTCTACTGTCCAATTTTGGTGAGCCCATTGTAGCCTCAGTTATCTGTTCTTAACTGACATGAGTGGCACCTGGTGTTTTCTTCAGCTGCTGTAGTCCGTCTGCTTCAAGGTTCGATGTGCTATTCATTCAGAGATGCACTTCTGCATACCTCATTTGTAACATGTGGTTTGAGTTACGGTTGCCTTTCTATCTGCTGTCTGTTCATTCTTCCCTGACATCTGGCATCAACTAGGCTTTATAGCCCAGAGAGCTGCCTTTCAGTGCGTGAAAATCCCAGTAGATCAGCAGTTTCTGAAATACTCAGACCAGTCAATCTAGCACCAAGAATCATGCAACATTTAAAGTCACTTAAACCATTTAAAGTCACTTAAATCACTTTTCTTCCCCATTCTGATGCTCAGTTGGACATCTTGACCATGTCTGCTTGCCTAAATGCATTGAGTTGCTGCCATTTGATTGGCTAATTAGATACTTACATTATACGTATTAATATAAATATATTCCATTATACTCCTCACTGATATCAGCCACTCATTAGTGGTACGTTCAAAGGAAAAGCAGTTCCTTGACTTAAAGGAAAATGCAAAGGAAAGAATAAGTCAAAGGGGAAAAGGTGTCCTTAAAGGCTTTTAATAAAGGTGATTTTTTTAAAATAAAGAAATAATGGAAGTGTTTTCTTTCTAGAACAAAATGGAGATAACAAAAGCAAGCAAAGAACATTCAAAGGCCATAGACATTGTGCCAGTCCTACACAGTGAGAGGCATTTCTGAGCTGCTGAGTTACTTTTCTGTAACTACACAAGCACTGAACTGCAGCATTGCGATATTGCTGTATTATTTCTAAACATCGACTCCATTGTTGACTTTTATTAGTCAGTGGTGTAGAATTTCGCCATTATTTCTCAGTGTTACAGACACAGTGGTGAGAATGTATTTTGTTATTCTATTCAGCTGTGAGTGTTCTTCCTGCAGACGCTGAAGAGGACCAGTTAATAGAACTGGTGTAGTCAGCATAACAGGGACTTTGCAAAGGGACAGATGTTTCCTCACAGGATCCAATTTTTGAAAGCCAAATGTGATTCTACATTTACTTGCTTGAAAACACACACACACACACACACACACACACACACACACACACAGGAAATCAAATAAATCAAAGAAAAAAACTGTTTAGAAATGGCTTTCAAATGGAGTCATCCTATGTCTATCACTTCTCAGTAAATGGTCGGGGGATAATTATATTATTGACAAGGGGGTGTCTGCAAAGGCTTCTGCAAAAGAATGTAGATTATATTAATGACATTGTGAAATCTAAGAGATCACAATGTTGGTCCATTAATTATCATGGAAACTGGAGTCGGCGTGCACTGTGGTTTTGGTATTATTTTTTACACAGTACTAATAAATAAATGCTCTATTCTCTAAAATCTGGCCTATCACATAGTATCACTAATGTACAGTTGTGTATATCTGTGTGCATATGCATATATATACACGTTTGTGTGTGTGTATACATGTAAGTATGGACAGAGGTCCTTCATCAGCTGTGCAAGCAAAGTGCTTCTGAATTCATTAATTCTAATTCAGACGCAATTTACTTGCACAGCTGATGAAGGACCTCCGTCCCACCGATCCTGTTTATCTGGAAACTCTGTGTACTTTACTACAAAGTTGAATATCTCTACAAAATAATGTGAATGGTGAAGGCAACAGTGGTTCCTGTGGTAATTAGAGCAGTAGGGGCTCTGACCCCCAAACCAGGAGAATGGCTCCAGCAGATCTAAGAACAACATCCGAGATATCGGTCCAGACGAGTGCACTCCTGTGAACAGCTAAGATACTACACAGAACATATATATGCATGTGTGTATTTATATATGTGTGTGTGTGTGTGTGTGTGTGTGTGTGCATATGTATATGTATATGTATACAGGGGTGTGTGTGTGCACATATGTATATGTATACATATATGTGTGTGCATATGTATATGTATACAGGGGTGTGTGTGCATATATGTATACGTGTGTATGTGTGTGTATGTGTGCATATGTATATGTTTACGTGGGTGTGTGCACATATGTGTGTGTGCATATATATATATATATATAATGTATGTGTGTGTGCACGTGTGTGTGTGTGCTTGTTTTCACATGCAGTGCAGTTTTGAATCTGCCCATTTCACACACACACACACGCACTCACAAACACTCTCCTACACATACCACACATGTCTACACATTGGTACACACACAGCACACACTTCATATTCAGTCTATTGCCACCAAAATGAGTAAAAGGAGGCTCACAGCCTCTGACATCCATGATACTATAGAGCAGGAGCACCGTTATGATCCAGCATGAAACAATGGGAAGCTTCACACGAGAACATTCCTTGAGGATCTGGGAAGACAGCACAAAGAAGGCAACACCTCCCCAGCTCCCCATACTCTGGAAACTGTTCTGACAGGCATTCAGGAGGAGGAATTCTGCCTGCTCCATCAGAGGTTGCAGCAGATGGAGGTTTTAAAAATGCACCTTTACACTTAATACAGCTGTCCCATGGTAGCGTTGTCATTTCCACCACAAAAAATATTTTGTTATGTTCTCCAATAAACCAGAGATCCATTCGGTGTGCTGTTTGTGGTGTGAGCAAGCTCAGCTGGTTGTAGTAGCAACACCAACGAGTCTGTGTTAATGAGGGCTGCACACAACCCAAACTCCATGATGGCAGATGATCTTCCAAGCTGTGGCGTTGATGCTGAAAGTTGTTCCTTTCTGTGACTGCTCGCCCCTCACTGAGCCCACTTCATTCTCCCCACTGACTTAGGCTCACTGCACGTCCCCTCCTCTTGCACTGTATAGCAGTCGCACCCCCACAACTTGCTCGGCACGTCATCTCCCTGTGGACGAGGCATTTCCTCCGCTGCATAGCACTGTGTTGTTTACCATGGCATCTTACAGAGCTGACGATGATTTCCTCTAAATATTGCCAGCAACAGCTGCTTGGAGGCTGACTGGTGTGGGGAGCTGCACATGCCACCTCCACTACTCTGGTAGAAGCACATTCAGGAAATAATGTAGCACCAGCATTTCTTGTGAAACCTTCTTCTGTGGAGCCATCGTGATTCTATCCACTGCCTGCACACGTATCTGCTCTCCCTGCAGTCTCCGCCTCTCCAAAAGCAGTAGAAACATTGCTAGAGGGCCATGGTCAATGCCACAAAGTCACCATGTTGCTCTGGCAGTAGATCCTCAAGCACCTGTAGTGCCTTCTGTTCCAGGGTTAAAAACATATGCATCCCGGATCTCTCTTACTGGATACGATTTGGGTTCCAGTGCTAAGCATTGTCATGCTGTTCTCCACGTCATATTCCCCAGCCAGCCACCTCTCAACTGGGTGGATCTGTCAGGCAGGGGGCAGGTCTAACACTTAGTACCCACTTCCTCCAGGTTCCATCTCCCTCATCATCTGTTCTCAAGTTTTTTTGATGTGCCACTTAATTGCTTCAAACTTGACAGCTCCATCCCACTTCAAACAGTGTAGCACTGGCACGGAAGAACAGATTAAAACTGCTTTATTGGAAAGGCTTTCACGTAAGAACACAACTCCTACCCATAAATAAACAAAAAAGAGACACAACTGAACTAAATAAATTCATTGCCATGTCCTCACCCTGCCCTCTCTGTTCACTTTCTCAGAAGCCATGTTAGATGCCATAACATTGTTCATGGTCAGATTCGACTCTATAATTCAAAATGGCAATTAAGAAAGGTGAAGAGTGGGGAAATAAAATGCAGATAATATTTATTACAGTTTTTAAGGATTTGCATACACACAAACACACACAGTGTTCATGATAGCACGCCTTTCTCAATACCCAAAGATGCTTTACAATCAACATTATACAACGCTTTTACATCCGGTCAACACACCAGTGAGAAGTGGCAACCGTGAGTTTAACATACTCTCACCTGGAAACCATAGCTCCTTGGTGGACTGCACTGGGCACAGGATGGAGACAGAGGATAATACCCAGCACAACACCACTGAGCACGCAAGCAGGCAGACATGAGCTAAATATTACTGTTGAGAAAGCATAGTCCAGACCTAGCAGGGGAGGGCTGGTATGAGCAGATCACATGCACACACACCTACACAGCACACTGCTTTGTCTAACAAAGTCCATAAATTCACTATGGGATCTCTCACACTCACTATGGAATCTTTCCTTGTCTTCATCACAAACACCTACCTGGTGTGCACAATATAGACAGATCACACACAAACACACACACACACACACACACACACACACACATTCCATGTAAGGATCTTAAAATGAAGTTATTGACATTCATCTGCCAACTGTTTACACCTGTAGGCTGATCAATGGACAGTTTATAATTAAAGCTGTAGACATGCTCACTGTAGTTGTTTTAATACTTTGATCCTACAATGATAACAACCACCTCATGCAAGAGGTATTGAATGTTAGTTCATGGAAACAAAAAGGCAATGCATTTTTCTTGCTTGTAATTAGTGAATTAATGTGATACATTAAAGAAAGATTAAAGATTAAGAGATTAAAGATTAAAAGATTAAAGATGGGTTGCTTATGCCAGGGGCAAAGTCTGCACTGCTGAACTAAATATTAGTCTACCCAACAAACTAAATGTCAGTCTACCCAAACAATGCTTTCATTTGTCAAGTACTATTAAAAGAAAAGTGGTTTGTTCATGAAGTGTGTTGGCTACAGATGTAATATGTATCTGTAATATGTCACAGAAAATGTCAATAACATACTATAGGAAAAAAAAAACTTTTGAAACATAAATTGCGTTTACGTTTACATTTGGCAGGTGCTCTTATCCAGAGCAACTTACAAAAGTACTTTGTCATTTACTCATATAATGGATCCAAGCCTGTACAGTAGATTAGAGTTCAAGATACCATTGAACTAGAATACTGTTGAAATACAGGGATCGATGCTGATGCCTAGAAGTGTGAAATACATATAAGATCTGTAACAGATAATACTCATTGCAATAAACAATAAGTACTAGAGATTCAGTTAGTCAACACAGGAGCAGTCAACATCAGTATAAAACAATACCCTACACTAAGTACTAGAGTTTCAGTTAGTCCACATAGGAGCAGGACAAGTGGTCATTTAAATATTCCACAAATAGATGGGTCTTCCGTCTGTGTCTGACAACTGCAAAGGACTCTGCTGTTCGGACAACCAGTGAAAGTTCGTTCAACATCTAGGAGCCAGGACAGAGTCTCAATGCTTGTCTTCCATGAAACTTAAAGCATGGTATTTCAAGCCATACTTGATGTTTGAAGTACTCGAGGTACGGATGACATTTGACATCATGTATGGAGGGACTGGTCCATTTTTAGCTTTGTAGGTAAGCATCAAGGTTTTAAATCTGATGTGGGCAGCTACAGGGAGCCAATGAAAGGAGTGCAGCAGTAGACTGATGTGTTGTAATGGTGAGCGGTAAGGAGGCGGACGCATGTGTGGAGAAGAGCAAGATTTATTAAGGGCAAATTCAGAGTCGTAGTCGTTATAACTTTCCAATACGAGCCAATACGGAGAGTACAAGGATACATGATCAAACAAACAGAAACACACAAAGGCGAACAGGGGAAGCAGGCTACAACAAAGGCAAGAAATAAATCGGAGGCTTAGAAACACGAAGGCTAGGAAAAACAAACAGCTAGAATCACAAAACAGGCTAACAAACAAAGGCTTTGAAACTCAGATGGCAGGCATGGAAAGCCAAATGAGGGGTGGAGAAAACAAAACTAAGGAATGGAATCAAAACCATCAAAGCAAGGGGAGACCAACCGTGACAGTACCCCCACCCCCAAAGCGTGCAACACCGGGGCATGCAAAAACAAGAACCACCAAAACCAGAAGAAAAAACTGGCACTGCTGCTAGTACTCACTTTGAGTTTCTCTTAAAATTAATTATTCCTTAATAATTGTTTTTCAGCGTAGTTACTGAAAAGTTGTTCAGATGAACACAATGTGTGTTTCCAGTCCTTTTCATAGAAAAAGAACAAAATTATAGTTTTTAAAGCAGAAGTTCTCTAGAACTTGAATCCTCTGAGCAATTTCAGGCCATTTTATTTCAAAGGAAAGCTTCCAAAGCCTTATTTGATCCATCACCACTCACTGGGAAATGAGTAATCTAGTTTAACTCCACTCAATACAGAGACTGAATACTGTGTTATGTTCTGTGTGAGCTGAGGTTGTGAACATCAAATTATATAACTATGAATATAAATCATAGTGGTTTTGCTAACCAGTGTGGTTACCATGTTCCCCACAACGAAAAAAACATACTGAATGAAGGGTTTTTCCTGACTTTGGGTCTGGTGCATTTATGAGAACAAGTGCATTTAATTCCATCTGGGTATCCGCTGCCCTTCCAGTGGGAATGACAGAGACCACCAGAAATGACATTGGTCATGTCACTCCAGTAGTCATATCACCAGTAATCATATCACTCCAGTAGTCACATCACTCTAATAGTCATATCATTCCAGTAGTCATATTACACCAGTAGTCATATCACTCCAGTAATCATATCACTTCAGTAGTCATATTATACGAGTAGTCATATCACTCCAGTAGTCATATCACACCAGTAGTCATATCACACCAGTAGTCATATCACTCCAGTAATCATATCACTCCAGTAGTCATATCACACCAGTAGTCATATCACTCCAGTAATCATATCACTC
This sequence comes from Electrophorus electricus, assembly GCF_041902795.1. Taxonomy (NCBI): domain Eukaryota; kingdom Metazoa; phylum Chordata; class Actinopteri; order Gymnotiformes; family Gymnotidae; genus Electrophorus; species Electrophorus electricus. Next base: position 380,509 of record NC_137513.1, read on the forward strand.
CAGTAGTCATATCACACCAGTAGTCATATCACTCCAGTAGTCATATCACTCCAGCATCTGAGCCTTCTGCTTGCCTGCCATAGCACTCTCTGCCTCTAACATCTACTGGGATGTTTCCACTGTGATTCTCTTGCTCAAACATGGCATCTCAAAGGTCTGCAGTAATACACACATGTATGTCACACAGTTTCTAGAACAGTTTATAGAACCTTTTATTATAGTACCTGACTACATGATGCATTTCATGTTAATCTACTAACGTTACATGCTACATTGTAATAGACATTGAGAAATCTCAATCATTTGACATTAAACACTCTCAGTCTCAAAAATTCAATCTTTTCTGTGTGCTGTGGGATTAAGCATGCATCAGAAATGGTGGTGGGTAATCAGTGAAGTGATAGTCCCCGTATACCCTGAAGGGAGGGATTAACAGAGATTACTGACTATTTGCATAGCACAGGATCACAATGGAAAGAGCTCTTGAGAGTTAAACTGACTTTATGTTGTATCTAATTGGACATTTCATTTACATTCAATGTTTCCCTCACTAACTTGAGCAAATGTCAGGCAGTTGATCCTTTTAAGACAGGTTTCTGGGGACTGGAAAATACCTTCTAGTTATGAACTCTGTGCTTGTTTTACTCCAATCTTTGCCTTTAAGACTGCCTTAGCTCCTTCTGGAATGTTCGTGTCGTTTTTGGTTTTCTTAGTAAATATTCTGTGTTTACATATATATATATATATATATGAGAGAGATTCAAAATTTCAGTCAAGTACACTGGGTGTTTTGTCCTTCTGCTTCTGAATTAGTAGGAGGAGGAGCCAGTTTATATATGAAAAAGTGGATATTTAAATCAAAATCATAATATTCATTCAATAGGGCTCTAAAGTTCAATTCTAAAGTAAAGTGTAGATCAGTTATTTTTCTTTGAGTTTCCTAATTTCATTGCTGCCATAGAAACAACTGGAAAAACAAACAGATATGTCATTAATGCAGTGTCCATTTGTATTAAAATGCCTTGACACTGGAAACGACAAATCCTTAATTCTGATGGTCCAAAGGTAATATAATGGGCCTGTACCCTTACAATTTCTAAGATACATTGGGGACATTTTTGTTATTATTACATGCACATTAGAAAACCTCCAACTGATCATTTCTTAATTCTCCAAGTCCATTCATCCAGCTCTTGAATATATATGGAGCATAGCACATCCTGGCATGAGGATAACCTTTTTGGATGCTTCAGTGAAGTTTGCAAATTCTTGTTTAAATACCACCATCTATTATAGACCTACAGACTCCAATTCTTATTTGCAGTACAATTCTTCACATCCCAAAGCCTCTAAAAACTCCATCCCTTTCTCACAGCTACTTTGACGTAAACACATTTGCAGTGAGAATGAAGACGTCCTCTGTCTAAAACATCCTGTTTCTCTGTGCACTTCACTGCAATTTTGAATATCTCTACATCTCTTACTAAGGAACACTGCAGTTACTCTTCTTATATATTCTTATATATATATATATATATATCCCCACATGCCCCAGATCAAAGACAAACCTAAGATGGTCCTTCAGTGAGGTTTAAGATGTCTAGTTGAACTACCCATGCTGTGTGACTAGAAATCCTCCGCATTTAAAATATCTACTGAAAATAGTTCAGGATTCAGCTAAATGTAAAGCTGGGCACCTGGCACTGAAGGCTTTGTGTAACTTCATGCCTCAGGGCCATGGGTGATGTAGAGCAGGGCTCAGGTACCATCAGACGCCAGTAAGATGATATGAGATTTGTCATTTTGTGTGCTTTACTCAGAATGTTCATGGAACATTTGCTTATGAATTCTCTCCCACGTGGCATGAGGAAAGTCAGTGATTCTTTCTCCTAGAGGCGGCCATTTCATATACTGAATAAGATAATCAGAGAAATACAAATAATCCACCAGTATAATGTTGTCCAACCCCCATCTTAAGTGTGTCACAAGTACAAAGGTAGATGTAGTGTCTCTGGGGCTCCTGACCTAGCGTTTGGTGTTAGGGTGAGGGGGCTCCTGACCTGATATTTGGTGTTAGGTTGAGGGGACTCCTGACCTGGTGTTTGGGGGGAAACAGTATCATTTGTCATAATGTCATCTTTCTGTCCTCTTCTGAGAGACACTGCACTAATGTGTACTGCAAAATGAATACTTCTGTCTTCTGTCTGAAAGCTACCTCATGCCTGCTTGATATATGATGTTTTCTGAATTATTGGTCTTGATATTTTGGTGATTCCATCAAATGGACAGGTGAATTCAGTGTAGTGGTATTTAAAAAATCCAAACTTTTATGTGGCCCTGTTACAGTATAGTTGAAACTGTGACTATTATATCTAATATCAGGTGATATGTGTTATATATTGTATGGTAGTCTGCTGTCATGTTAAATGTCTATTAATATAAGCAAACCATAGTGTTATCAGTTTAACCCTGCAAACACCCCTAGCTATGACAAAACAGCAGACAAACACATACATAAACATACACACGCATACATACGCAAACACATACAACACCACAAACATACACGTGACATTTACTTTGAAACGTCTGATATCCTTTTGTTACTTAACACTGTACAGCAGATTAAAACAAAAACCAGCAACTACAATAACAGGATCCTGTAGATCCTCTGCTCTCTGTAACTCTTGCTTGCAGAGCCACCAAGACAAATCATTTAATCCCCCAGAACCCCATAAGCCACACTGTTTTCCGTAAGCAGGCCAATCGTGACTGTCACCAAATGAATGTTCACTATGTGTTGTTCTCAATACATTCCTTTCCTGGAGCCTCCTCACCCACTTGTCTCTGACTAGAAGCTTCTGATCATGGCCTTGGGGACTTATTTTATCTGTGGGAAGATTTTGAAAGGATTGTTCAGTGTTGTGTTTTGTTTTGTTTTTTCTCTAAAAGAAGTGTGGGACTTCACACTTGAATGTACCGGCTTGTGTGTGTGTGTGTGTGTGTGTGTGGATGGGGAAAAATTAAACTGCTCATTTCTGCATTATCCTGATTTTTATTAGATATCCATCACATTAGTTATGGAGGAGATGCCCTGAGCACTAGTTGCAGCACCAACTGCTGCAATAGCCACCACCACCACCACCAACAACAACAACAACAACAACAACTGCCTCCAGGAGGGGCCTTTATATAGGTGCAGCAGTGGGCTGGAAGACCTGGAGAGGAACAGAGCGGAGTCAAGGTCCGAAAGAGTGAGGAGACCTGGCATGGGATCTGGTATCTAACATACACCTAGTGATAGGAAACACACACACACAAACACACACACATGTGCACACACACACATAACAACCTGATTTTATGTGATTTCTCATGATTTTGAAAGTGAAAATTTGAAAATGAAATTTTTGATAATGATTCTTGAAAAAGTAAAAATTTTGAAATTGTTTCTTGAAAAAGTTAAATTTTTTAATTCATTCTTGAAAAAAATTTTGATGTTTCAAAGTAAAAATAAGACTATAGCATTATATAATATGACTATAGCATTATATAAAAAGACGATAGCATTAGTTAATCTCATTTGGCAGTCATACACTCTCTATTTCTTGTTTCTCTCTGAAAGAATTCTGGGATTTTGGAAATAAAGTTTGTTTATTTGTTTTCAATTCAACCTTGGCTTTTATGCTACAAAAACTTAAAATAACTGCATTTCCAAACAGACCTCAAATTATAAAGGGCAGGTAACCTCTAATGAGGTTATATATCTATTATATATCTATTGTTGGACAATACAACTATAAGCATTCACTGCCCAGTGCTTTTATCTCACACTGAAAAAAGAAATCAAAACTGCTTTATGACAACTGTGTATATTTGCAAGAATCTTTAACACAGTATGAGGGCTTTCATCTACCTTCTGCCTTTGTATTTCCCTCCTCATTCCTCTGCTAAAGGTTTCATTTTACTGTTCCACAGGTTGAACAATTACTTCACGATTGGAACTAAGATGGCCCTCCCTTCTTCTTAAAAATCTGTTGAAAGCTGCTAATCAAAAGCACCAGCCTGACAGATGGTGCAAATCACATTCCATAGCTTGTACTGAAGTGTTTACAGAGCAGCCCGCCCAAACGTTGGAGGAGTTTCTCAGATATTTTTATTGAACTTTGTGCAGACTGAGGCAACAGCAATCAACAGAGCCCCCTCATCCACCTCCTGTCCAATCAACAGAGCCCACCCCCACACCCATCCATGTCCTGTCCAATCAACAGAGCCCCCTCATCCACCTCCTGTCCAATCAACAGAGCCCACCCCGCCCCCATCCACCTCCTGTCCAATCAGCAGAGGCCCCCCTGTCCACCTCCTGTCCAACCCCTGCACCCCCTACACCCCCACATAGAAATCTGTGCTCATGTCTCCAGAGTCCTGCCAGGAGACTCAGCTTGTGCTGGCTCTTTTGTTGATTTCCCATGCCACAGCAATGTCAGGCAAAGGGCAAACATGGCCAGAAACACTCGCATACACAAAGACACCAAAGCACTTACCCACAGTATCCTAATGAGGTGACCTTGTACTTACCCACAATATGCAAATAAGGTGACCTTGTCCAGCATTCCTCTCTCGTGAGATGGGCTATGATGGGCACACACACACGTACGATGGCAGACACGGATGCAGACAGACTAAACCATTTTCCTGTCAAGGCTGAGTTAAGTGGGGAGGCTGTAAAGTGAAAGGAGGGTGAATGAGTTTCATCTCCCCATAACCATTTTCTCTTTGCTATAATAAGGCAATAATGCAAGAAAATTGCATCAAAGGAAAAATTATACTGACATTAAATTCTATAAACAGTTTTAAAGTAGAGGCCTTTGATCCACTGTACTGTGTACTGAGACTTTTTGTAATGAATATGTCATCTTTCTCTGGGACAGATGTGCTTTGCAAAAGAAAGTTTCAACTGTTTTACTTAACCATCTAAAAAATAACAATTTTAAATTCAGGAATAAAAAATCCTGGCCAATTTATTCTGCACCTCTGCTATGACACGTTAAGCAAACCAGTACTGATGATAGCATATTAGATATGGCCATCTGCCAATAACACTGAACCCCTGAGGGAAAGAAATTGAACAAAAGGGGAAATGAAGGGTGTCCGTCCAAATATTCCATTAGAACCAAAGAACATCAAATATTAATAGTAAAAGAGTGAAACTATAACAGTAGATAACAGTCAAATGTTTTCCTGATTTTCTTTTTGCAAATTTCTTTTGCATGTAATGAACATATGACATATTATATGGACATTGTTCTAATAGAAAAATATAATAAATTCTCTTCAGTAACATTAATTGCGTAGATGTTCTTCTAGATTAAGACATCATCTGTACATAAGGGTATGCATCTTAGTCACTATTTAAATGTTACATTTTATTGTGTATCACCCGCTCACCTTCTACTTTCAATTAAAGTTATTTGAAATGGAATGGAAGATTTTATAGCGACACAGAATATAATTAACACATCTGCAATAAAGTGTCCTCTTCCCCTCTTTTCTTTCTTCTCTTGCCTCCCCTGGCCTGGTCTCCTCAGTATACTGATACTGTGAAATACAGTGGGACACTCCACGACCTGAGCCCCAGGGAAAGCGTGGCTCAACACTACAAATCCCAAAATTCAAAGAAAGGGCAGGGATGAGCAATGACAGCACCTCACAGAGGCAGAGAATGAAGTGCAGTAAACAGATTAACCTCGGGGTCAAATTATTAGACAGAATTTCTCCTGTAGTTGCCAACACAAATGAAAGAATTTCATCATATCTTTGAGTGTATGTAGTAGTAGCAGGTGAAAATGTCCATGATTGTCTTACTATGTCCCATATACTTGTGCTGTTCCGTTCGCTAATGTAAATCAGTTACATAACATTTAAGTCTGCTAGCAAGGAAGATCTTTAGACAGCAGCATGGTTTGGATGGCTGGAGTCAGCCACAGGGCTAATCTGAATGCATGCTCATCCTCTTGGTTGGTTTGCTTCTAAAGTCTTGTGCTGTATTGGCAGGATGACAGGGGGTGGGGGACGTTGTTTGTGCACTGCTGGGTGCCGGCAGTGTAATGACAAGCTTGGGCGCTGTGCTCCTGTCATTAGAATGCCAGGGGAGAGCTCATCGGGCGCCGTGACAACAGCTTCACACACAGTGATTGCAAAGCTGCTGCAGCTCCCCCATTCTTCCTAGTCGTGTTCCAGAATGCTTTGCTGCATGTGGGTTGATTCCAGCAAAACCATGCAATATATGATTTAATCAGTGATGGATGCATGTAAAAGTCAGTGTGGACTGAAATGTATAGCTCCGAGTAAACCAAACTGGAAAAAACAGATGAATGCTTAGAATGTTTGCTCATATTCACTCAACGCCAGATGAACACTGACCAACCACATGCTATCATACCATGGTCCTATACCCACCCATCTTTACTTTGTGTGACAGATGAGGTGAGCAGAGCAATCTGATTCACATGGTATTAAAAAAGGCTTGTTAGCGTGTATAGCTGGGCCCTGCCGTGATCCTGTCATGTACAGGGAATGACCTTTTAGGGAGGCACAGATTAAAACATGTTCAGTGCATTGAGGGACCAATCACAGCACGAGTTTATTATTAGACCAATGCTAGAATGAGCTCTGGCTCCCTACTAGAGTATTAGCATCACAGAAAGATCAGTGCTCCTGCTGAAGGCTGCTATTGGCTGTCTGTTTCAGTCCTTTATGTGGGATTGCCTGGTCATTTACAACACCATTTGTTTTATAAACTAAGAACTGTTTAGTAGGGATGTTCAGAGGATTGTGAGTCCAGTTCTCTGGGATTTGTTCAGGATTCCTGATCAAAAGAGGTGGGTTTTCAAGCCAGCCCACTCCATGTGTAATGTCAACAGCTGTCATAACAAATTGAACCCAGTCAGCTCTCTGTGAATTCTGTTTTAGCCAAGCAGCCTGTGTTGTTCAGATCATATGACTCTGTAGTTGAATTAATTAATTTCCATTTACCCTTATTTGAGGATCTTTTCCCCAAATTGCATTTTTGTTTTTAAAGGCATTTAAAAAAAAAAATTACAGTTAAAATTGTGCACATGTGATGTTTAGTTATGTTATTTTTGTCCAGCCCACATGTCCATAATGAATACACAGATTTGATTCTAAGCAAGGAGCTCATCTAAGTACTCTGGTGGGTGTAAATTAACACTTTTGATTGGTTTGCATGGTTGTTATAGAGATGGATGATAGGGAAAGGCGTTAAAAATTCTTGGGAAGTCCATCTGCTCGAGGGGGATACCCGGGAACACTGCAGTCAGAACAGAGCTACTGCAATGGGTCTGTTCTCTCTGTTTTAACCCTCCACAGATGGCAACAGATACTGCCAACGTCACCCACACTGCACAATTGCACACACGCACACACACACACACACACACACACACACACACACACAAAAAAAAAACAAAAAAAAAAAACTTTAATACTTGGATGATATAAAACAGATTATATGCAAAGTACTCATGATCAGAGTTATAATTGCCTTAAAATATTAGGTCTATAAGTAGCAGCTCAGTGAAGACACACATGTATTTTTGCATTGTTCTCAAACAGACTTGAAGTACAAAAATAAATCTGCCAAAAGTTCAGAATTGGACACTGAACCATTTCAGAATGATCCAATTCCCTCACTTTAGATGGAAATGTATTATCTCAAAGAACTTCAAAATCTATTACAGCAACATTAGGTAACTTGTTTAATCTTGTTAACATGTTACAATTTTGCTGTTAATTTTTCAAAACATGGTGGGGAAACATTCACCACTGAACAGTTGTGGTCCCAACTCATAAGAAGTATCAACAACTCAGAACTTAGTAGAAGCCTTTTCTACTAAGTTCTGAGTTGTTGATTATACCCTGCTGATATTGTGAAATATAGTTCTGATTTCCCATTTCCTTTAAAGGAGCAAAAATCACACTTTTATCACAAAAAAAGTAGTAAACAATATTTATGAAAGTGATTACATTTTTTCTATATAGTGCAGCTCACATCATATTGATTTATAGTCATCAAATGAACCAGTTTACTCTCCACATTCCAGGTCTCCCACATAGAGACGCTCATGATTAAAACAGAGGTAGTACAGAATCTTTGACACCTCCAGAGCACTAGGTGTCAAGGTAGTGGCTGTTACATAATGTGAAGAAGAATCAGTGGAAATACTAACTTATTGCTCCTTTAAAGAATCCAAATATGCTTTATTTAGTTTAGGTTTAGTAACTCAAAATACTGACAACAAATGCTAAATTAAATTCAGCTCTGTTATGCAAGGGCAGAAAGTGCAAAAGGAGAGCTACCAAACACACCTATTAACAGCACTTTGCTAATAGCACTAGCTGCTAATGGCACTAACACTTTGCTAATAGCACTAGCTGCTAATGGCACTAACACTTTGCTAATAGCACTAGCTGCTAATGGCACTAACACTTTGATAATGACACTAGCTCTGCTAACAGTACTAGCACTTTGTTCTACTTCCCAATATGTGACTTACATTTGGGGCATGTACGAGAGGAGGATGTCTTAAACATGCAAACCATTCTCAGAGATAACATTTACGGCATTTAGCTGACACTTTTATCTAAAGCAACTTACAATTATGACTGACTACAACTTGAGCAATTGAGGGTTAAGGGTCTTGCTCAGGGGCCCAACAATGGCATTTGGCAGTGGTGGGGTTTGAACCCACAACCTTCCAATACAAAGATGTACAAAGATGACATTTGCTTTTTTCGTCATGTTTTAATCTCAATTCCACAGTGAGTATGCAGCAAAAAAACACTGCACTGCCCCTGTATTTATGGACAGTGCTGTGTTTAAATATGACTAATGGAGTTAAAATCTAATTCCAAAAATAATAGTGTGTGGTTTGCCCTGGCAGCTAATGGCAATTGAAATGAGAAGAGTAGAGTTGAGGAACACAAACAGGGTTCTTCTTCAACAATGGACAGTCAGGACAGATGGCCTGCTTTCTGCCCTCTAACTAGTAGATGGTAGAACTAATCTAATATATTACACATATACCTCCGTGTCATAAAAATGCTAAACCACCCAGTTACAAATACTTGATATCTAAGAGTCCTGATAAGTCAATGTGCCTGATGATCGCATGTGTTTGAGAACTGAAATCTAGTTGATTATAATTTTTTGCTAGGGTGAATGTGAGAAAAAGAAATCTGAAAGTGAGCAAAAGTCCTCAGAAAGAAAGATACTTTGAGTTACTTCAGATGAAGTCTTTATGCAATGTATGAGAATACCTGTACAAGTCTAATCACTTCTGTGTATGATCTCAGGATGTACAGGGCCATGCAAACAGTATGAAACATGATTCAGTTTGTAATGTCAGAGACAGAACTATAGACTAACTTCATTCAGACAAAGGCTCCTAAAACAACTTCGCTGAGTAACTAAATAACTGTAACTCAGTAACTGAGAGTAACTGAGTAACTAAATAACTGTAACTCAGTAACTGAGAGTAACTGAGTAATGAAATAACTGTAACTCAGTAACTGAGAGTAACTGAGTAAGTAAGTAACTGTAACTCAGTAACAGAGTAACTGAGTAACTAAATAACTGTAACTCAGTAACTGAGAGTAACTGAGTAACTAAATAACTGTAACTCAGTAACTGAGAGTAACTGAGTAACTAAATAACTGTAACTCAGTAACTGAGAGTAACTGAGTAAGTAAGTAACTGTAACTCAGTAACTGAGAGTAACTGAGTAACTAAATAACTGTAACTGAGTAACTAAATAACTGTAACTCAGTAACTGAGAGTGAGAGTAACTGAGTAACTAAATAACTGTAACTCAGTAACTGAGAGTAACTGAGTAAGTAAGTAACTGACACTGAGAAACTGAGAAATTATTTTTGTCTTACAGCTACTCTATGAGCATAATGGATGATTTCATGGAATGCATCATGGAGAGGTTTTCTAAAGATTTCAGGTTCAAACGCACCAAGCCCTCCATGTTGTTGAATAATGTTTTGAGCAAAGAACTAAAAAGAGCTTTGGTGGAATTCCTTTTTTCCTCAGAGAAGTGATTTGGCCAGAACTCAGCCTTTATTCCTACATTGGTTGAGTCACCGGATATTAACACTTCATACAAACTGGCGATGTGACCCCTCCAGTGCAATTAAAATGGGAAGAGAGGCATCAGTTTTAATGTACGTCCAGAGAAACAAGACCCATAGAGATAAAGACCTATCCCATCACAGATGAAGGCCATGTAACTGTGTTTGGGACTGTCTGTGCACCTTGTTGCTGGCCCCACCCCTTCCTTGAGTGATTGTTGTAGTCTGTATAAGGACCCTGCTAGAAGAAGGCAGCAGCTTGCCCAAGTTCATACTTGAACTGGTGTACTGGTGTATGATTTGTGAGTTTGTAATCTTTGCTGTGCTTACTTTGTCTTGTGATATCCCTAGTTAGTTTGTGGTTGTGTATGTGTAGATCTGTATGTGAGCATTCCCAGTGTTTTGTTTATGTGATCCCTATGAAAGATGAAATGTTGTTGTATATGTTTATATGTATAGTTACTAATGATTGGTGGCGTGGTGCCTGTTTGTTTGGGTTTGGGGTTATTGTCTGTTTATTGTCAGGGAGTTAGTGTAGGATTGTATTTTATTTTTGTCCTGTGAAGTGTAGTTAGTTGTGGTGTTTCTTTTGGGTTTTGTTTGTTATGTTGGCAATTATCCACTCCTGAAGTTATTCAGTGTTTGTGTATATATATATATATATATGTGTGTGTGTGTGTGTGCGTGTATGTGTATTTATTTATTTATTTATTTATGTGAGTGAGTGAGTGTGTGTGTGTGTGTGTGTGTGTGTGTGTGTGTGTGTGTGTGTGTGTGTGTTCATCATTCAATACACAAGGTTTCACCTTGTCTACCAGTCCTGTCCAGTGATTAGTCATTCCACATACCATCCTACTATCAGTCATTTCATATTGTCATTGTGACCTCACTGCCTAGACAGGGTCGTAACAATATATTTTAATATTTGTGTGGTCAATGTAGTACACACAAATTGCAGTTTGGTCAGTGTACACAGTGTAGTACACAGGATATTTCAGATAAAGGTCAGCTGTGCAAGCAAACTGCTTTTGAAGTTCAAAACCTCTGTCCATAAAATCCTGTTTCTCTGGAAACCTTGTACACTTAACTGCAATTTTACTATAGCACATACTTATATACAGATATATATGTAATGTAATATATAAACCAAAACAGCTAAGCCTTAGTTTTTTGTGAGGTAGCCAAATTCACATATCGAAGACTATTCAATAGATATTGAGGTAAAGGCTGAACAGTATGATGGTCTAAAACAAGTATTTGAAGCAACAAGTAACTAAAACTGAGAAACAGAAATTATTTTTGTCATACAGAATAATTTCTCCTTCTCAATTAAAATGTCTGTTCCTGTTAATTTCAACAATCTTTGTCAGCATGTCAGCAGAACACGTCCTTCATTTTTAATTAAAACCTCTGAAATTGCACATACAACTGTTAAAATACAACTTGATATCATAGATTCAGAAACCTACAAGTCCAGTGTATTTTCTTCTGGGGCCGGAACCAGAACAGTGCTGTTTCAAGATGAGGACAAATTACCAGCTTTTGAGTTTATAAACAGCTTCACACTGCTTTATTCAGTGACCTGTCTGAAAAATAATGAAAGTGCTAAAGCCATCCCAACCAAGCCCAAGCCTCAGAACCTAAGAGCTAGGTTTGAGAAGCTTAGAACCAGGTTTCAGAACCTCGTAGCCTCAGGGGTAAAGTAAGCTCAAGATGTCAAATCTGCACTTGCACACCTATTCTCTTAGTATGTGAATGAAAGTGAACTTCATCAATCTAGCAGGTGAGTTAATAGAATACCAAATAGTATACTTGAGTATTATCAACCAGGACATGGCCGCTGATCAGTACAAGAATGCAGTGCCCTTTGCCCCCACATTGAATGCAGTTCAGTTCAGTACTATTCAGAAATTATGTTCAGTGCTTTTACCACAGACACTGTCACAAAGCAGCTCTGCATTTAGAGAAAAGACATACACACACTCTCTAGCACCCTCTACTTCACAACAGAGAAGCTGTTTGCTATTAATAGTATTTTTTAATCATTTTTTTCATCATTAAAATGGGGTTGTGAGTAAGATTTGTGCCATATTGTTAATAATAGTATGACCACAAATTTATCATGAGGACTCCTCTGAGCTGTGTTATAACCAAGGGAATAGGACCAAGGGAAGGAGATTCCCGCTGCGTTAAGGCTGCTTGGACTGGTTTTTCTGGCTCTGTCCAGGTTTAGTGGCCAGGACACACATTTACCTGCTGATAGTGACATGAGTCTAATGCAATCTGCATGATATATGTAACCACAGGCCAATACAGTATAATAAAACCCAACAGCACACTGCTATCTCCACTGACCACACCATGGCATTTTCAGAAGCTTAGATACAGTACACTCACATGTTTATTCCCAGTCAAGGCCAAATTGTGTGTGGATGTGAATGCACAGAAGTGTATGTATTTGAGTGCACATATGTGGGACTCTGTGTTTGAAGCCTAATTAAATCATCCTCAGCTGGACGGAAGAAAGCCATGCAGTCACGAGAAAACTATGCTGCACTGCACGCAGTAGGTATGACCAGAGCTCAGGAAATCATGGTGACACCAGTAAGCCCTCCACCTGCCTTCTCTTACAGTGCAGATGTATTGTGTCTTATTGTGCATGCTTTTTACTGCCACAGTCTGTGAATGCAAGACTGTCTAAGTAATTCTGGGATGAGGGTGTAAGTGCTGACTGGGATCATGCTGTGGACTCAGGACTCAGGATTCCAGACTCAGGACTCAGGGTTCAAAACTCAAGGTTCCAAACTCAGGGTTCAGGACTCAGGACTCAGGGTTCCAGACTCAGGACTCAAGGTTCCAGACTCAGGACTCAGGATTCAAGAGTCAGGGTTCCAGACTCAGGACTCAGGGCTCAGGGCTCAGGAATCAGGGTTCCAGACTCAGGACTCAGGACTCAGGCTTCAGGTTTCATGGTTCAAGATGTGTTTACTTTCAGTCCATGTGTTTATTCATAGAGAGGTGTTTACTTTCTCCTCTAGGCACTGTGAACACACAGGGTGAGGCAGCTAAAGAGAGTCACATGACAAAGAGCAGAATTACTATTATAGAAACAGCAGAAAGATCTCATCACCTTTTTTATTTTTCTTCTGAGTGATTTCAACCACTAACCATGTAATGTTAAGAGGTAGTCAAAGCAGAATGTTATTTCAATAGTTTTAATCAGTATCCAGATCAGCTCTGTGTATTACAGCATTCATTTAATCATCCCTTCTATCACCAAGGTATTACCCTTTTAGCAATGACCTTTCTTTATATGACATGAAATATAGTGGTTGGATTTCCACTGCTGCCTGGTCCTTTAGTCTTTCTATTGGCAAGCTGTATTGATTCAATGAATCTGATTAGCAAAACACTAAAGTGGGCATGTGTGGCCCCCAGGAGATTTTGCAGTCACGAGAACAAAATATTTAAATATTTTTTAAATATTAAGAACTTGCTCTGACATGTACCACCACATTTAAATAATGGTTTCCAACTCCTTTTCTTTGATTATCTGCTATTAAAACCTTGACAGTCCCCAGTGGATAAGACTTTGGCTATATCAGGCAGGGAGTTATTTTACAGAGCACAGACCTTTTTTAAAGATTTAAAGCATGACCTTTATTCTGTCAATAATATTGGCTGCTTCAGCCTCTTGGCACCTGGACTAAGCTGTTGCTTGCATTTTTAAACGCATTCTCCACGCTATTTGTAACAAGCAGCACATGATAACTGTAGGGTGCTAGGTAATAATCAAACAATAATAATGTAAGCAGTATGATAACAGTGGTTTATTTTTAAAATTCTTTATATGAGCATGCTGGGTCTTGCAAGATTAGTCATCCATTAGGTGTGCAAGGTCCAGACCAAAATAGGTGCATGCAGGAAATTTTTCCAAAAAATATCAATCACTATTACTCTGTCCAGCATAAACAAAGGCTTATTGCGTTCTCACATTAGATCACCATGGTTACGCGAATCAGGCCTTTTACAAATCAGGCATGAATCAGAGGCTCAAGAAATAATAGGGAATACAGATCTCATCTGCACTGTCGTTAGGACAGAGAGTAGTGAGATGAGACCACACAGCCTATTAAAATAGGGGCACATTACATAAGCCAAGCAGAAGCCAAGACCTCCCGCAGTCTAGGATGGGTCGGAAAAGAGAAAAAAAAGATTCCACAGCTTCTGACTGACATTACTGGCCTTCGCAAAACAGCTGAGCTTCTCCAGCGAATATTATACAGCACATAGTCTACTTGTGTATTTACTACACACAGTCCTTAAGATCAAATGTAATAACCTTTTACCTGGTTTCCTTCATTTGGTTGTGATTCCAGTTTCAAGTATAATGAGAACTGGTGAATGTGGGATGTGTTGATATAGCTCTGCAGACACACTGAGATGCATGTTTCTTTTTCACTTTATGGATAAGAAGTAATTTAGTCTCACATTAAATCAGGGACATGCAGGGTAATTTATTTATTTATGTTTCCTCCTGGGACATAAAAAAATATAAACACCAGCCTGGTTTCAGCACCAGTGTTGCAGGCAGAAATAACTTCCAAGCATTTGTTATAAGTGTACGGCAGTGTCTTTACTGGGAGGAATTTTTGGTCAGATCCTCTCTAAAGGACTGATTGAGCTGGGTAACATTTAATGTCTCCTGTGCATACAGACCATCCAGTACATAAAGACCTACCTCCATTTTATTTTGCAGACATTCTATTAGGGATTATTCTGAGTGTTTGGGATCAATGTCTCCTGCAATGTCTCCTACAATGTGTCCTGCAATGTCTCCTGTTACAGATTCAGCACTCCAGCACAGATTCTTGGTTAGGGTTAGAGTTAGTTAACCCAGTCTGCTTAGGCTAGAGTTAGGGTTGGGGTTAGTTGCCTCAGTCTACTTAGGTTAGGGTTATGGTTAGTTACCCCAGTCTGCTTAGGTTAGGGTTAGGGTTATGGTTAGTTACACCAGTCTGCTTAGGTTAGGGTTAGGGTTACGGTTTGTTACCCCAGTCTACTTAGGTTAGCATTAGGGTTATGATTAGTTTCCACAGTCTGCTTAGGTTAGGGTTAGGGTTAGTTAACCCAGTCTACTTAGGCTCTTCCGTTCAATGCGTTTTATGGTTGCTCCCTAAACTTGTTGATTTGAGTGTCTTTAAAGAAGATGAGATTTTGTGCTGAATGCAGTAAGATTGTTCACTTACTTGGCAGTATATTACCTACAACCCTTTGATTTTAGGCACTCTGAAAATCAAACATCAAAAGTACATTGTTCTACAAATGATCCAGGAGATCTTCTAACCCTAAGCCTAACCCTAGACACAAGTTGTATATTTGCAGGTGCTTAACCCTAAGCAGTTTTCTCCCATGTATAAAAGTCATTTCATACAGATTCTGGCAAAGATCTTACTTTTTGAATGACGTCATTTCAAGATAATCCATCATACTGTGAAATATCATGAATGTAATGATTCAGTTGGATATGGCACGATATTTTGGAACTCACTTTGTATGTTGAAGACCTTTAGGTAAAGATACTTTCTCTAATGTGCTATTTGGGTGTTTAGATGATTGAAATTGTAATGAGCTGGGGCTGTAAAGACAGACATTGACATCTCTGGTTGCAGAAAAATGACCTTGTACAGCTCGTTAAATAAATAATCATGAACCAAATGTTCAGTGTTATGTGGCAGATTAGTTCACCTGATATTGAAAACACAAACACTAAAAGCACTGAAGTTAACATGTCTATGTTCAACTAAATTAAAATTAAAGGACCCCATTTTTACTCTCTTTCGACCACTGTGTTTAGCTGTCAGTGGATCCATCAACATAATGCAAACTTACTCATATTTTCCTTAATAGTCTAATATTTCTCTTCTTTTTTGATTGAATACAGATTGAACAAAACAAATTTGCTAATCCAGTATGAATCATCTGCAAAATCAAGTGACAGATTTCAATTATTACTTTTTTTTTTATTGTAGAGCAAAACTTGTAGAAATGTGCAGATTTATATCCAAAAGGGTCACCCACCCCAATTTTGGTTTCACATCAGCCAATTTCAATTGGCTAAAAAGTTGGTGTTTGGGGGGGGGGACTGAATAGAAGTTGCCTGATTTTATATTATTATTGTTGTTGTAGTTGTTGTTGTTAGATAATAAATAAAAATCTTAGGAGGAAGCAAGTGCAGGTGATAAACAACATTTGTTAAGGGTAATCCAATAATCCATAATGTTAATCCAATAATCCGTAAGGGTAATCCAATAATCAATGTTGTTAAAGAGGTTCATAGTGAAAAAGCCAGAAATTAATGAGATTAAACCACCTTTCAAACAATAGGGATGAGCAAGGAACATAAGACAGGGAACCAGGAGGTTAATAAAGAATACAGTACAACAACGACCATCAAACCAGGAGGTTAATAAAGACTACAGCACGACAACAACCATCAAACCAGAAGGCTAACCAAGAATACAACACAACAACGACCATCAAACGAGGAGGTTAACCAAGACTACAGCATGACAACGACCATCAAAGCAGGAGGTTAACCAAGAATACAGCACAACAACAGCCATCAAACCAGGAGGCTAACCAAAAATACAGCACAACAATGACCATCAAACCAGGAGGTTAACCAAGACTACAGCACAACAATGACCATCAAACCAGGAGGTTAACCAAGACCATAACAGGACAAGAGGAAACAAGGAGTATAATGCACAGGATAATCAGAGGAAAACAGGACAAAGGTGAACACTACTAAGGATATAGACACACACACAACAGACATCTAATGGAACCACAATGCCGGGGATGACCATGAAAAAAAAAACTGAGCAACGAGCCTGGTTTTAAAATGTAGTGAATAGAGAGAACTGATTTGTCATATGCAGTGTAGTGAACTGAAGGTGCTAATTTCTCTTATGAGAAGAAATTTGAAAATATGAAGTGGCAGAAATGCTCTTGTAAATTGAAGATGTCTAATACATTTACTTACTGTAACAAAGTATACATATTTTATTACTCCCTACCTCTACTGAACACCACTAAGAATTTCATATTAGATCATTCCAAGACTAATTAAAAAATCACAAGAAAGGAGTTCTGGCCAATAACTGAATCTTTAATCACACTAAAGCCCATGATATAACAGAATTCCCATGATTAACAGGGACTCAAGGAGCGTCACTGCCCCCTTCTGGTAAAGCTGAGCGTTGTTTTGTTTTTGCTCCTGTCAGTCTCCTCCCACTGAGCAGCCTTTCAGTTCTATTCATTGGAAACAAACAATTTTGTTACTTTTAAGAATTGAAATGTAAAATCCAATAATTATATAATGTAAATCTGCGCACTAGATTTGCACAACTGCTTTTATTACATGGGCTGTGATAGTATGAATCCATGATTACAGAACACTCCCAGCAAAATCCAGTGACCAAGCTGCACACATGTTGATAAGAATTATCAAAGACACAGTTACCATTCTGAGCCACTGGATGAAGTGATTAACTTGAAATTTGAGGTAGGTACCACAATTAAGAAGATAACATAAGTTAAACACTTAAT
Source organism: Electrophorus electricus (assembly GCF_041902795.1). NCBI lineage: Eukaryota > Metazoa > Chordata > Actinopteri > Gymnotiformes > Gymnotidae > Electrophorus > Electrophorus electricus. The sequence goes on from NC_137513.1 coordinate 398,278, forward strand.
TTGTTCATTCTCTATGTAAATGAAACAGGATTAGGCTTCAGATTTGTCTAATTTCACATTCTCATTTAATGTCTGAATGGTGTTGGCATTACTCCCTGTGAAACAAAATTCTGTAGAGATTGTGGGTGGCACTGGTTTATGACGTTTCATAACACTCATGCACAGAGAGTATTATTTAAAAGAATATTCATTATATTCTCAGGATACAGAAAAAAGGATGTCTTTCTCTTTCACTCTATAGTTTTGTTTTTCTTCTCTTTGTTATAGATGTGTGATATTTCAGCATTTGCTCTGAGTACGGTTAGTAACAAATAAAAAAAATGGTAGACGGAGATGACTCACAGTGAAAGTCAGCAGTGGTACCTGTTATTATTTCCGGCAGTATGGTGTCAGAGCAGTTTCACTCCATCAGTCTCTTTTCATACACCCACACCCACACACACACACACACACACACACACACACACTTACATTCAACTCCTGTTACTTCAGGGCAACTTCATTTTATATTCTAAAACATTCCTTCAAGACAGCTACTTCAGGAGGAGTTTTTAAAAGTCATTTCAAACCACTCAGATGAAAGCACTTTTCTTTACTATGAAAGATATTTTGTGGTCAGGATTAATTTTTTTTACTTACTCATGAACCACAACTGGAATATGTAACTTAACTTCTAACTTCAGTTTTAGAAATTGCAAATTGCAAAACCAACCTTGCACCTGAAGGGTATGTTGATAACTGGCATATAAATTTTAGTGGGCAGGGTTTTGCCTTGTGAGCACTCAATAAAATGTAACTTGGCCCTGGCAACGGAGTAAATAGTACAATATTTAACTGAGCCTTTTACTCTAGTAAAAGTGCTGCTAATTAAACATTTACTAAGAAAAAAATCTTTGGAAAATGTATGTACAGTGACAAAGCAACTTTCCACCAGAGACAAATGTCAAATGACTTTCTTTCCCACGATGTAAGGTTTTACACAAGGTATTTACCAGAATAGTTAGTTTTTTTTTCTTGTTTATTTTTCATACCAGTAACTGTATGAATCTGCACCACTCATTTCTACTATACAGCAATCAGTTAAATACATAATATAACCAAAAAAAGTGTGTTGAATTCTTTGGGATGTAAATGTGTGATGTATTAAGAAATGACTTATGACTGGTAAAGAATGTGTGCTGTGTCATATATAATAGAAGGGAGGGCATGGATGTATGGTAAATGACATGGTTATCTGTGTGTGATCTCAGACATGACCACACATCAGTGGCTCAGAACAGCAGCATTTGATGATGTCACAGGCTAACGAAGCAGAAGTCAAAGCCACATTCTCACAGGAATCAGACTGTGTAGCCAGGAAAAACCAGTAAAGACAAATTTCCTCTCCATGGTTTGCTACTCAATAAGCTGTGCAGTGCTTCCTAACAGTAAACTAGAGTTAAGGGAATGATGATTGATAATATATCGTGGTGAGGTAGTGATTAGATGATGATTAGTGATTAGATGATCACCTGAACTAAATTTTATTTAACAAGCAGTGTGAATGACTAGTGGAGAGCAAGGTACATGAAAACTGTGATTGACACTCAGGATTATCCACAAAATATTGATTTCTGAACTCTTTCTAAGTTAAAACATTAGTAGTATGTTTAAAAACGTCAAGGCCTGAAAAAATATATATATTCAAGGCTTGAATATTCAGCCTTCTTTGCCAATAAATGCTCTAAATGACAATATTTTTATTTTTATGGGTATTTTTACTTGGGAGAAATATTGCTCACAGTTTATGGAATAAAACAAAAATGTTTATTTTATGCAAACACATAACTATAAATACAAACACATAACTATAAATAGGAAGACCAGAAAAAAAACTAGTAATGGCAGCACATCAGGTGTATTACAGAATAACTTATAGATCACGGAAACATTTCAGAAAATACTTATAGGTCACCTAAACATTTCAGAAAAGACTTACAGGTCACCTAAACATTTCAGAAACTGGGTCTTTGGAATCCCAGTGTACCCACAGTGAGCAATAGCCAATCAAGAAACCAAGAGTTTCCCAGGCAACCCAGATATATTTGGAAAGAGCCTCCAAAGCTTTTCTGTTCTCACTGCAGAATAAATAAATAAATTGAATTATTTGGCTAAACTGTTGCTTATCATCCTGGAAAACATTGTTCATACATTATTAGCCACCCCTTTTTATTTCATTTCAATATTCACATTATTCATAGGGCTCTAAATAAGAATAGCTAGACCACTGTACATTATGTCTGCTGCTGAGTTGCAGTGTTTAGTTTTGTTTCTTAATAAGTGTCTAATATGGAGGGACCATAAGGAGTAAAATCCCACTTCTCCAGTGACGTTAGCAGCAGGTGATATGGGAAGAAGACACATTCCGCACAATGTTGAATCTCTATAAGGTCCTCCACCAGATGGCAGAGCATACACACCCATACTTCTCTGACAGTCAGAGCTTATAAAAGCAAGTCGGTTTCTTAAGGCTCAACTAATTGTCCTGAAATATCTATGACAAAGGTATGAGAAGGAAGCAGTTCTTCCCTCAAGAGTGATCTCAGTCATTGTCCCCCAAAACAGTAAATGTTCCTCAGCTGTCAGGTACCGGATGTCCCTCTGCTTGAACACCACACTTCCTCTAGCTGTTGTTTTATATAAGAAAGGAAACTAATTACATATATTGAACAGGTGGTCTTCCACAATATGTTGCTTTGTGTGTGAGAACATATCCATTGATTCATATTAAGCTTCTTTGAGTTCTTACCCTGCTTTCAGCTGCCAGGAAGAGCTCAAAGAGTTAAGTGATGCACAAATGACTCACCAGACCATGACAATGTGTAGATTCCTCCCAACACCTATGGCTGAAAGCAACTAATGCACATCACTGGGTAGAAGAGTCAGAAGCTCCAGGCCTAAACAGAACAGCAGCTGGGTGGAGGCAGAGTAGCTAAAGTTATGAGACAACAGCTCATAGCTCCTAGGTCTGAACCACATTACAGAAAGTGCAGATACACACATCGTCTAACCTCTCATGGAGTGTTTTTCTCCTTGTCCTTCACCATAACAAATGTTTCTTTTTGTAAGCATCTGTGTGCCATGTATATTTATGCTGTTTCTATTAAAGTTATATTTGTAAGTTTGCTGCTAATATTTACTCATCGACCTGTGGCTGTAGTTGACAGACATGCCTCTGCTGGTTTTTAATGTGCAACAGTTACATTAGAAGACAGAAGTTATACACACATTCAATTAAGGGTTTGTATGTATACATTATATTACATTAGATATATGAAATTAGGCTTGTTTAAAATCCAAAGCAACATATAGTTTTTGCCAAGCCACAGCACAACACCTCTCAACAACTGGTAGAAGTAGAAGGTTTTCCTAGCATGAGAAAACAGGTGTATCATAGGCATTGAGATGTAATATTACAGTAACAGTACCACCATGTAACAGCACCAGTGTTTAACAGTACCACCATGTAACAGTACCAATGTTTAACAGTACCACCATGTAACAGTGCTACCATGTTACAGTACCATTGTGTAACAGTATCATACTACCAATACCACAGGGCAGTGTCACTCTTTAGAGTTGACAAGCTAACATGACCCAGGTTGACATGTGATAAAAACATTTGATCAATTACAAGTTAAACAGTCTATGTGTCTCACACCATCAATCAATGTCAATCAATATTCAGTCCCACCAACACACTATGTTTGTTTAGTTTTGTCTTGACTTGTTTTACAGTAGAAATATTCTCATGTACATAAACAGCAATAGCTCAAATGTCAAGATAGCATGCATGTTCTCTTTTTCACATCTGCTTCTATCAATTCTGAAATTATGGAAGCAGTTTAGGGTATAGAACAACTAAACCACAATCATGTGTCAGTAATGACATATGCAGTGTTTTCACTGGTAGCATTTCAGGCAGCCTAACAAATTCTATCATGATATTTATTAAATGAAATATATATAAAGTATAGCATTAGTTGAAATTTAAATATGGTGAAATTGAAATAATATTTGAATACATAAGATGACCATATCAACTTTACTGAGATTAAAGGGAGCTAAAGAAACAGAGACAGACCTTTGTATTATCCTAATGACTATGGCTGCTAACTCTCCTGTATTTATTATATAAATATTTTATCATTGACCAAATTATTAATATAACAACTAATTATTATTAAGAAGGAGACTGCATCAGTTGTTATAATATCAGAAAGCATTCTAACAGTCCACACACTATAGAAAAAACATTAGCCACATTGTCCTCTGATTGTACTTTATTGATTACACTTAGAAGAACAATATAAATACATCTTGAAAGGGCAGAATACTGTTCAGGTTTTTTCCACAAACAGTCATGACAGTAATGTCAGAAACCTTTAAACAGCCTTCAAAATGTGTAACTGTAGTTACACATTTTGAAGCCAGATGCTTTCTTTGCCAATTCAAATTGACCAAAGCACAACCCATCCTCAAACAATGTATGAACCTAAAGAGAGAACTACAGGAAGGCAAGGTGAGGATATCAATAGACAGTAATCAAACATTTTGCACATTTCCACATCCAACAAAAGCATAACAAAATTAAATATTTTCACTAAGAAATGTGTGCCCATATGTAACAGATGTATCACACTAACTAACATCACATTACCCTAAATGAAAATAAAAACATCTGATATTTTGATTTCCAGGAAGACTTACTGTCAAAATCTGAAAATTCCTGGACAAAGGCCATGTTTCAATTAAGTATATATGCACTGTTTCAACGTTATTAGGCTTAAAGGTGTCTGTGTCTGTGACAACATGACTTTGTTAGCCTTCAGGTTATGTCATATCATGCCTAGAAATGTGCTGGAGACTGACTTTTGACTGAACTGGCTTTTAACCAAGTCACATAAAGTGAATATATGTTAAAGTTGAGGCCAGTAATGTCAAATTTATGTCAGTAGGGGCAGTATTGGCTAGCATTTCACTTTTAATATAACTTTAATATCATTTTAAATATTTTAAATGTATTTAACTATTTTTATTATTGCTGTTGTTTTTAATGTTAAAAGTTTTTAATGATCTTATCTATCTTTACATTTATTTGCCCTGCTCTTCCCTGGAGTACTCAGACTTGCCCGATGGTGGACACACCTTCCATTTATCATTTCCTGTCAGCCCTCAGGATGTTGAGATTGTGACAGCAGCAAGAGATCATATCCAGCACCAGGTTAACTAATATGAGCTTCAGATGATAAGTTGGCCACAGTTATTGAAATATTGCCAGTTACACTGTCTCTAGCTCTCTGTACTTCTCTCTTTGGGAACTTCCATGCACCCATTTTTACAGGTGTGCCAGGAAACCTTTGTTTAGCGAAATAAATGGCAGTTAGTTGCCCATAGCAAGTAGCTGCCTGCTTTTCTAGATGGTGTTTATTTCCTGCCAAAATGGGAAATTCTTGGCTAAACTGCATTATAAACCCACTAGCCTCTCTAATGAAATATTATCAAGAAGTTGTCCAGTGAATAATGGAGAGCTTCACCACTTAGCCAACAAACTGTGCAGTACCACCTTACCCCAAGAACCTACCCCAGCACTCTCACAGAGTCAGTCACCTCCCCTGACAGCAGTGGTGTGCCTCCCCAGATATAACATTGACTGTTACAGACCCAGTGGAGCTCAGCTGTCAACTACCACTCACAATTAAGAAGTTTGCGGAAAAGAGGATGCTACAAGAATTCAACAACAAAAATATTACTACACATATACTGCTATACGATGAATGACTGTATTAACTAAACCTGCTGTGCCCTGGCATGGATTTTATGGTCAATTTTAAGATGTAATCCACCACTCTTGGATCCACTGTTGTACTCTGAAGTCACATGACTGCACTGGAGTTCTCCACTCTGTGTATATTGTATCTTCATGATGTCCTGATTTTAATAGATATTTATACTGTAAATGAACTAAATTCACAACACTTCCAGATACCCAAAGGTGTACATAGATGTTTTTAATCAAAATAAACAGAATATAGCGGTACTACAAATATATTTTAAACCATAGTACTGATGTTTCTTGTTCAGGGTTAAAGGTGGCAATAAACCCTTTCGTCCACTTCTTTATGGTGCAGTGGTGATTTATTTACAGTGAACTCGTGAGCTCTTGGAGTTGATTAATAATTTATTTAAAACAATCTAGTTGTGCAATATAAACCTACATTGTAAATTAACTAGTCTAATTGCATATTATAATATAGCTAACACAGCTACCAGCACTTCAAAATTCGAGAAATTTTAAATGATTATACATGCTAATGTATCTTGTCTTTCAAGCAAATTGTTTATACAGTGTTGTTTGAAGGGGGAGGGCAGTGGCCCACATGAGACTTTATTGAACATATACTGAACATATACTGAACATATACTGAACATATACTGAACATATACTGAACACATACTAAACATATACTGAATATATACTGAACATATACTAAACATATACTAAACATATACTGAAAATATACTGAACATATACTAAACATATACTAAACATATACTGAAAATATACTGAACATATACTAAACATATACTAAACATATACTAAGCATATACTGAATATATACTGAACATATACTGAACATACACTGAACATATACTAAACATATACTAAACATATACTAAACATATACTGAAAATATACTGAACATATACTAAACATATACTGAAAATATACTGAAAATATACTGAACATATACTAAACATATACTAAGCATATACTAAGCATATACTGAATATATACTGAACATATACTGAACATACACTGAACATATACTAAACATATACTGAATATATACTGAACATATACTAAATATACCATTTGCAGCCTTTGGCAAGCCCTGGTTTGAGTGAGGTTGTAGTTGTTATTCAGTTATTTACTGCAAAGGATAATGTTCTTGCAAATGTTATGCATTTGATCACTAAGGTACATTGTTCTTTTACACAAACTGAATCTCCACCGTTTTCACATTTTGAGATGGTGAGTACCCATAAAGCCCACTTAAACAAGACTAAAATGAAAATAACAAATCTGTGAAGATTTACCATGATGCATGGAAGTCACTCACCAACAGCAGAGTATCTTTGATGTTCAGAGCAACACACGTGACTTCCTGTGTTGTGATATGTGCTTCTTTGCAGCTGTAAGGGAAACTGTTGTTTTAATTATGAGACTTTGTTCCAACAGGAAAAAAAAATTTTTCCAAAACCATTTTCTCCAAGGTCCTTCTCTGATGCAGCTGCATATGGTTTCAAGATTCTAGTTTTACTTTCAGGTGTGTTTCAAACATAATTTACTCTCCAGTCTTAAGTTTTGTCATAAGAGGGCTTTATATTTTTTATGTAAATAGTATAAAATGGTTTTGTGGGCGATTAGAGCGCTGGCTGGAATGTACTGAGTATGCATGCTTGCTCAGGGTCTCTGAACACCTGGGAGGCTATAAATACCACCATTTCACCAGCGGACATCTTGGAAACTATGTTCATGTGCACCTGTAATGACAAAACCTGATCCAATATCAACGATGACTGCTTTACCAAGTAGTAGTGCTGAAAAAGTACCAGCTTAAAGTATTCACTGTTTGTGGTGTGGGAGAGGTTGATGGGTTTTTTTCCTGATTTATTTGTTATGTTTCTTAGACAAGCCCACTTTAAATGTGTTTTAGTTAGAAAAGAGCAAATATAGATGGATTTCAAACATGAAAAAACCTCAACACAGTTGCTTTGTACCCTTGTGATGTTTTTACACTGAAAATAGTAACAAGAGAAAGAGGCTGATTTTAGATTTTTAGAGATTTTTTACATGGCGTGTGTACATACATGTACAGATAACCCACAAATCTTAACCCAAAACTAACACAAAACACAAAACCTAACACTTTGAAATGAACCGCGGGCTAGCAGACATGTCTAAACAAGCCTGGCTTATGTACTAACTGTTCAACACACACCAGCTCTCCTAAAGTATCCCTGCAGAGCTGCTCAGCATCTACCATCATGCATTCACTGAAAAAGCTATAATTGTCATCAAAGACACACACCATATATTTAACTCACATTATTATTTTTTTTATAACTGTGATTTAATAGTACAATAGTCCTATTATTCCAAGATGAGTGGTTGCTTCAATCTGCCAACAATAAGTAACAATAACATTAGCCTTAATTTATTGAATAGCAATTTCTGCTTTAAACAGCATTAAAATATAATCTTTGCATAAAACAAAAGCTGCATGTAAGGCAAAATGGCTCTTCCTACCAAGGAAGTTAAGATTCAAATCATTTGGCTTGGCTATATGAGCTCATTCAAAGAGTGGCAGTTGAGATCAATATTCACATATCTCTAGTAAGACTATGACTGTACTTTCAATATGACAATATGACAACTCTTACTACGACAGGCACGTAGAGACATTGGCAATGAATCAGTGGGGTGTTCATTAATTTGCTAAGGCTGAGTAATAATGAAATTTATGGTAATATTGTTCTACTGAAAAGAGAGAAAAGTATTAATGTTATTTAATTATATATGGGTTGTTTTTTTCTTATATTTCTTTTTCCCTCAACCCTGGACCATGAACTCAACATGTGATGGAAACCTCTGATGGTTATTTTGAGAACTGAAAATGAACCCCCATACGGAACAAAGCCCCTGTTTAATGCGACTGAAGATACAATCTAGGTCATATGTGCTGTAGATCACACCGCCGACAACACAAAGGTCAGCACAGAGGGCCACAACAGAAATAGTTCATACACGGTATTTTAAACATTGAATGTGAGTTTAAGTATCAAAATAATAGATAAACAACAGATTTCTAAATAAAATAATAGTACATGTTTGATTATTGAGACTATTAAGTTTTATGCTGGTCAGGTTAAACAGTGTAATGCCATACTTTTGATTCTATATATTCTATATATTTTATATATTTCACATATATAAAATATCTATATTTCTCTATGCACCCCTGTTTTCTTTTCCTCAGTTTGGACAGAGCACTCTCAACCATTTCACTGCGAGTTATACTGTGTATGACTATGTATGTGACGAATAAACCAAACGAAACTTGAAACTTGATTCAGTGTCCAGGGTTGGTAATGTATTATATGGAAGTTATAGCTGTTTTGAAGCAACTAGCGTAGCAGGAAAACAGGATGAACAAATGAGAAATAAAAATCGCCTCATTTTTTCCACCAGGCCTTTACAAAATACATCATTACCATCCGGCATTTTGAACCATGGTGGGTACTGAAATGATGTCACAAGTCAGTCTTTAACTCAACATTTGAGTTCTTTGAAGCTGTTTTTAACATTATCTCTCCTGCCCTTTACCATGCAGATAATCTGAACTTGTCTAACCACTCATGTTATAGGATATGTGGCTTTTATATAATTAGTAATTGTTACATTACTTATTTTTATAATTCATTATTATAAACTATAATAAATATTGTACAATTCATAATATAAATATTTCCATGGCCATGTTTTTCTACAGAAAATCATAATAAAATTTCTTTTGGACCACCATGTGAAAATAAAAGCCTTTAACAGTGTTTTAGGGCTTGTAATTCACATTTTCTGTGAGAGTAGATACTAGAGTTGTGTATGGTGAAATACACTGGGATACCAGCACAAGTGGGGCATATATCTTACCATTCAAAACCTCATCTATTCAAAGCCCCACTCCTCTCAGCTAGCAGGAAACAAGGGTGCAAATGTAGCCTTTCTGTAAAAGAGTATCCTTAATCCCTGTGGAGATAAATATGTATTAATGCAAGGTTCCATTTTTAAGTACGTTAAATATCCTCATGTGTCAGCACTATTAGGATGTAACTACAATGTGTGCAGTCTTTACATAAACACTATTATATATTCATATAGTGTTAGTGGGTGTTTATCATGCCAAGTATGGCAGTGTTTGTGTGTGGCAGTTAGACTTAGTGGGCTTCTACAACACGTCACAGGAATGAGGCTGACCCACTCACTACAGTTATACAAGCCTCGTAGCCGCGTAGGTCTAATGAGCTCATTCTCCTTCTCATTTCCACATCTCCTCACGTCCAAATCTCCTCCTCCTCCTGAAGCTTCCACATCATTACTCATTTCACCCTTTGTCCAGCTGCTATTTTGCTTCACCCCAGTTTTGTTTATCTTTTAATTCTGTTGGAATTTTTATTTGAGATGTTACATAATTGTACCTTTCACTTAGTACAATTATGTAATTTTGGCTGATATAAGAGTTTAGACATTTTGTAACTGAAAAGGAACATTTCCTTAGCTAACGCCATTTGTGTGGTCTTTGATGTAGACTATAGAGAAGAATTCTAAAATGAAAGTGACTACATTTGTGTTCAAAATGAAATGTAAATATGAATTTGTATCAAAAGCAAAAATTATGATTTTTATCAAAAAATAAAAGACTAACATCTATTTGTCTTTCACATACCTAAATCTGCCACACTTGATTTACATACAGATATTATGGTTTTAGAGGAAGAGCGGCTTGCTTCAGGTTCTGCCACAGTATGAGGGTTTAGGTCTGGAATTTGACTAGATTTTGGCCTTGGCTTTTCCTTGAAATATTCTGAAGTGAAATTCATTTTTGTGTTTTCAGTGTTTATGCTGTTGTTGATTTGATGTTTGATGCCAAACAGAATTTTTATGTTCTTTTTTTTAATTTATGTTACGGTGCATATTCATTACATTATTCATTCATGATGAAACTAAATATGAGTGAGGTAGTTGCCTTGTACAGCAAGTGCACCTCATTATCTGATGATCCTTTTAAAATAGTATAGTGATGTGTTACACACTGGTAACAAAGCCAATGAAAAGAAAAGCCACAGGCTCACAGAACACATGTGGCAGGTTCCTCTACTGCCTTTCCAATAACAGTCCAATAAAAAACTTACCCAAACTACCAATTCAATGGGTGTCTTTTACAAACCTAGTCTGGATAACAGAGTTAACCCTTTAAGCCTACACACTGGAAAAGCTATTGGAAAAACAAAGATTACAAATTGCTTTTAACAGAATACAAATAGGGTTAATAGTAATGTGGAGTATTATATGTAGCTGTAAAGGTTTACTGCAGTGCAAGAAAAACCTACCACAACCAGCAAAAAAGAAGCAAAATCCAGAAAAAAAGAAGCAAAATCCATCAGAAAGAAGCAAAATCCAGCAGAAAGAAGAGGCTGGAGAATAAAGTTCATTCCACATTCTTTGCTCCTTTGCTATGCAGGATTAGAGACTATTATGGTGGTGCACTCCCAAAATATATACCTTATAATAAATTAAATAAAATAAGATCATATATATCTTATAAAAAAATATGTAAGTCATACATACATACATGTGATCTATAGAGATTTCCAAAGATAACAGAAAATGTTTTTTGTTGTTTTTTTTAAATAAAAATTAATAAACACGGTTAAGAAAAAAAAAAAAACCACTTTCATTTCCCTTTAAAAAATAACCGTAGTAACCGTTCTGTGCTTTGGTAACAAAGATCCACACATGACATTTAGCTTGACTGTTAAGTGTTTGGCATCACAAGTGCATGCATTCTTCTGTATGTCGCTTCCTCTGAAGGCACTGACGCTGCTAGGGTAAGGTCATTAGCACACACAGCCCAGAGAAATCAGCACCTCCTACATCCAGGCCTCAAACAGCTGCAGTGATGGTCTCTGCTCAGCAGCCATCTATGCAGCACTGACCACAGGATGCTACCGTTGTTTACTGAAGCACAGTGCAGTCTTCACACCACCATCAGTGGATAGGCCATGACATATGGGTCAAGAAAGGAAATGATACTTCTGTATGGAAAAATGTCATCATTCATGGTGTTTTTGATTTTTTGTTGGTTTGTTTCTTGATTTCTTTGTTGGTTTGCTACCAGCCTAACAAATTTCTTTATTGTTTATTATTGGTCAGCTCACTATTTTAGTGTTTAATTGTATTCAGTGTATAGTTGTATTCAGTCATAAAATAACAACAAACAAACAAAAAAAACAAGTAAATGACATTTTACAAGCCACAGCATTGCAGTATACAGTCATTTAAATGTGAGGGTTTGCCATGGGCCTTTTGTAATGTTGCACAACATGTTGAATGTGTGCTTGGTCAGGGTGGCACCCAGCCAGTGAGCACTTGGACTTTGGGCCTCAGATTAAAGTCAACTTTCATATCTTAATAAGTCAGTGAATCATAAGGCACAGGGAGCAGACAGATGGGTAAGGATCTCCTGAAAGTCAAAACACTTAACCATCAGGCACATGGATGATGTTTGAATGCATCCAGTAATATGTGCACTAAGGGATCAATAGAATGGTCGATGTATGAGTTTTTTCAGAAAGAATAACATTAGAAATACATGAATGATTTGAACAGTACAGCTTTTGAACCTTGTATGAAGGAAAAGTGTCAATAAAAATAAAAAGAACTGGTGGAACTAAATACCTTTAGCAAATTAACATAATTAACATACACATTAACATACTCTACCATCTATTAATGAATTACACTTATCAATTTATTTATCTCATGGCTTTTTGTAAATGCCATCTTAAATAATACAAGCAATAACCAAAAGTAGTCTATACCATTATGTACAGACAATATATACATGGTTTAAATAAAACAGAACGGCAAATATACCACAAATTAAACAAGTTATTCATAGCTTCCTCCACTCCACCCTGTGAGTCCTATTAGGGGTGCTTGCAGTGTGCTGTGGGTTGATGATGCATTTATTTCCACACCCACGTGGAAAATACTGTATAAATGTTACTTTGGTGTTACAAGTGGCTACATGTGTAAGTAGAGCATACAGGACTGACTGTGTATATGTTTTGCTTAAGCCTTCTGTGTCAGATACTGAATAATCCTTTGAGATGAATCTTAACATGTTCGATCCACAGATTACATGTACACTGGGTATAAGCACTCCTTCATCTAAATACTACAATAGGATTAGATAACAGTAAAATCCTGGAGCACACATGGACATCATTTCATCATTTCTGGTAATATTATCCTGTTGAGGTTTTTACTCGGATAACAAGAGACAAACAAACATGAACTGTGAGCAAATGATCTGATTCAGTTATTCTTTTTTGCCAGTGTCTGATAATGGAAGCTTGCGAAATACAATAAGCAGAACTTGGGTTTGTGACTTTTCTCTGCACGCTGTTGTGATGTGTTGCTTATTTTGTTATGCCACAGCATAAACACATCTTGCCATTCCAGGGCAGTAATTAACACCTCACCCTGTGTCACTGAATGGATTCTCCACCCTGACTACATGTAGACCAACTCTGCATTCTCAATGGCTGATAGAACCAGTTTTCATCTGTTCTGCTGGGCCTGTCTGTTGTGAATTCAGGTCCTTAGTCCTCAGTTCTGAGCATGCAGTCTAGCTCAGCGCTCACATGACTGCTCTGAGCTCAGCACCTTTTACCTCAGCACTTATTCTAGTCCATATGCTTCTTACTAATCAGTGAACCTGGCAAGACATCATAATAGTTTCACCTAAGTATCACTCTCCACCTAATGAGCTGATCAAGACTCATGTATAGAATTACAATCTTAATGACTCTAATTTGAGAGCATCAAAAAAAGCACTATTTGTTCAAACTTGCTGCAAATTTTGTGAATCTAGACATGAATTTGACTTGAAGTAACATGAAGTAAATGTTTGCAGAGCTAATGGCTGGGGCACTTTTTCAGAGACAGTGCTATAGGTTTATACAAGCCCAGCACTGGAGTAGCAAAGCAAGGTGTGTGTTTCAAATTGAAAATACAATCATGCAAAAAACAGCAAAGGCTGGTTGCCAAAGTTATGAATCTATGGTTTATGAGAGAAGTGTCTTAACATTTCTGACTCACTGTGGTCTGCACTTCCACGTTCATACCATGTGACTGTGTCATTGTGGCTAGAGCATAACTTCAAGTGCTCACTGACAGAGGCCTACAAATGCAACAGCAGAGCAACATATGACACAGAAACGTATGACACGAGAAATATGCTCTGTATGTTTGGTTTTAGGTTATGCTTGTAGGAGCAAGGCACTCATGTTACTTAATTTTGTATTAGAAGCATGGCCTATAAAATGAACTAGAACTATTCAAATGAATATGCCATCATAGCTTCTTGCTGTCTTGAGCAAATCCAGTCTTATGCATTTATCTATTGACACGTTAACCCTACTATACTTGTTTCAAAGCTCTTAAAAACAAAATCTAGCATGACAACACACAAATGCATAACAAACACTTGCAGTGAAAGAATGCTGTGTGACTGGATATGGGACCAGACAGAACCCTAAGGTAGAAATACAGACTGTGTTGGCTGAAGACTGGATCAATAAAGAAAGGACATTGGGGTTGGGTCACACTATTTGCTCATCTGAGTTACAAAAGGCAGTGACTACTGAACTGATGTGTGACCTTCTACTGCAGGCTTCATGACAGCACTGGTTTAAAAAAAAAAGTTTCACTTTGCTTGCATAAAATCAGCTTGATGATTGAAACCAAAAAAAACAGTTTTAATAAATTCTTGATGTGTGTGAGAGGGGGATCTTTTTGGGTAGGTTACCTTAAGGCAAATGGTGTGACAATGGAAAGAAATTATATAGACTGTCTTAAATTTATAACATTGCTTGTAGTTATTTAACGCACCCATGACAATAGAAAGTCATAGGTTCACAACTTCTCCTATACTACATATATACCCAGCGGGCCTTCATCAACTTATTTTAAAAGTCTTATCATGGCTGTCATGTCCTGTATGTGTAAATACACTATATTTGTCCATATTAGGCAGCCCTGATTTAGAGTAGGAACTTCATTAATAGCCTCACTGTGAATCAGATTCAACAGGTTTACATCTGACTGTTTTATTTTACAGTCAATTAGATGTTCTAAGGAGAGCAGCTTGACAAACACTGTCCTGGTAACACAGGGAATGTTTACGAAATCAGGGGAGCTGAGTTTTTAGAAGCCGGGTGTAAACGTATGCTTATGACACGTGTCTTCTGGCAAAAACCTGGCAAAAACAATCAGGAACAAAATCTGATGCAACAGGCTCAGGTTCAGGTTCAAGAATAAATTCAAATAACAGGTTTGCAGTCTGCCAATGAGGCCATTGTAGAACCTGCTGTGAAGGACAGAGGAAACTCCCCGAATTCCCTGGAAAAGCCTAGTTGTAATATTCCAAGTATGAATTCACTTTCATGGAACTTCAGCTTCTATGAAGACATAGAACAAGATAATAAAGTAAATCATTCTCATTTGGCCAGAGGTTCACATAACAATTTTCCTCAGAACTTCTATGCAGCTCTATATAAAGTGTTTTCATACTAATTTAGCAAAAACAGCATAGTAAATAGGAGCAAAGCACTCTCTGTGTAGTTCACTGCCTACTACACTAACTCATTCGAAATGAAATCAAGCTAAATTGTCAGGTTTCCACCAAATGGCTCAGGACTTGAAATTTTCTGGTCAGAATCTAGCTCTCCATTTGGATAAACAGGATTCCATCTGTCCTGCTGGTTGACAGGCTGGGACTCATGGCGCCCAGCTATATTTCACTGACAAATGAAAAGACATTCCAGATGATGAGCTGTCCCAGAAACCAAGGAAATGAGAACCATGTGGAGATAGACCCTCAGTTAGCAGTGAATAATTCACTCGTGGAGACTCCAGAATTCAGAATAACTGTGGGCTGTGAAACCCAGTGTTTAAAACAGCTTGCATATTCTACATGCAGAATGTCTGAAAAACCTTTCAAGAATCACATAAGATGTATGCAATGTTTATAAAATAAATGTGTGTTATACAACAAGCACTGTATATTTTATATTAAAATTACAATAGTTCCTGAACATACATGTTACTTCATATAAAACACAGTATACATATTTAAAGCATATTTATTTACCATAAGACCTTCATGGGACAACCAATATATAACCAACATGTGTAATATTTATGAAATCCATTTATTAAATAGAGTCTGTGTGTTTGTGTGTGTGTGTGTGTGTGTGTGTGTGTGTGTGTGTGTGTGTGTGTGTGAGTGAGAGAGCAAGAGAGAGAGAGGGAGAGAGAGAGAGAGAGAGAGAGAGAGAGAGAGGTGCTGATGATTTAAAGCATTGTTGAACAGCATGTTGGTGTTAAACACTGGTGGAAGTACTGCTACGGGCAGTCTCTGTGTTCCATTATGTAATCATTGTGGTAGAATAATCCTAAATGTAACCCTTAACCCTAACCCCTAACCCTGAATTTAACCCTGACCTTAACCCTGACCCCTAACCCTGTCCCTAACCCTGACCCTAACCCTAACCCAAATAGTGTTGAGAATAGAGCTCTGTCATACATTTGTCTGCAGGACAGGAGATGAGTCAGTGTGAACCCCGCCTCCCTTTGTGAACTCCACCTCCCTCTGTGAATCCTACCTCCTTCTGCCTCAGAGCTGAGATGGACCCCCACATGTCATGCCGTACTAAACTGCCACATTCGCCTGCAATGGTTAGGGTTAACCCTAACCCAAACCCTATCCGTTACCTCCTTACCCTAAACCTGCAGTTATAGGTGTTTCTAATAAATACTGTACAGCTGCAAATGTTTCTAATAAATACTGTACAGCTGCAGGTGGTTCTAATAAATACTGTACAGCTATAGATGTTTCTAATACATACAGCTACAAATGTTTTTAATAAATACTGTACAGCTGCAGGTGCTTCTAATAAATACTGTACAGCTGCAGGTGCTTCTAATAAATACTGTACAGCTGTAGATGTTTCTAATAAATACTGTACAGTTACAGGTATTTCTAACAAATAATGTACAGCTATAGGTGTTTTTTGGATTGTACAAAGAAAATACTAATTGCAAAAGTTTGATTATTTAAATGGAATCTTGTTGAATAAAGCAAGTAAAATTACTATATAATAAACTAAATACTTAAAACCCTCTTCTTCTGTAATTACATTAAGGGGTTTCTTTGCCTGTTTAAGGTTCCTAGCTAGGTAAACCAGTGTGTCTATGTGGTCTTCTGTCTCTTCCAGACTTCTATGGAGATCTAGACTTCTATGAAGATTTATAACACCTTTTACACACAGGTTTTGTCATATCCATTGGCTGACGGTCTTTATCAGCGATGTAGGCAAAATATGCCCTCACCTTACTTTACTTCAACCTGTTTTTCCCACAAGTCACCCTCTGGACTTAGACATGACTAGTTTTGGGGCGTAATTTTGCCCTTGGAGTGTCTGCATGATCATTTTGGGGGGTAATTCTACCCTCTGGAGTGTAGGCATGACCAGCTTTGGGGGGAAATTTGCTCTTGGAGTGTAAGAATGACCAGCTTTGGGGGGAAATGTTGCCCTCTGGAGTGTAGGCATGACCAGTTTGGGGGGTAATTTTACCCTCTGGAGTGTAGGCATGACCAGTTTGGGGGGTAATTTTACCCTCTGGAGTGTAGGAATGACCAGTTATGTTTCATTCTGTAACTGCTGACTGCATCTTTGGTTTACTATAAACTTCCAAGCACCATTTCATCACTGGATATAAGGGCATAGAGTGTATGGAAACATGGAGAAACACTCTGAGCTCACCAAGGCTCTGCTCATGTATTGATGTCTTCACACAAGCCAATTTAGAAAGGTGGAAACTTCATGAATTTGATAACTGCCAACAATATACACTTGAGTCACATGAATGTGACAATGTAGTGCACACAGAGACAAAAGCCATGTATCCAAGCAATGGGATGTTTAATCGAGAGCAAAGTTCCTTGGCAATAACAGAAACTGGTTGTACCTGTTATTTGGGATTCTAATGCATTATTGGATCAACTAACCTATGGTTGTACTGACGTAATGGAAGACACACCCTGGTCTCATGGCAGAGAGTTGTTTGTTTTTCATGGCTGATAAAAATGCAGATAAATAGAAATGCTGAGTCAGTTTCCTCAACAAAGAAAAATAATACAATTCTAATGATTATAGGGCCCTTTTTACAGACCAACCAGCATTTTAAAATGTTTTAAAACAATAATAATAACAATAATAACAATAATAATAACAATAATGATAATAATAATAATAATAATAATAATAATAATAATAATAATAATAATAATAATAATAATGCCTTAGTCATATTTGAGATACATTAAGGCTTATATGTGAAACACAATCCTCTTTGAAAATGGAGAGAAATGGCATTTGTCAAGCAAGAAGAGAATAAGACATAGAAAAGTCTCACCAGTACTCTTATGTGAGCAATGAGCAGGCATTGGGTGTAGTACTGTTGCCACAGGCAACCTTCACTACCGGTTAAATGGACTTTACAGGTGTTACAAAGGGATGAACACTTTTGGTGATGCAATCAGAAACCCACATAAAGACTGCAGTGCAAACCCAGCTGCTCTGAATAAACACTAGCTTTGCATTTGTATAAAAGGTACCCACTTCTGTTCACCAATACTCAGCAGTAAATTAGGTTTAATTGAAAACAACAGAACTAACTTATAAATATCCATTCTATTCTTGTATCTACACTGTACAAAGCAAAATGTTTTAAACAAACTACAAATTGAGCAAAAAGAGTAATAAACTAATAACCTCAGAAATTCATAATTTTGTTCCTATGCAGATATTGATTTCCAAAGTGAAAAATAATGTACAAGGAAAGCCAAACATCATCAGTTCTGAAGGTTCAACAGAGCAGCATAACCTGCTAACCCTGTCATATTACAGCTATGACTGTTAGCTAGCTGCTGGAAAGGCTAGCCGCTGTGCTATTGCCTAACATAACTAATGACTAACATTTCCTTTTGGAAAAGGTATCCAGAGTAATTTAGCAGAGTTATCCAGATTAATTAAAGTGGTCAGAATGCACTTTTGAATCATGTGAACACAGTTTTGCAGTAGAACTGAGAGATGTGGTTATGGGTCATTCATTAAAGTCTCCATGAAGCCCAAGCCCCGGACTCACTCTCATCAGGAGGCTAATAGGACCATGCAGATGAGCCTGTCAGGCAGAACTGGAGGGTAAGTGGGCCATGGGTCCACAGTGGACAGATGGGCCAGAGGGCAGATGAGCAGGAACTCTCCTTTATGGTCGAGCTTGCATCAATATAGACAAGAGCAGCAGTTGTACAGCTCAGCAGAGAAAAGAAACACAGTTAGCTCTGTTTACACCAGACAGTGAGCTGTGTTTAACCCTAACGGCTAAACCAGTTATTCAGCTCTCACAGCTTCTCATTAGAAGCTGGGCTCATCTCACTGGCAGTTTTCGTGTGAGCAGAAGCACTTAGTTCTGCAGACACTTGTGGTGCTTTTGCCCTGCTTGACCATTGTCACCACTAGTGTCTGCAGAACTAAGTGAGCCCAGTGTCTCTGCAAGCAAACCTTCTCGAAAGCGAGAGTTGCTCATCAGGATTTCCTTCAAAATAAGGCTGTGGTCTCTGCCCCATGTGAACAAAGCAGACTTGCAAAACAGAACAAAGTAGAACAAAGTAGACCCTGGTTAAATAAGCATTTTCCATCTTGTAGTCACCTTTTGAGAGATTCTGGGTAAATGCTAAGCAGTTTTGGACAGCCATGGAGGGGTTAAAGGGTTACACAAGTCCCACAAGCCCTCTGAATGTGAGTCAGAGTGCACTAGTCACGCCAAAGGAAACTGGTGTGCTTGGCTCACAGTGACCTGTTTGCTCTGCACCATATTAAGCAAATGGTCACATGCTTGATTGCAGGGTTTCTGTGATAAGATCTTATGTATGTATGTGTACACAGAATTGGGTATTTGTGCAAGTCAGCAATGTTTGCTTTCTCCAGATGGGTTTTGGGACATCTGACCTGGTTCATAGTGCTAAACATACATTGTAGTTCTGTGCATGTGTGTGGCTATGACTGACATCAGTAAAATCAGCTCTCGGCTAAAAGCTTAACAGATAATCAACAGATAAAACCTCCTCTTCCTTGGGCATTTTAAGGCCTAGGTTCTTAGCACCCTCAGACTTGCTGAACTGTACGAATAAGAACTGCGTGTATAGACTGTGTTTTGCACTCTCTGTGCAGGTGACTGTGTGTTTGGGACCAGTTCTCTGCCTGTTCCTGGTATTTCCAGATTTGTTCGTGTGTGTGAGTGTAGTGTGTTGTGATGCCTGCTTACGTTTGTCCTTTTCACGTACTGCGGCACTTTCCTCTGCTATGAGTATCAACAGCGTGCTGGTGCCAAATGCAGAGGGGACGTGCGAGAGAGGCAGAAAGCAGCAGCTCCCCGGGGAGGAGAGAGTACTCCCTGTGAAAGAGCACAAGGAGGATGTGAAGAATTTCTGAAACAGAAACCAGTTAAGCTCAGTGGGGGCTAATTCAAAGATAAACACAGGAAATATGAGCATTCATGCTGAACCTCAAAAAAAATTATTTTTTTTTTACTTTTTTAAAATAAACTTTTTAAGGGAAGTATTACATTCTAAGAGAACACCCAGCATCTGGATTTGGAATGCTCTTAGGAGCATAACTTGGGTCCCACTTAACTCAACTCTCAGGTCAGGTGAGTGGAAAAGCATGGCGCATGTACCAAAGTAGTTCTAATAGAAAAGAACCTCTGGGCATATTCTACCTTTATGCTGGTTTAGCATGCATTCTTCACTGAGTACATATTTTTCCTTTAAAAGGAGCCAAATGACTACATAGGAGCACAGAGCCCTGTTATCAGAGAGTGAGGGAATGTTGACAGGCAGAATAGTGCCAAGATAACACATGCACATCGATGAAAGCATGTGGCTGGAGCTGACGCACAGCACTCACACACCCAGTCATGTCTGTCTCTCCCTTTCCTTCTCCCTCTCACAGCTCTGTAGCCTCTGTGTCTGCATTCCTACCTCATGTCATGATTAATCTTTTCCCAAATAGAAAAGGAAGGGTTTATTGCCTCTGAATTCTTTTCAAGATTATCCCATGTTTAATTTACTTAATTAGCTCTGATACATCAAATTATGCCTTAATTGGCCATAATTAACAGTCACAGACATCTTGTCATTAACACTGAAAATCCTATCACAAAATTGATTCTCTTCTTCACTTTTTTTTTCAAACTGAGGTTGGAAAGCTGTGAGATTGCAGACAGGCGCACAGAGTTCACGGAGCTCAGCATGGCTCTTTCTTCTCCTTCCGCCCATACTTCCGGTCCTCTCACTTATAATACTTCCTTTCCCTTATAGCCCTCCTCCCCTGCCCTGCACACTCTTCTCTCACTATCCTTTCTTCCTTTCCAATTAATCCTGCCCTCTTCCTTCCATCCCTTTCTCCTTTTACTCTTCTCCTCTCCCTGTCTTCTACTCGTCCTCTCCTCTTTTTTGGGGAGTTTTATATACAGTTCCCCAGTGGTTTGAGGACATTAAATGTTTTTCCGCTAGAACAGCCAGAGTTGAGCATGACATTAGTCAAGGTTTAGTTTTATTGGTGGTAATTAAAAGCAATATTGTCTTAAAATAAAAAAATTTGATCTTTGAATTTCTGTTTCAAAATATTTTTCAATAAGATCTAGGCCAGATGGAATGCATTTATTTGGTTATATATACATATGTGTACCATACAATTAAATGTTCCTCTTCTACAATGAAATATCCCAGCTTCTTTGTGAGCTGGGGTCAGAGCACAGGGTCAGCCATCGTACAGAACCCCTGAAACTGAGAGCGTGAAGGGCCTTGCTCAGTGCAGCCAGGCAGAACCAGGCTTTGAAACCCCAACCAAGAGCCCAAAGTCTCACTCACTAGGTTACCACTTCTCCAGTGGGACCTAAGGTGAACGGAGAAGGAGTTATCAATTATGCCACCAAGCCATGTACTTTTATAAGATCACCAAGCACCAGATTTATTTCACAGTGAAGTGATCTTACATTATATAATTACATTTAGCTATTAGCAAAGGTGCGAACAGACAGTGTCAATACAGTACGGTTCATATGTCCACGTTCACTAACAGTAAAAAGTCATTTTTAGCCATGTTACCTCAGCATTTTATCTGTAAATTAGCTGCTTTGCATGTCCTTCAATAACATGAAATGTGTAAAATCTCCACCACACCCTCCCATTTATCTTGCTTGTATGTCCATTTTGTCAGTATGTCTGCCTTTGTGCTTAGTGAGGAGACACGGTAGGGGAGGGGCCGGGCCTGGAGGACATTTTAGCGTAACTTTTAAAGTGTCGGTAGTGCTAAAGCTTTAATAAACCTGAGATGGACAAAATAATTCAGGTCTTAATCCCCTTAAGGTCCACCCCTAACCACATATATAGCCCCTATCCACACCCCTGCTCATTACTATGAACAAATTAGAGCCCCAAAATATAAATAAAAAAACATTACATGTTTGAGTTGAATTTAAAGTACAACTATAGACACAGAAATGCATTGCATTTTTAATTGCCTCATAGAGATTATATAAATGAGTACCCGTGGGATATGAAAAAAAAGATCTAAGAAAACTCCTCTTTTAAGAATTTCCAGTGGAAAGCTGTAATCTAACACATATATCTGTGTCTAAGTGTTACATACACATGTATGACTGAGAGCAGTTAATAGGGAAGTGCTGATCTGGGAATCACACTGCCAGATGTGGAGCTCACTCTTGGCTGGAGCTCACTCTCGGCTGGAGCTCACTCTTGGCTGGAGCTCACTCTCGGCTGGCAGATTCTGCACCCAGCCTTGAGGTCCATACCACGCTCGTATGTGAGCTCTGGGCTCAAACCTTCCCACGGAGGAGAGGCCATGTGCTCAGTGCCTGGGGCTACTCTTACTGCGACCCAATGACTTACTGGGACAAATTAAACCCTCTGTTTTAGTGTGGGTTAATGCATTTAGTGTGTTTTAGTTCCTGTCCTACATGAAGGTGCTCATCTGGACACACCGGCCTGGCTTTACCTGACCACTTCATTGACATGCCTCTTGCTACTGCAGTTTCCTATAAACTACTGTGGCCCATATGTGTTAGCCTACTGTGCTGTGCTGTGTGTGTGTGTGTGTGTGTGTGTGTGTGTGTGTGTGTGTGTGTGTGTGTGTGTGTGTGTGTGTGTGTGTGTGTACATAAACATGATGGCTATGTAGAGGGAGAGTAATGGTATTTTGTGGATAAAGCTAACTCTGTTCCTCAGAGAATATTTCACACCACAAAAAGCTGTTTCAGAGAGCTGTGTAAAATGTAAGGCACTCAAGTGAAAGCAGACATGTGAAGAGGTGCGAGGCACAAACACATGAACTTCACTTTGAGTCCGCTAAAACAAACATGTGACTAACAGGTTTAGAAAAAAAACAGGCTTAGTTTGCTAAAATGGTAGTGGCATATTGCACAAGCATATTTTTTTAATTTAAAAAAAGTTTTCACTGTTACACAAAACTACCCAAGGCACTCAAGACAAATGAGGAACATGAAACAGTGATTTTCACCTTATTTGGGAAGCATGTACTTATTCTGTTCCTCAAATATTCCTTGACAAATTACAATGTTATGCTGAGACCTCATTAATTTTGCCTTTTATAAAAACAATACAAATCGAGAAGTGGAATAAAAATGTTAAACTGTAAAAAAAGAAAGAGCATTGTAATGAGAATAATTCGATGTCTGGTCTGAATCCGTTTGTGTCAAGGCCAGAACACCAGACATTCTGAGGACATGCTATGTACCATTATACTGAAAGTGACTGTGTATGCTGTAAGTGACTAAGGAAAAAGAAAAAGACAGGTGCTTTCCCTCTTAGAGATTTGTAAATATGGGCTCAGGCCCAAAAACACCACCCACTCCAGCTGAGTCAGTCCTGAATTATATTTATGAGGTCATCCCAGAGACCGAGGACACGAGGCAAAGACTCCGACTTGAACATATAACACACTACAGGCTTAACTGATCACCACTGTAACAAACCTAAAGCTATTTCAGCAGTAGAGACACTACCTGATTTCCCAGAAAGGAAACAGAAGCTAAACTCTTCTGGAACATGAAGCGTACAGGGTATTAATGATTGCCAATACCGGCTGAAATGTTTTCCTTTGTTAAACACAAAAGGCTCAAACTACACAGATTTGGCTTATATTGATGGTAATGAATTTATGCAAGATCACTTGTTTTGTCAGGGATATTGCACACATACAAATAATTTACATACAAAGAAAGGCATGTGTAATTTTTATAGAAAAAAGTGTAAACACTGAATAAAAATGTGCATAATTCCAAATGTTTTTATTTGATGCTGATCTGCATTCAGTCCTAATTCAACATTATTAAACACATATGAAACAACACTACCTCAGTGATCAGTTTGGCTTCTATAAAATGAAATTAATGGCATGTCACTGTATGATCTGAAATCTGTTTATTTTTAGATTATCTTTCCTACCTTTCTGTGAGACATATAGGACTATACCATGTGTGGGTGACATCTAGATTAATTTATGACCACAGTATTTTAGTAAGGTCCTCAAACTGTAAAGATGAATGGTATATTATACATGCATTACACATTTCATGGATAAAATGATACATCCATGTGTTTGTTGGGCTGCACTTCCTGACATAATCTCCAGACGCTGGTGGCTAATGTCAGGGAGTTTCTCAGGACAGCTGGCAATAAGAAAACCAAGAGAAACATAAAGAAAGCAGAGAGCTGAAGAAAACTCTCCATGCCACAGGCCTTTTTAAAGTTAAAGAAGAGAGAGCAGAAACAGTACAAAGGCGTGCTTACTGTTAGCTCACGTCAGTATAGCCAAAGATGAGACTGTGGCCTCTCTCATAATATACAGAAACACCAAAACAACAACTTGCTGAATCATGTGCCTGTGAATATACAATCTAGCTCATGTGAGATTGTGGTGTAATGAGGGAATTTCTCTATAGCATACACCATGCATAGTGACAGCACATAAATCTTTATACATAAAGTGACTCATCTGGATGTCCAGAAGCAATTATGACTCTGTGCTTTGCTAGTTGTCAAAAATACACAGAGAAAATATTTTTAAAAAAGAGAAACTCTAAAATGTAGATAAAGTTTCAAACACAAATCAGAATGTTAAAATTGTTTTATTTTATACTTATATGGGTATAAAATATTTCTATAAAAGTTTCATTTTATACGTCCTTTAATGAACTGAAGCGAGCTGGCATTTTCATTGTTCATTATGGCCACATGGAAATGTAAAATATCAGGAACAGAGCATTCATATAAAAACGGCCGTTACACATGAGATAATTCAAAGTCAGTCTGTTTAACGAGATAAATTAAGATCCATCTGTCAGAGTTGATCATTCTGTTGCTCAATAACTGACTGACAGTAATACCTAGAGGTTAGGTGAAACAGGAAAAAAAAAAAAAAAAAAAAAACGCTAGATACTGAGAGATTCGTCATATTTACAGCAAATTCTACAGCGTATTTATCAGCAGCGAATAACTGGGCGGCCGTGTAAGTCTATAGGCTGTCACGTGTGTGGGGACATACAAAGTGGTGTGTTACGGTAAAAACGCGCTCCCGATCCCGTTATTAAATCGTTGGCGAAACCGAAACGTTGAAAGCTAAATATTTTCCCTGTCAGCTCGCACAGGACTTAGACAGGAGGGCCGGTCCGTACGGGAATTTAACCCCTCCCTACAGCTGCAGCAGGGTATATAAGCCCAGCTAGACCCGTCCATACAACTGTAGCCTGCCAGGCGGCGTTCAGAAAGAAGCTTTACGCGACAGCAGTTCAGTATGTCCGACACATACGACGACATCCTGCGGGTGAGTTACATGCCTACAACCCTATGGCGTCTCCGACTTACTTCTGTCACGGTGTCTGGTCGGCTGCCCCCTCGTTACCGGAACGCTGCCTTGCGCGGTGTAGCGTACCTACGTGGCCGAATGTTTGCCGTCTGTCGCGCTTGGTGTATATCTAAAGTCATTTAATTTACTTCATTAGTGTTTATCTTTTATTTTCAGAATCTGATCAACATTGATTTAAATGACCACTTTCCTCGGCAGCAAGAAAAACCAATGCTACAGCGTCCATCCTCGCTTTTTTCCCAGAAAAGCATCAGCTCTGAGCGGCTAACTGAAGAGACCCTCGGCTGGCCGTTTGACATCTGGAGTGAGACCGCGCCGAGGTCTCCGTACCCGTTCCGGTCGGACCGCTCTATGAGTCTGACCGACAGCTGCCTTCCCAAGATGAGGACTCCCGAACTTCCACCACCACCTGGATTCCCACCGCTGGCGCCTCAGGCTTCAAACCGCTACAAAACCGAGCTCTGTCGAAGCTATCAAGAAAATGGCAGCTGCAAATACGGTAGCAAATGTCAGTTTGCCCACGGGGAGCGTGAACTGCGGTGTCTGTACCGGCATCCCAAATACAAAACCGAAGCATGTCGCACTTTCTACAACTTTGGATACTGTCCCTACGGCGCGCGCTGCCACTTCATACACGAGGAGAAACTATCCGTGAAGGCACTCAGCCCAAAGACGCACCTGCCGGACGGGAATCCCCGTCTCTTGCGGCAGAGCGTGAGCTTCGCGGGCTTCCTGGGCTCCCGCAGCGCCTCTCCGCCGATGGCTTACGAGCCCGTGGGGTTCTCCCGCGCGCCTTCGGTCTCTCCGCCTCCGACGGACGTTCTGTCCCCCGTTTTCAGTGACCCCGCTCGTGAAATGTTCCCGTTCCCTCAGAGCCGCACCGGTGACGCGGACATTCCTTTCAAAGTGGAACCCAAGAAATCCTCGCGTTGTGTTTGTGGCCAAGGAAACGGAAACAACTTCCCGTCTTCGCTGAACAAATGTACCGGTAAGGAGAACCGGAGCGGTGCCTTCTTCAGCCAGCTCGTGATGCAGCGTTTCCCGTCTGACGAGTCTCTCTCGGACCGCGAGAGTTACAGTAGCACGGGAAGCTCGAGCGGTTCCGAGTCTCCCACGTTTGATGGCTCGAGCGCCAAACGCCTCACTGTGTTTGCCCGGATGTCAGTCTCCGAATAAACTGGCAGGCTTTTCCAAAGACTTTTTAAAAACCATCGAATATTTTTAATCAAGATTCTTTAATATGTCGTGGAACAACTCTTAATACTGTTTATTTATTTTTGTCCTACTTAAATTACTGGCTATATCAAATTTTTGATACACACTTGCTGTCTAAAGCTATGTATTTTTATAGCATCTTGTGTATTTTCTACCATTATGTCTTCCAATTTCTTGCTTTACTATTCATTCTTACCAGAGACATTGTACCATATAGTGTCAAGACTAATTTCACTGGCACAAGCAGAGCTTGTGTCCATGGATCCTTTGCGAATTGTCTGCTGATAACTGAAATAATTCATAGGCTACTCAACCAGCAATGTGACAAACTTGAAAAATGAAAGCTGCCCATTTACTCACTAAAAATGCACTTTACATATCTGTACTGGGAGACATGTAGCATTTAACCAAAGCATTATGATCTTTTGTGCCTATTGCTTGTGTCAGGGCAGCCTTTTGGTTAAACTCCCTGTGTTGTCATTTAGACTCACTGTGTCCTTTACAGCAAATCCAAAACAATGTATTTGTTGGCCTGTCACATTGTCATGTTCTGACAACCCTGGTTTGAGTCTTTACTCGAACAGACTTGTCTTTCATCAGGGACTGTAACAATATAGTATTTCTGTAATTTAGCTTGCTTTTATTTGATATTTTGTAATTGTATAGACTGATATATTTATTAAGTATTTATTAAAGTAATAGCAATGTATTTTGTACTTATTTATCACAAGTGTCAGGGTATAAGACATGCTGCCACAAAATTATGGATTTATTCTTAACCAAAATTATGCAATAAATGCAGATTATTTGGAAAGTAACTGACCATTTTGTCTCAAATTCAAACAAAGTCATCACTCTACACACAATACTCAGTACAACATTGCGTATTAAACACTGTATTAAGCAATAATATATTGCTTGATTGCCACAAGATTATGGTGCATTTAAAACTAGTCGTTACAGTTTAGCATAGCTGTGATTCCTCTTTTAAAACTAGTCATTAGTTTAGCATAGCTGTGATTCCTTATTTTGGCAGGCAAATGACAAAACTTTATCAGGCTCTTTAACCATTTGTAGCTATTGAGTGGTCAGAGCCTGTTGCTTTATTGAAATATACAAATTCTGACAATTGGAGCAAGACCTCTGAATTCAACAAAAATAAATTTTGCCTAGACATCAAAGTTCATGCAGCCTACCTGAAGTATATGACCAAATATGGTCTTTACCTTTCTTCCTGTGAATCACCTATCTATTTTGAGCCACAGTAAGGCATTAGATTGTAGACAGGTAGAACTGAGGTTATGTCTCGCAAGCCATACAGCATTTGCCCATCACTCTTTAGAAACACAGGACGGGGGATTATGACAGTGACTGGTCTACCGCACTCACTATATCTTTTATGGAGTGGTAAATAGAGGAGACAAAGCAAAGCAGATTCATTTTATTCTTTCTCATAGCCACATTTAATGCTACTATAAGCCACAGGTACAGAAGGAGTGTAACAGTTAGTGATTTCCCACCTCTAACATACATAAATACACTCAGGCAGGTGTTAGTAGGTCAAACACAGAAATTATCACACAAACCTGCTTAAGGGTTCCTTGTGTGCCTTGTCTGGATCACCTGCTGCATATATTCACCTACACACCCCTATACTCACCCATATACTCATCCAAATACTCACCCATATACTCACCCATATACCTATCCATATACTCATCCATATACTCATCCATATACTCATCCATATACTCATCCATATACTCATCCAAATACTCACCCATATACCTACCCATATACCTACCCATATACTCATCCAAATACTCACCCACATACCTACCCATATACTCATCCAAATACTCCTTATGCTGTCTTCCTGCCACTTCATGCTTCAGCAGTTGGGTAACTGTCCTTGCAGTTATGTAACATACAAACCACAAACAGTAGTAGTATAATGTGCAGTAGTAGGATTGCTCTTGTCACATGTCCCTCTATGAGAAGGAACAATGATATGACCAGCTTGACCATAACCTTTTCCATCAAAACAAAAGTGTGGTAAATTCCAATCTGTTGTGACATATACTTGTTAGGTGCGTAGTTCTTTCAGTTAGAGGCTTAGAAGAACTGCTAAGATTCAAATAAAAAGGTAAACACACTTAATATTCTCTTTAGTTCTTTTATATGTCAAAAGACCTGCATAAACACACAGTGTGTGACCCTAACAGCAGAGCACAATAATCAGGTGACAGCACAAGCAGAGGCTATCATGGTTCAGAGCATGTGAGCTCCTGGCATGTCTGACCAGGTAAACAGCAAAAACACCATGAAATGCAGAGCTGTATTAACTGCAGTTTGCTTTGAAATAAATGTAAATTACGCTGTTTAAGTTTGTGGTCAGAAGGTGGTCAGGTTTTGGTCCATGCAATCTTCTGATTGTTTTTTAAGTTCTCTCATCTGGGTGACTGCTCTATCAGTCATACACCTTGAGGTCAACCCCACAGCAGACAGCTGTAACAGTATTATACTGTCTGGATCATTTTAATGCATTACAATGGACCAGGTTCACATTAGCAAAACAAAACCCCACAAACTTACCATCGCAACTCCAAAGCCAACTTTCAATGCAATAAACACAATGAATATAAATATAAAGTGCTGAATAAAGTGCTGCCAGTGATGTCTGTGCTAAAATGTCCTATTTCATTATGGAACCACAGAAGAATGGACAGCTCTTTTTCAAATTCATTCAAGAGATTAGTTAAGCTTCAGTACCCAGTTATATCTCATCCAATAGCTATTAATGTTTACCTCTCCTAAGCCTCTTGTATTGTACTTTAACCCCACTTGCCTGTTTATAAACCTCTACAGTAGAAAGCAAACAACCATCTCACAGGCTGACGTATATTATAAAACCTATTTGCAATAATATTGTAATGAACAGCAAAAAAAGAAAAAGGAGGAGGAGGAAGTAGGTTTAAACTAACACTCAGGAAACTGCTCACAGCATTGGGATCGTTCCTTTTATTTCTCATCTGGAGAAGGTTACAAGAAAACAGTACATATTTTACATCCCACGACATCCAGTAAAATCTGGACAAAGACAGATATGGTAGTGTGGAACTAGGACTATAGATGATTGTAAGTACATTTTGCTTATGTTTCAATTGTTTTTGCTCTACTGAAAGATTAAACAAACTGTCTCTTCCTTGTAAGAGTTCATCAGAAGGCAGGTAAAAGGTCTCAGGAAGTCCCAAGCCCAAACAAATCAAAGTTCCAAGAAGAAACCATGAAGCATTTTCCCAGCTTCATATCACATTTCTAAGGTGTGCAGTTAAGGTATTCACTGAAGTACAGTATCAGAGGTGGAAATCACTCTTCTGCTTGAGGCGGTGCATTAAGGAGAATTACGCAAAATAGTCCAAGTGCAGACGTGTACAGCATCATGGAAATGCATCTGCTTTCTGTTCTGCCTGTGCAAGGCACTGCTAAAAGCTGTCACAGATCTCAGCTGCCAAGAACAATACAAGGTCAGATCCAAACTGGGTCAATGCTGAGAGCGAATACAGCCAACAGTATTAGAAAAGAGGGAGAGATTGTTTAAATCAGAGTGAGATTAGAGTCAGGCCTGGGCAACTTCATTACATGTGTGGTAAAGTATTCTAAATGTGGGCGAGAGGAATGGTTTCTATCCAAAACGTTCCAGTCATATTTAAGCTTCCAATGGAATTACACCTATTTTAGGGAAAGTAAGTCAGCTGCGTGAAAATCATGTGACTTAATAGCACATTCTAGTCAAAACAGACACTCTCAACAGTACTTGCTTGACAACATTCTGTGAGCAATTGTGCAAGTTGTGTACAGCATGGTCTTGGTTCATCAGTCTCCTAAAAATCATGATACTGGCACTTATGATTAAACGAACAAACTTCACTGTTCTATTTGCCAAGCAAAAGCTCCCTGCATATGGATTTATAGAAACATACTTTTCCTTTTATTGTCCTGGACAAAGTAAAAGCAGCAGGTTTTTTCCCTGCACTCCTCCAGTTCTTTTACCTCCTTCCACTCTGTCTTACGTCACGAGCAGCAGACTCTGTCCCCCTCAGACTGCAGAGACAAGCCCCGCTGGAGGAAGGAATGTACCAGCGAGTGGGCCTGACTATACAAGGACATGACTTCCACTGCTGGGCCGCTGACGTCAGAGGCCAGCTATTTCCCTCTCCTTAGTGCCGTTCCCTCTGTGCTGAGGGAAACACAGGCTCTCCCTGTCACGCACGAGCCAATGGCAGCGCTTCCGCTCACTTTGGATAAATTCAATAATACTCACAATCTCACAATCACATTGGACACTGACAGAGTATCATGTGTTGAATTGTGTTAAACATGTATGTTGCAGATAACTACAAAGTAAAAGAGCACAAGATCTCCTCTCCCAAAACTTCTAAACGTCTGCACCGACCCTATGCATGTAAGGCTCTGCCTTTTGTGGTAAGGAAAATTAAGGTAAAGATAATTACACTAGGGGTATGTCATCTCATGATAGCAAAATTCATAGGGGTAGAGCTTTGTGTTCACATTTGTTCACCTTTATTCATACAGACCTGTAAAGTATGAATCTTTGGTGAGATCACTCTAATTAGACACTAATTGCCAAAAAATATACATATATATGTTATTCATGCCAGATCTAGTGCAACAATTTATTCAAACAATAATCAGAATAATATAACAACTACAAATTTCTCGCTTAAGATATTGTTTATATATTTTTGTGGAACATCTCACCTTTTTTAAGCCCACTGAAAAATAATGATAGTAGTTGTCCACTACATACACACACATTATATATATACATATATATATATATATATATATATATATATATATATATACATATACACACACACACACACACACACACACTTTTTTATATTGATTATCAGCTCTTTGGGTTGCAGCCTTGTAGGACAATACTGTGTGTGTCTAAAAATAAATGAACACATTATGTTCTGGCTCCAAAGAGCAGAAGTTCACTGCACTTCCTCTTTCAGGTTCCCTTGTGAAACATGGCACAAAATAAACTTGATCTCACCACATCAGCCCTGGGATTTTTTAAGTTAATATAGTTATGATTCTATTTTTTTAATTATATTTCTCAATGAGAATTAGCATTGGTTCTTGGACCATTTTCTGATGACTGAAAATATTATATGCCCATAAAATATGAAAATGCCAGTTTTACTGCAACATGAGAAAAGTTTTATTATTGTGAAGCATAGCATGCAAAAATCTCTCAACTGGCAACCAAGCCTTCCCTGACATCTGTGCTGGGCCCTGTCTTTGATTCATCATGTGCTGAGCTCTGTATTTGACTTGTTCTGTGCTGAGTTCTGTCTTTGACTTGTTGTGTACTGGGCCCTGTCTTTGACTGGTTCTGTGCTGAGGCCCTTTTTTTTTAACTAAAAACCATATTTCTGGACAGAGCCAAATGTTCAGATTTCAAACAAGTAATTACAATTCTATTTTTGTTGAGTCTAAAATAAGTTCCTGCTGGTGCAGTTTGATATGCTGCACATGGTGAGTGTATTTCCAGGAACAATTCTCCTATAAGACCAGTGTGGCTGAGGTGGGTATTTAACCAGTTGTGTGGATTTTGAGAGGGAAGTATGAATGTGAATGTGGTTTGAATAGAGTGCTTTTTTGCAGATCCCCCTAAACCCCAATGCACCATGCAGTATAGGGCAGTGGAATGATGCTCCCCTCAGTGAACACCGTGAAAAAGATCCATCATGGAAAATCATATGACATGAAATTAGAGGGTGAACTTGAACTATGTTCAATGAAACCACATGTCACAGCAGGTTAGAACACCCAGAGCAAGGAAAGGATTTGACTTCCTCTTGACTAGAACTGTAGTTCAATTGGTAGTCCTGTAAGCCCTTATGCTTAATGTAACATTATAGTTGCTTTCAGTTGTAACAGTGAGGTGAAATGGACATTGGCAAGCTAACAAAAAACTGCCTATTAGCCAGTTAATATATAAATGAGTATGTTTCTATGTGAATGAGTATGCTTATATGTAAATGAGTGTGTGGGTTTGCCCGTGTGAGCATGCGTGTACCCCTTGTGCACATGATCACTGCTGGCTGGATATTTTTGGCTCATAGACCACTCACAACAGTGACACTGAGTCTGCAGCAGCACTACTGCTCCTGATACTTACACGAGTGCAACACCCACCATCACTCCACTGTGTCAGTGTCAAAGGTTGAGAACAACCTGCAACAGAAATCCTATGGTCAGAAACTAACCAGACAGTACATGACACATTTTGCAGTATGTGGGCTACAATTTATAATTATACTCATTTAAAAGACACCTTTAAGATTACCTTTAGGATTGGTATACCTAGCAACGGGCAAGTGAGTGTAAGTGCAAGGTGTTTTTAATAGGATGAAATCCATGAGGAGAGTCAGGGTCTGCTCTTCACTACCTAAACTACGAGACATTTGGAGATTTTGTTTTGTTCTTTATTTGAAAGATGTCAAAAGCTAAAAACATGGCATTTCACTGTGAACCAAATAAAATGTGAAGTTTTTTTCTAGTGACTAACAGTAAATAAATGAATGTGAATAGGAATAAAGCTAGTTTCAGAAAGAACCTGTACAAGGCCTGTAGAAAGAACAAGTAATGAAAAAGTCTGACTCTGATGTGCCTGGAAAATGGGATGGAACATGGTGAGTAGTTTAGACATTTTTTAAAGTTACTGTCTTTCTAACCAAACACTACAGTGCAACACCTTTGATTTAAACAAGGCAACACAATTCTATTATGGTGTTCACCAGTTGTATGGCCATAAGCAATTCTGGAACCACCATGCATCTACCTGCCATTTGTTCCTGTCTCAGTGAGCAAAACTATTCCATTCTACAAGGAAATGGGTAGGAAATACATTTCAAATAAATTAAAAGTGAATAAATCAATTAATAAATAAACTTTAATTAATTAAGTAATTAAGGAAGAAAAACGATCCATCAACAGAACAAATGCAGGTTCACAAACACACCTGTTCGCTGACCTGTTACGGGAGACCTCTAGATTCAAGTGTGTTTTTAAGAGCTGTTACTAGAGGCTTCTAGGCAGTGTTACAACATGAAGCTTTGGTCAAACCTATAAAAATACAAATGACTACCACTCATCTGTTAACATTACAAAATGCAACCGTCTACACAAAGTTCTGATGTGGGAAACTCAGTTTTGAAATGTCATTTCCAATTTTAGTTAGATGCAGATTATGTAAGATGGGCTGCATCACTGAATGCAAAAAGCTAAAATACTATAATATAATATTATTGTAAAGATGAATACATAAAAGTAATAAAATAAATCTTTCAAATTCAAATCTGAGCAGGATGAATAAGAGCGTATTGTGTTAGAGCCTAAGAGCAAGCCACTTTTAGTCATACAGTAAGTTGTTTAATCATGAGCGCGAAGGCTATTTGGCATGAAATATCATTAATGAAGAAAGATGCAGGAAAATGCCTTGTACCGGGAATGCAATATGTGTAATATATGAAAGACAAGGGCCGGTATGAGTAATAACCTTGGTGCATCAAAGCCAGTAAAATGTCCATGAGGTTAGTCACCTAGCTCAGACTATTTCAGTGTTATTCAAAGTCTCAGTCTAGCACGTTTTGTACAAACAATATGTAGTACACCATGTTCTATTCTCCGTTTACTCTGTTACGTCAGGCAAAGTATTCTTAAACTCCAAATCAATGACCACGTTAGGTTAGACTGTCCTTACTGGACACTGCAGTAGACCAGCCAGCTTTCCACAAATCTATGCTCACATGGCCTGTGAAGTCACACTTTTCACGTCTTTGTGTTTAGAGCTAGACGTGGTCAAAACAGACTGTCCTCATCACCACCACTGCTAAGCAGCAAGATGTTGCTTACATCAAATGCTTACGTAATTTTCCAGAAAAAAGGCTAGATCAGCAATGCAAATCATTCTGTTTATACGCTTTCTTCTTACAACATTCTGGTGTTTTGAAACACTTTTCAAGGGTCAAAATTGTAATGAAATATTGTTTGTATTTCTTATATGATCACTTTGTTAACCAAAGTTACTGATTGTCAGTGAGCTTATTGTGATTATTTCTAAATTATTAATAGCTGAGTGAACTTTACTTCCAAACACAAAGTTTAAGGGTGTTAGTGCTGCCACGGACCGCCGAGCTACAGCGTTCCACAAACTGGCTGAAATCTGTAACTAAAGCCTACTAATCCTCTATTATTCACATAGCTTGATCTCCTCTCAACAATCATTTTAAGAGGGTGCCTACTACACAAAGATTATGAGGTAAACAGTTTATATTTAACTCACTGATCAGTGCAAAATGTCCTCAAGAAGTTTAAAATATTACTGTTTCTCCCTGTCGCATTTACACATTCAAAGACAGACGAAACATACATATACGCACATCCCGGAAAGACCAAACGGGAACGTATTTCTAAGCTTCGCTGGGGGAAATGCTTGGCCCCAGCCAACACAAGCACATTATGAAAACCATGTTTTCCCCTCTACGTGCAGGAATAGAGTTGTGCAATTCATCCATGTACTTTTCTAAATGCTCAGCACACCAGGACAGATATGCACACGCTGTCAAAAGAGGATCCAAGTCCCCATAGCCTAAAAAATAGGGCAGAGAGAAACTGCTGCGATTCAGCCAACCTGGGTGTGTGTGTGTGTGTGCGCACGCGCCGTGTGGGAAAGACTCCTGGTCTCATGTGGGAAGTGTAGGTGCTGTGAAAGGATCACAAAGGCAGCCATTCAGCTTCGTTCAGCTCTGATCTGAGAGCAGTCACAGCCCAGTCCACCGCCCTCCACCTGTAGGCTGCTTCCTCTGGGCCTGGCAGCACAGCTACAGCCTCAGGATCGCTCAGCTTGAGACCCGAGATCTTGCATCTGGTCATTGTGCTCTAAAATAATCTACACAGTAGTCAGAACCTTTCGAGGCTCTTTGGTTAGAATTAGCTATTAGTACTGTGAGTGGCTTTCTGGATAAAGTGGTAAAGGAAGCAGTAAAGGGGAACCAGACTGGCCTGTAACACACACATGGAGGTGTCACAAAGGAGGCATTGCGCAGAGATACAGATTTAACAGACCCAAACTCCAGGGAAACACCCACTGCATACTGTAAAACAGACGAATCAGCATTATTTAATCTATGAAAACATAGTTTGTTTGTCCTAAATAATAAACAAAAACTAAAGCCATTAAAAACACATTGCAACAGATCTAAACCTTTTTTAAGGAAATAGGTTCCTGAAATTGCGATATACAAGGTGAATGTAAACAGATGATGGCACGTTTTCCAAGAGCAGGCACTGCAGTACTGGTTAGACAGCTCGTATTGGTGGTGACCCCTAGGGTTACCAGCACACAACATGCTTACTACAGGACTACGGGAACCCATTTCAACACGTGCATTACCAAGGAGACATCATCAGACACAGCGCTACAAGGAAGTATGTAAAGAGCACTAAACAAAGACTTCCAGTTATCTAAGTGCTGTGGTAATGTTTCTATGATTGTGTTTCAGGATGATCTTAGGAACTGTTTAATATTAAACCCTGAATGCTGAGGTGTTAACAAGGCAGTATGAGCTTATGTGAGTTTTCGTGTCTGCGTAGAAACTTGTGTAGATCGCCTATGCTTCCTCTTTTGTGGGCTGCTGGTATGTACGTACATATGGGCGGAAGTGAAGCAAGACAGAGAGGAAGTGAAACTGGCCAGTTAAGGCTCAGAGTACTTGCACACAGCTGCCCTTCAGACCAAATGCAAAGACTCCTCAGATGAACAGAGACGAAGTGGCAGTCATGAGTGGGGCTACACCACTGGTAATCCAGTTTGAGACCCTTCCTATACAGCATGGTTTACAAACTAACTAGAAGGCACTTCATATTGTGACAAATTACCAGACAGCCACAAGTCTAGGTATTCTACACAGGCCTAGAAATTATATTCAGGCTTAAATATCTATACAGGCCTCAGTATGTAGCAGTGGGTTAAAACAAAGACCTTAAAGTTAACCCCAAATCTGATACCATCACAGAATTGCCACACTTTTCCTTACATTAATTTTCTGTTCTTAAAATCACATCTTGGCACTGAGCCCATCTGTAGCACTGAATTTACACAAGTTTATGATGTAGTCCAGACTAAAGATTTATAGCAGCCTCATAACCAAGGAATTTAACCATTTTCAGATGACTTGTTGGACTCCTAATTCAGGATTAAATGTTTATAATTGGCTAATAATGCATGAAAGGCAACGTGTGTGTATCCTGCTTCTTATAGAATGAGTCTGAATAAGATGGGATTTATTCATTTGATTGTACTGCCCTCTAGGGGCAAACACCCAACTACCTCACTGTTTTGAGTTACAGTGCTATTTGCAGAGCATTGGTAACCCAAAAACCTAAATTTAGGCATTAAAAAGTTATAGCAAAATATGTTTATAATAACTTGTGTAATCATCTATTCCATAAACAGATAGCCTTACTATAAACCCATTTCCCCCTCTTCCTTTTTGTTATACAGTATAAAACGTCTTACAAAGTCCTTCAAACCTGAGCACGGACTCGCCCCATCTCCTGTGAGATTCCTTTGTGTCCGAGTGGCTGGAGAGCACATGTTTGACCATCAGCACTCTGAATGCCGCCATCTGCTCTGGATTCCAGCTGATCTGAGCCCTGTGCGAGAATGTGGCTGCTTTGTACAAGCTCGCTAGGCTATGTGGGAGAATCACAAAAGAGTAAAGGCAGTTTAACTATGTAGGAGAATCCTCCAGATGCACAATAAAAGAACAGCAAGGCAGTTTAACCCTTTCCCCTGCTACACATTTTGCAAAAGGAAGGCCTACTCTAAAGCTTCGTCTCCTTTTAATGGGGAACGGAAGCAGCTGCTTGTTACTAAGGCAACAAGGAATTTAGTTTAACCTCTGTATTACTTAAGGTAAACAAAAGCAAAAATATTTTTTAAACCAAAACATTACTACCAAATCACCAGATTACTAGCAGTGCAATGCAAAACCAAACATGTCCCCTGCATTTTGGCAAGAGGCTAAAAGCAGATATCCACCCTCCCATTTCTGTGGAGAGGGGAGGAAAAGGGAAAAAAAACAAAAAAAAACAAAACAAACACACCTCTCCTTAAAACAAATATGTAAATCATTGTAAAGTTATGCTATGCTCCAGTGAGAAGTGGGAGGGAGAGAGAAACTGAGGAAACAAGAGCACAATTTCCATATCAGATTAGATAGACTAACCCCATGGCCCCCAGGCCACAATAACGAAAAAAAAAAAAAGGGGGGGGGGGTGTTCAACTTTGGAACCACATACAATATCCACACCCCCCTACCCTGAGCAACAATCCTGTAATTTTACCAGGTTTCCAATAAATGATTCAGATGAGACTTCCCCCCCCCATTTAAGAATAAATAAAAACACACACACATGCCAATTGTTTTTAAAAAGTTTTATTTTTCAGTACAAAACGGTGGGGGGGGGGAAAATCAAATATATTAAACTTGATACAAAACATTATGAATTTTCTTCTATAAATACAATAAAATAAATAAAAAAGGCATGACTAGAGATTATCCATAAACACTACATCCTGTAACATGGAAACTTGAAGGGTCATAAAATGCACCCATCAAAACCATCAAGGCAATGAAGTGATGCACACCCAAAAAAAAAAAAAATCCCCACTAATGTCTCTCACAAAACTATTACAATATGGATGTTACAAAATAATGGAATAATCTATGGAAACCACACAAATCCTCACAATCACAGTCTGGAAATAAACCAAAGATCAATGAGAAGGAACGACAACTCTCAGGGGAACACCTCAAACATTTTTCTAACTGCAGCAGTTTCTGGAAGAAACGTGCACAAAAACAGTTTACATACTTTAAGAAAGAGTCTCATCTTAATCTCAGTTTAAAAAAAAGAAAAAAGAAAAAAAACACCACAACATCCCACCCACAACACTGAATCTCTGGAACATTCAAATGAAAAGGGGTAAAGATGTCATCTTTGGCTTCTTTTTAAATCTATAATCCTTTTTTTTTTTTTTTTTTGAGCTGACAATTTTGCCATCTGCAAATAATCAGGTTGCAACACCAATTATCTTTTCTTGGGTGGGGAAAAAATTAATAAATAATTCACATCATGCTGCATCACCTAAAAGCATCAGGAAAGGTTCTGCCTCTGCTTCAACGATGAAACATGAAATCCCTGTGGTACATGTAGCTTTTGTCTTCACAGAGGTGTAATTAAACACAGAAGTAATTGTGGCTGTACATTACAGATCTGCACGAGGCTCCGCGAGTTCTAAAGGAAGAAGTTCATGCCACTGTTGCTGCCCTCGCTGCAGAAGCCATCGTCAGGCACCGAGAGCTGACTGAAGATCGGGAGTCTCCTGCCTGCACCTTCGTAAGCGGAGGAGTCACCACCGCTCAGGCTGCTGGCCGAGCTGCTGCAACCACCCTCCTGATCAGACAGCGAGGCCAGAGACTGACTTCTGGGTCCCAGACAGGCGCTGCTCAGCGGGCTCTGCCTTGGACACCCCTCTGGCAGGCCGGGTGCCGTCTGCGACGGAGTGAGCTCGCCAAGGGAGCAGCCAGAATCGGGCGATGGCAGGAACTCGGACAGAACTTCTTCAGCATCTCCAGCCTGGTCCACGTCGCTCTCATGGCCCAGTTCGGGGAAGGCCAGGGTGAGGAGGTCTGACACGACAGCAGCAGAGACGGGGGGCGAGAACGAGGGCACACAGAGGAATGGCGAATGCAGCGGGGGGGGCTCCGGTGGCCGGAGAGTGGACGGGAAGCCAGCAAAACTGAAACTCTGTTTAAGGAGGGGCGGCCGGACAGCGGGGAGCGAGGGGCGCAGCAGAGCTTGGCGCGCGTCATCCTCGTTGTTGTGCACAAAGTGACAGCGAATGCCGTAGGGGCAGAAGCCGATGGAGTGGAAGGTGCGACAGGGCTCCGTCTTGTACTTGGGGTGGCGGTTAATGCCCCGGAGCTCCTCGGGCCCGTGGGCAAACTGGCACTTGCTGCCGTACTTACACACGCCCCTTTCAGTAAAGGTGCGGCACAGTTCGGTCTTGTAGCGGGATGAGGGAGCCGCGGTGGAGCTGGGAAGGGAGTTCGTGCTGGACACTGCCACAGGCTTCTCGTGGACTAGGTCAGTGGACATCCACCCCAGGACCCTCATGTCCCCCTCAACCATGCTGAAGGCTCGCTCTGGCCAGGACATCACCCTGGTCGACCTTGACGATAGTGATGATTCTTTATGATGTGTCCAGATATTACAAGTCCCTGATCTAGCTTCCGCAACTGGCCCGGACGATGACACCATGCAGAGCGGTCCAGACTTTTTATGTCCATCAACAGGCATCTGAGAACCCTTGGGAGGCTCCCTGACATCTAGACTCAAAAGTTGCTGTACACAGAGAGAAACGAAACCGTTATACCGGTGAACAGAAACCTAAGGAAAATTTAAAGTTTTATCAGCACGGTTATTGCCACCTCAGCTAAAACGCCAGGAGTGATGGAGCTCGTTCGGTTCGCCTTGTTTACTGAGCGTAAAAGAACATGCGCGCATGCCCTCGCGTTAGCCAGCACAGTAAGCTATGCTATTCAACAATCCTTCTGAGAATTAATGCGATTGTGAGACGTATCTAGTCTAATTTCACATCTCTGGCTAACTACCTAGACGTTGCAGCTACACATTTAGCTAGTATTAGTTTTTCGGCTAGTTTCCCTGCTGCATCTTGTCGCATCAAAAGTTGTTTACATTCAAACAGACGTAGACGCTGGTGCTTTAAGATAAACTACACCGTTTGTTTCTAACAAATTAAACAACCTACTAAGCAATTGCAAATTGCATCCGTTTGTCCGTTTACTATGCTAAAGAACAAACAACGCCCAGTTCCGTCCCAAACTCGTGGGCCACTTTCCACGCTGACGAAGAGCGAGCGTTAGGCTGCAGGGCATTGGCAGCAGGGACGTTCAGTTCACCTTTAGCCCTCATCTACCATCACACCACGCACTACAGAATTACACAAACCCGACGCAGTTCCAGATGAGTTTAGCTCGAGTTGTATTCATCTAGCAACGCCTGCTTTTCATGAAGCAAGAGTACACGCACTGATAGTGAACGTTAGCTCGCTCGCTCAAATCCACCACGAATCAAACTCCGTGAATTAAAGAGCGAAACATTTACCTTGCACAAAACATCGTCCACATCCAGAAACTGGTTTATCGCGTACGATGGCATGGTCCTCCGTGCCACAGACGACGCTTTCTGCCTACCCACTTGGCCAGCTGCCGTTCTAGAACAAAGTTTCCTGCGCGCTCTAAGTTTTTGCTAACCACGTGCGTTTTAACCCCGCGCGGTGCAGCGGACACACCTCCTCGCCCGTGTGCTGTTTTGTCTTTACGCCTACGCATGTGCCCGTGACGTAGTACAATGTAGATCCCAAATCTGAGTTTCTTTAACGGGATGAAAACATTATTCACCTAATGTTTGTCCTTTATTCTTCATTTTCTTTTTTAAGGCAAAATAAACTTTGTTTTTGATGATACAAAAGAAACGTAAAGACAAAAGGAGTTTTCTAATTTCCCCCAGACCAAAATGCACTTGAACGAGCACCATGTTGTAATTACGCCCTCCGAACTACTAAGTAGGAGTTTTGGAGGAGGAATTGAAGGTGACATATGTGCATGTTTGTTCGCAACAATTATTACTCGAAACTGCTAAACTAATTTAATTATTGATTTGTCCCCTTATGGTTTTGGTATTTTGATATTTTCTATTTAGGTCGCAAATAAGCATACATATCAGAAGGTTATTGAAACTGTTATTGTATGAAGGCGTTTATTGTGGAATATTTATGTTCTTCTGAGATAAATCTGTATAATTATTAAAATGTTTGAAGAGTACCCTAAAATATGGAAGCAAAGGTGAAAGAG
Organism: Electrophorus electricus; assembly: GCF_041902795.1. Classification (NCBI taxonomy): domain Eukaryota; kingdom Metazoa; phylum Chordata; class Actinopteri; order Gymnotiformes; family Gymnotidae; genus Electrophorus; species Electrophorus electricus. The sequence continues at coordinate 440,460 of NC_137513.1, forward strand.
TCACTATATACTGTCTGATCGGGTCCACGTAAATTGACTCAAGATGCGTTTACCACCCTGCGGCTGTCGAGAGCAGAGCCGGTGATCCCCACAAGAGCTTTGATGTGACCCAGGGAAGGTGTTGAAAGTTTCACCAACAAGTTAAGGGACTGACATAAAAGGCATTTTATGTCCTGCTGATGGCAGACAAGGCTGCTGTATTCCTGCTGATAAGAGACAAAGTTGGCTGCGTCATGCTCCAGTGTGACATGATGGTGTAACGGCTGTAAATAAATCAATAAATCCTGGAGTCATTACATAAGCAATTGGATTGAATAAAGCTATTTTCTTGTAAAGATGTCCTATAGAACACAACAGTAATGATCTAAAGAAAATGACTGCTCTAGCACACATTGAAAAACAAGCCGTAACACCCAAGTACCTATCGCCCACCCCACCCCTGAGGTTTTCAGTATCTTGTATGTGCGTGTGCATACACACGCACACACACACACCACACACACACACACACACACACACACACACACACACACACACACACCATATGTTGGAGACTGTAATTTTACCCTCTTGCTTTCAAGTGCTGGTTACTAACAAGGCCCCCATCATTGTTCTCAGAAAAATAACAAAAGGGGAGTTAGACAGGGCCAGGGTGGCAGACTCAGGGGCTGGATGAAACAGAAGAAAAAAAGCCCCATTGGCTAAAGTCCCAGTTCCAAACCTTCAGTAATTTAATCTCAGTTGAAAACACAACTAAAAGAAAATCTAATCTGTATCTACCTGACATAATGAAGTGGACTTCCTCCCCAAAAGTACATAATGAGCATGTACTGAATCTCACTGTATGTGTTTCTGCTGTTTCAGTCATTACATTTCATCATTTTAAATACCATGATCCAGCTAACATCTAACATTCAGTCAAATTTTAAATAATTACATTAACAACCTCAAATGGTTTCTTGAAGAATAAAAGATGAAATACTAAATGTTTGTAAAATGTTTGACAAGTCAAAATAAAAGGGTAAAAAATGACAAAAATTTATACTTTAAACTTGATTTTACTAAAAAAGGACCATTGGCACCTAACAGACCACCACAGTGTGTGGGTCAGGCCTCAACCTGCCGTTGGACAATTAAATCTAATATGGACCATCTAATCTGGCATGTTTGTTTGGGAAAAAGAACATTAAAATAGTATAGTGTTGGGTAAAAGCATTAACAGAGCATAGTGTTGGGTAAAGGAGTGTTAACAGAGCATAGTGCTGGATAAAAGAGAGTTAACAGAGCATAGTGTTGGGTAAAAGATCATTAACAGTATAGTGTTGGGTAAAAGCAATAACAGAATATAGTGCTGGGTAAAAGAGCATTAACAGAGCATAGTGTTGGGTAGAAGAGCATTAACGGAGTATAGTGCTGGGTAAAAAGCGATAACAGAGCATAGTGTTGAATGGAGAATTGTTGCTAATCAGGGAAACAAGGACAGGGAGTCTAGTGTGTGTGTGTGTGTGTGTGTGTGTGTGTGTGTGTGTGTGTGTGTGTGTGTGTGTGTGTGTGTGTGTGTGTGTGTGTGTGCAATGGGGGTGCATGGGAGGCACTAACTCGTTTTCCACTGACTGAGCAAAAGGGTTTTAGAACACAATGAGTAAAAGGTTCTTGGGCTAACAATGTGCCCTGTCCACCCTCCTCAAGGAAAAAGGGTGGGGTGGGGGTTCCTGGTTAGAGGGGGAGGGGCAGTTGTTTAGGGAAAAAGGGAAGATGGTTGAAGGAGCTCTCTAATCCTTAATCACAACAGTGTCATGGGGTATAAAGGAATGGCAGCCTAAAATACACCCCCACCCTTCACACACTCACACACGTGCACACGTGCACTCACACACACACACACACACACACACACACACACACACACACACACACATCTCCCTCTGAAATCACACAGACTGCACAGACAAACCCCAGGGGGCCTGTCAATCTCTCAGTGTGGGATTGTAGGAGAGTCTTCCAGAACAAAAGTAAGAATTATTAATAGAGATTCAAAAAAAGAATCTCAGATCATTGTTCGTTAGAAATGTTATCATAAATTTCCAAAAGCAAATTATTAATTTAATCACTTTGCATTATTCTTTCATTTTAAAACTTCAACTTAAACATGTTAATATGTTTAACAAGCACTCACATCCCATCTGCATCCATTTACAGAGCATGTTTACATACAGAACGTTTATATATAGCGCATTGGGTCATTCCTGTGATGATGTATATCCTTTGCGAGGCTGATGTCAGTCAGCGACTAATGGACGCTGCATCTGCACAAGTTTGTTGTTGCTAATGTGAAACCTTTACCAGACATAAAAAATAAAACTCTCCCCCACCACAATCCATGCACCTCAGTGCCATCCAGAGTCAGTAACATTACACAGCTTCACACCACTGGCCACCCTTCATCCATACCAAACATGAAAAGGATATTTCACAGTTGTTTCACACAGTCGTTCATATGCTAATAGAAGAATGCGGGAGGACTGCATGAGAAAGGCATATGGGTACGTGAGAAAACGGCTTGGGATGGGTTTTATACACTTCACATATAGGCAGGAAAGAAAGCCTTATGCATGTTATTCATGTCTCTTGTGACTTTTGATGACCTGGATGGCATTGAGAGTTGGGGGGGTTTTTTTCTTCCCCACATATTCCGCTGTCTAAATGATATGTGCCAGTAAGGGTTTGGAGCCAATATAAATAGATACAATGTTGGACAGTTTTAAAAGTGAGTGTTGTGGAGTTTGCAGTGCACACTGTGGTATGTTGTGTTTTTATTTCCCAATCATCATCAATTTTCTTAGGTATTTAAACATATTCTGTTCTGTTATTAATTAAACATATGTATCTACATCCAAATGAAATTGCCCATGATAGTGAGATTTTGGTTGGTGCCCAGACATAGTGACCCACACCCAGACAGCCACTGGAGTGAAAATCACTATGGCCTCCAAAATATCAGCTTTCTCATTTGTGCTCTTACTTATGTGGTGAAAGGTTAAAAACAAATTTTAATTGTATTTCAAGACACTCTAATGATATAAAACAGATGTTCTTTGTCATTCAGACTGTATATCATTTATAAACACTTGGTCTGGAGAAAGTCAGTGGTGATATAGTACCCTTTTGGTGAGGAGTAGAGCCATCAATCTCGCAGGTCCTGACACAGCTAGGGGCAGGTCATGCAGCAACTCACTGACAAGCCCACCCCATCTGCATTTACAACAACCTGACAGATAAACCGTCTGCTTTGGCTAGGAGGTTTAGTGCCTGTGTGTGTGTGTGTGTGTGTGTGTGTGTGTGTGTGTGTGTGTGTGTGTGTGTGTGTGTGTGTGTGTGCGTGTGTGTGTGTGCGTGTGTGTGTGTTAGAGGATTGAGAGTGTGTGTAATGTCCTGGGGGCTACAGGTGTCCAGTTACCTTAAAGAAAACGCAGCATCCAGAGATGAAGGCAAGTCCTCACAAACATCCACAGATGAACATGGTACTGAGGGAGACAGGAAGACAATGGGCACCACTCGGAACTGTCTGTCTGTTATGAAGTCAGTGCTCACTGAACACTGCTCATCTCGTGTTCTTTACACCACATAAGCAATAAGCATATACTATAGGCAGTAATGTCACACAGGCAGAGGATTACAGGACCAGGATGTATTATGAAACTAGGATGTATTATGAGACTAGGATTCCTTACAAGACTAGGATTTATTATGATACTTTTAGTTATTATGATACTAGGATGTATTGACTAGACATTAAAATACATCAGTGACAAAAATCATAGAAACTGTCACACAGCATAGGTTTGTTGCAGTGAGTATTTTTCCAGATACTGTGTTAAATGAGAAGTGGTTAAACAGACTCCTTCATTACATCTCCTTTAAGAAGTTAAGACACAAAGTTTAAAAAAAGACATTAGTCAGGCGTTACATACAACATGAGTGATCAAAGCCACTGAGGCTGGATTCTTGGTGGAGAGATTTGCTGGATCAGCTTCACAACTCAGCTGCCATCGGACCTTCTCTTTTACAGTAAAGGAGTTTTTTTTAGATATTAAATTGAGCACTTTTATGGATCTGAATGTAAATTTTCAATAATAGGCCTCATGTTTTGATCACATTCCGTGAAAATGTTGTGGTTTCAAACTGCTCTCGCATTTCAAAAAATGATGGTGGGTGATTATAGCTAATGGGGTGATTGGATTTTACAATTTTTTCTTTTAACAAATGGTTAGTTACTCTATATAGACTATCTGACAACTATGGATTAATCAATAAGAGAATAGAAAGAAATGCACTAATGGACATTCACTAAACCATGTAAAATGATGTTTGTGTGGTTCATCTCTGGTCAGACAGCATGGAATCACTCACACACACACACACACACACACACACACACACACACACACACACACTTGAGCTCACGCACACATACTCAAGCAAACTCGCACGCATGTGCCCATATGCATGTGCACACATGTATACGCATGCACACACACATACACAAACACTTGAGAAAACTCACTCACTCACACACACACACACACACTCAGCTCCTATGTGTAGGCCTCGATTCCTTCCCTTTCACCAACCCAATAATAATAAACTTCAGAAACTCCTATAATGAGGTATGGGTCAGCCCTGGAGCTCTGGCTCAGTGCCCACCCAAGCATTGGCATTGTGTTTGTGTGGGTGTGGGTGTGTGTGAGTGTTTCACTCATCAAACAAAGCAAGCATGGTTCTACTCCTGCAGAGATTTCTCTCATTCATAAAGGATTGGTTTGAAATGTAAGGCAACTCTTTTGAGCTTTCCTTAAAATAAATAGAGAGAGGACACACAGTCATGTGATTTAACTGGATTTGTTTTATCTGGATGTGTTTTCCTCTTTAGGTACTATTTGTTTATAACCTCGACTTTTGCATTGTTGTTTACATCAAGAAACTTTGTCTGTGGTGTAATTTGAGAATGCATTCTTCATACACTCACACTGCTCCAAAGAACGTTTTCTAGAAGTTGTTTTTTCAAAGTTATACAGTGCTACAGTCTGTTTAGAGAAAATAAAAACTCACATGTGTTGGGCATGAGACACTGCTTATAATGGTAGAATACGCCTGTAGAATATATAGAGGTGGTATACTCCTGTAGAGTATATACTGTAGAGGTATTCAATATTGGGAAAGATTTCAATTCAATATTGGGAAAGATCAATACTTACAATATCTTCAACTCAAATCTGTACTGAAGTCTAAAAACCTAAATAACCATCTTCACCCACCAAAGTGTATTGAAGACATTGATAAAATAACTAATAAGAAACTAATTTCAAAATTTTATAAATTTCTCACCATTATAGATAATACTGTTTCACTTGCAATATTCAAATGGGAAAAAGATCTTGAAAGTTCTCCTGGCTTTGACTTACGGACCCAAATTTGTAAAACTACTTTTACAATGACAACCAATAGTAATCTCTATAAAGTAATTAACAGAACACATATCACCCAGCATAAATTGTATAAAATGGGACAATTGCACTTTAGACAGTCCTGATACTTACTTTGACGCTCTATGGACAAGTCCACCCATACAACAATTTTGGTAATTTGGCACGTATATATCCCTCACTTTGGGGTACAGAATTCCACTACCCCCCTTACTTTGTGTGCTGGGTGCCTGTTAACAAAAATCCGCATGTTAGTAAACTTTTAAATTTAAAACAGCAGTTAGTTCACATATTCATCATATACAAATATACAAATACCAACTCTCTCTCTCTCACACACACACACTCTCACACACACACACATATATATATATATATATATATATATATATATATATATATATATATATATATATATATATATATTTATTTTATTTTTTTATTTTTTTAATTATTTATTTTTTTTCCCTTCCTTCAAGCCTGGGTCCTCTACCAGAGGTCTGGGAGCTGTTCCTAGGACTACACTCTTCTGGACTGAGATCCAGAAGATGTTTGTTCCCAGGATCTATTGGAGCCATTCTCCCAGTTTGGGGGTTACAGCTTCTAGTGTTTTGATTACCACCGGAACCACAATTGCCTTTACCATCCACATCTTTTCTAGCTCATCCTTAAACCCTTGGTATTTCTCAACCTTTTCTTATTACTTGGTCCTGATGTTGCTATCACTTGGGATAGCCACAGATAGTGTACAAATGTTTCTGTACATTACACCCCCATGTATGCCCTGCCTGCTAGCATCTTGTATCCCTCTGTTATATGCTGGATTGTCTCAGGGGCATCTTTGCACAGCCTGCATCTGGGGTCCAGCCTAGTGTTCACACTAAGCACTTTGCCACTTGGTTGTTTCATCCTGGATAGTGGCTCTAGTAGCTGGATAGTAAGCTCACTAGTATTTGACCCCCTGCTTCTACTTACTGTTCAGTCTCAGAGTGCTGGAATTGGGATGAAACCCTCAGTGCATTGTGAGGAGTTTCCTTGTCTTGGTGTCAGTCATTTCTATATCCTCCTTAGGCCAACTTATTTTGCCAGTGGGGTATCTGATGACTGGTAGAACGTGGGTGTTGTTAGCCCAGATCTTGTTTCTCCCATTCAGCTGACTTCTCAGGACTGGTCTCACTCTTTGTAGGCATTTGTAGATATTTGGCTGCTTTTCTTGTGGCCTCTTCATGATTCCCATTTGCCTGTGGGATTCCAAGGTACTTGTGGCTGCCCTCAACATCTGTTATGTTACTTTCTGGTAGTGTGAGTCCCTTTGTTCTAAACACCTTTCCTCTCCTTGTAACCATCTGACGACACTTGTCCAGACCGACATTCTGATGTCATTGCTGTATATCCTGGTGAGATGGATTAGTGAGTTGATATCTTGTTCACTTCTGGCATACAGCTTGATGTCACCTTGAATCATAGGTTTTCTAACTATCAATCCAGGCAGTGTACACGTTGGTCCTTCTGGTCTTACAGTCTCGAGTGACTGTTTTATCCACTAGTAGGTGGTACTTGGCTCCTCTGGTGTTCTTGCCAATGCCTTTCTGGGCCCTACTCATATATTGAACCATGTGTCTACTCATCCTAGCCACAATGATGCCTGACAGGAGCTTCATGTTGTACAGAGGCAGGTTCTCGACCGGTAGTTGGAACTGCCCCTTTCTGGGGGCCCTTCAGGATCAGGACTGTCCAGCCTTCAGTTAATCATTCAGGATGGGTTCCATTTGTTAGCAGCTGGTTCATTTGTGCTACCAGATGCTCATTGAGAGCAGTCAGCTTCTTCAGCCAGTAGCCATGGACTATGTCAGGGCCTGGATCTGTCCAACTCTTCATACTTGAGACCCTCTCTTGGGGGTCTCAACCATCTGCTAGCATGACAGTTACTGGATCCTGTTCAGGGAAGTTGCTGTGGTCTACTTTTAGGTTTTCTAACCACTGGGCGTTGTTATTATATAATGCCTCCTTCTCCCATATGCTTTTCCAGTACTGTCCAGTCTCCAGCTTTGATGGATCTGTTCTTATGTCGTTACCCTGCCACTGAGAGTACACTTTGGATGGCTTGTGAGAGAACATCCTGTTTATTCTCCTGGCTTCTTCTTCTCTTGTGTATTTCTTCAGACATGCAGCCACAGCTGCTGGTCTTTGCTTGGCATTTTCCAAGGCCTCAGGTATGTTGTACTTCTTGGGTACCTTCTTGTGCCTTATGCCTTTCTGCATTTCTGATAGCTGGCTGACTTCTCTCCACGTGGCCTTTATCTTGGTCTCCGACTTTCTTCTCCACGGAAGATACTACTCCTTGATGGTGTTCATCCTATAGCCAAGCATCTCAAGTATCACTGTTGCTGTGGCATTTATCAGCTGGTTGGTCTCTCAGTGATGGTGATGGTAGGGACATCGCCTGTAGAGCTGCATTCACATCTTCCAGCAGCCTTTCAGGTTCTTCACTTGGTCTTGGTAGTCTGTTCAGATTAGCCATGATTTTCAATCTTAAAAAGCTCTAGTACTGAGGACTCATGGGGTCTTGGTTCCAGGTAACAAAAGCAACAAGTCATTTTTTAAATTAAGTGTCATACTGAAGTTATCACAAGTTGTTTGCAAAAATGAATGAAAAAATAAAATCCATAGCTGTGCTCCCTGGTCCTTCAACTCTGTTGTTTATTCCTCCTTAAAACAACATGACAAATAGTCTGAATATGGGCAAGGGCTGAGGGGAGGGATTAGAGGGGGATTAGGGGTAAAACTCCACTGAAAACCTCCATGTGCCCCTCAGATAAAAGGAAAGCAGGAGATATGGGTCTGAATAAATGCTTGGCTCTATCCAGACACATTTGCTTCCAGTTTCCAGTTTTATTCTGAAGAGCTGAATTTTCTTTCTTTGCTTATATTTATCTATTTATGTTGATGGTGGTAGACAAAGTTAGTCCTTGCAGTGGAAATGTGTTTACCATGGGAGATATGTTGACGTCTTCTTGCTGAAATGTTGTGGTAAAAGTGCTGAAGTCCCTAAAACTTATTTGCTCACTTCAAAGGCCCACAAGGCCTGTAACACATTAAAGTATTAAATGTGATCAGCAGTATGGCACTGGCAGGGGCATTTGTCAGCATAGCTCTTCGTGCCATCGTGCATTTCAAAAGTCTCCTACTGTCTGCTGCCAATCTTGTGCAAAACAGACAATACAGAAAACAGAGTCTAAAGGTGGTAACACTAGAGTGTTAATCTTTCACTTTCATATAGTTCAGGAATATTGTATCTATACTGAACCGTTTTGAATCTGAAACAATTTATTTTAGATGTACGGCACACAGCCTTGCTTTGCATAGGTTAGTGGTGTTTATGTTCTAGCACACTCCTTAACTTTGTAAATTACATTCTTCTTTAAAACACATGTTCCCCTTTAAAATAAACACTTCTTCAAAATCATCATGGGCTTGTTAATAAGGTGATGGATTCAGTCGGGCTTCTTGTAGTGGGATACATTAAAATATGCAGGGAAGGGTTAGTGGAGGATTAGGAAACAGTGATTTAGATAAATACTAAATTAATAGACACACTAAAGAATATATTTACCGCCCCATTAAGTATGGTAGGAAATGTGCATGTTTCTAAATTCAGACTACTCTACTTTCTGCAGAGATCACGCAATGTGCATTGGTAGCAGAAAACAAAGAGAACAAAGTCTTTGTGTGCATTGTGTGTGGAAATTAGTTCCTGGATTGATCAGCTTCTCAGCACTCACCGCTGCTGCACGCTGTGTGTAAGTCAAGATCCATTCCAAACACAGCTCCGATTCAGTCAAACTCCAAGGGTTTGGACTGACAAGCAGGTACTGCGCTGGGGTCGGAGGTCACAACCTCCCCTGTCGCCACAGCACTCGTCCTAACAGCAAGATCCTTGATTCAGGACGGACGAGAGAAGCCCCACAGTGCTGAGGCACAAAGAGCTTGACCGGCCTGATGCAACAGAGCACAACGCACAGCAAGGACGAGGACAAGGAGGCCAGCACACTGTCCATCACCATGCAGGACACACAAATGTCCATCCTGTTGCCATGGAGAAGCCAAAGGGGACAAGTGGGTAAGGGGGAGGGAGTGTCCTGAGCAGAGATGGACAATGAGGGCCAACGTCTTTTCTTTCTCCAGGGTGCCCATTGGACTCCAGTGGTACTGACATAAGGTGAATTAGCTGAGAAGGAATTTGAGGGGTTGAGTGACTGCCAATGTTGGGATTATTACCATTTACACAGAATTGTATTAGGTAAACAGACAAGGATAAGCAAGGAGTGACTAATGTTGTAATTCAGAGGCCTCCTAAAACTGACTTTGAAAAGATTTTCAGCACTGCAACTTGCACAAAGCTCCATCAGACAATCACACTCAAAACTGCAGTTAGCACATGTAAAAATCCACATGCCACATTAATTACCTGATATTTTGCATTTGCTCACACATGGTGTACTATACAAATCAAAAATATGAAGGAATTGCAGCGCATTACCTGAGAAGTTATGGAGGTAAAATACTATCACATTTTGCTGAATTAAGAATTGAATGGATTTTTTTCTGCAGATAATAATTCTGCAGACATCATATTTATAGGATTTTAAGGAAAAACACTTTTGTGGTATTAATTAATTTTTGCTAGTGCTACATCTGAAAACTGATTTTTTGTGTCTACACTGAACTTTTAAAGCCTCTATAAGACAAGAGAATACTGATTTCATACTAAACAACTAAGCCAGAGGGAAGTGGCAGCTCAGTGGTTAAGGTACTTGCCTTGTAATCAAAAACTTGCCCATTCAAGCCCCACCACTGCCAAGTTGCCACTGATAGGCCCCTGAGAACGGCCCTTAACCCTCAATTGCTCAAGATGTGCTCAGTTGTAATTGCAAGTTGATTTGGATAAGAGTGTCAGGCAAATGTAAATCTTGGACATAATCCCAGGCTATGATATATAATGGAGCAAAGTTCTGCATAAAAACACAAATCTTACATTAGTCCTTTTTCTGTTCTAGACCAGTGAATTTCTCTTTAGTAAAAAAAATATCATGCAGGTTTTCTTGGTATTATTCCTGCTACGTCTGCACGCACACACCAAACATATTCACCCACGCTGCCTGGGTTCTGCTCCTTTCTTCTTCTCTGTCTTCTGAAAACCATCTACTTAATGAACTCTAAAGCTTCGTCTTCAGGTATTATAGCCTCTCCTTCCAACACTCTGACTCCTAAATCCCCCTAACGTCTTTAATCGAGAGGAGGCATTACCAGGGGAAGTCATTAAGTCCAGGTCTTCTGGTTTTCCCTACTCCTTTTCAAATTCTTAATCCTTTCAGCAACTGTGCAGTAAAAGTCTACAGACATCCTGTTACTGTAGGCCCCTCTTTCTCTTTCCAACAAAGAAACTGGCCCTGCATGCTCTTTTCAAACAAGAACGGCATATTAGAACTTATTGTTCCCCTCTTTGAAATGCAACAATCTCCACCCGCCTCTCAAACCAAGTTCCTCATCTTGGACTTTCCTCCCAAACATCTTAAACATTTATGAAGAAAACATTGGGGACAAAGGGTGTTACCACACCCCCTTGCCCCCACCGCATCCCTGCCCCTGCCCTAACATATTATGCATTCTGAGTGCTTACATTCCCTCACCATGTGGTTTGGAGTATTAAGTGTTAATCCTAAATGTGGAGTAGTAAGTGCTGTAACTCCACTGCACTCAAGAGTGAACAGGAAGGTTTGTGAAGGCCAGTAAACTGCAGCAGTCAGGCTGGTGGATTGTAATGGAAGGGATTTAGTGTTCCATTTGGTGCACTAACGGACCATCTGCAGCTCATCTGCAGGTCACGTTCCCATACCTCCCCTAATCCCCACTGCTCCATCACGTTCCCATACCTCCCCTAATCCCCACTGCTCCATCACGTTCCCATACCTCCCCTAATCCCCACTGCTCCATCACGTTCCCATACCTCCCCTAATCCCCACTGTTCCATCACATTCCCATACCTGCCCTAATCCTCATTGCTCCATCACGCTCCCATACCTCCCCTAATCCCCACTGCTCCATCACATTCCCATACCTGCCCTAATCCTCATTGCTCCATCACGTTCCCATACCTCCCCTAATCCCTACTGCTCTGTTATATTCCCATACCTCCCTTAATCCCCACTGTTCCATCACATTCCCATACCTGCCCTAATCCTCATTGCTCCATCACGTTCCCATACCTCCCCTAATCCCCACTGCTCCATCACATTCCCATACCTGCCCTAATCCTCATTGCTCCATCACGTTCCCATACCTCCCCTAATCCCCACTACTCTGTCATATTCCCATACCTCCCCTAATCCCCACTGCTCCATCACGTTCCCATACCTCCCCTAATCCCCACTGTTCCATCACATTCCCATACCTGCCCTAATCCTCATTGCTCCATCACGCTCCCATACCTCCCCTAATCCCCACTGCTCCATCACATTCCCATACCTGCCCTAATCCTTATTGCTCCATCACGTTCCCATACCTCCCCTAATCCCCACTGCTCTGTCATATTCCCATACCTCCCCTAATCCCCACTGCTCCATCACATTCCCATACCTGCCCTAATCCTCATTGCTCCATCACGTTCCCATACCTCCCCTAATCCCCACTGCTCCATCACATTCTCATACCTGCCCTAATCGTCATTGCTCCATCACGTTCCCATACCTCCCCTAATCCCCACTGCTGTCATATTCCCATACCTCCCCTAATCCCCACTGCTCCATCACATTCCCATACCTCCCCTAATCCTCATTGCGCCATCACGTTCCCATATCTCCCATAATCCCTACTGCTCTGTCATATTCCCACATCTCCCCTAATCCCCACTGCTCTGTCACATTCTCATACCTCCCCTGATCCCCACTGCTTTGTCTCATTTCTACACCTCCCCTAATCCCAAATGCTCCATGCTCCTACAGGAGACCCACAGATGGATGGAGAGTCACAGAGTGGACCAAGAGCAAGAAACAACAACAGAAAAGTCTGACTCTTACTGTCTCAGCAATGCTGTTTACTCATCTTGACATTCTGTGATAGAAAATAGAGAGCACTTCACTTCTTATGAGACATTCAGAAACTGACGATGTCCGCATTTGTTTAGTCTTATGTTTTGTGAGGTCCCAGTGTGTAAATGGCAACAAACAAAAAGCAGCTGGATATTGTCCAGCACTTACACTGCTAAAAAAAAGCTCAGGATCATTCAACCAAAATCTTTGTCTGTGTTCTCCATCAGATAACTGAGACAAGCAGAGAGAAAGGAAAGTGTTTTATTAGCTGACCATCAGTTACAAGCGTGACATGCAGGACAGAGAGACTCTCTGCCTGGACAGCTCCACCCCCACAGACCCTGTGAGTAACCTACATGTGTAGCATCAAAACCAACAGGTTTACACTGTGGAAAACACTTCAAAGGATAGTGTCACATTTAAAAATAAAAGCAAGTAATATTTTGTATAAAAAAGAATGAACTTAATATATGAGTTGAGAACCATGGTGTGGTACCAGTTGGAGAATTATACCTGAAAATCAGAGAATATACTACTTATGTTCATGTCATTATGTAGGTACAAAAATAATTTAAAAAAAAAACCTCCCCTGACTTTTTATTTATTAAGAATACAATAACTTAGTTACACTTCTACAGAAATTGCATAGCTTTTTATTCAGGTATTCCAGCAAGGACAGATATAGTCCAGCCAAAAATATAGCTAAACAAATACACATTTCTGTGTGTTTCCAAAAGCTCACACTACAAGAAAGTAAATCCAGATAATAAAAAAGGCAGTTTAAAAAGAGTAGAAACAACAAATGACCCCAAGCAGTTTAAAAAGGCATTAGCAGACAGAGAAGGATCACAGCTCAATCTCTGGCTGAAAACAATTGTTTATAGCAAAGAAAATTGATCTTCAAAGAGTCTGAACAAGGGTGTTTTTTTATTTGTATGTGTGTATGCTTTAGCTGTCGAGCCTAGTCCTTGTAGTTGTTTGTTTCTTATAATATCAAAAGGTTGTCACAAAAACAAACAAATCTCATGGTAGTAATAAATCAGTATGACCGTAGTTTAGCTAACATTGGCCAAAGAACAGAGAGGAAGAATAGGGTAGACTTGAGAATCTAAGATATTTATGACCATTAACATCCAAATTCTCATTTACTTAATTCCTAAAGTTTTTTGGTCCTCTAGGGATGATGTGAACAGGCTCAGCTGGCAGAGAGCTCTGATCCACATTCACGAGAGCCTCTCTACCATGTACTGGATCTGCTGAAGTATCAGAGAACCAAAAATAATTAGCCCTGCCAAAGAGATAAATGCTACAGTGCAGTTGTTGTATTGTCTACACAGCAGTTATAATCAGTTATAACATAAGGCTCTACTTGTTTTAATAATCACCAGACTTGCTTCTGAACCAGCAACGCTTACACATATAAAAACAAAACAATAAAGAATGGCACTGGAGAAGAGTGTAATGAAAATATTTCTCATTGTTTTTCCCTCCTACAGTATAAAGTGCACAGTTTTCACTCATTTAAAATCTCTGTTTTTGGCAGCAAATTGTGTAGAATGGAGGTAGAGGAGTAAACTTCAAACAATTTGGCAAACATTTGTGTTCCGCTGTCACTGCCTCACTTCCACACAGCATGAAATCCAAAGAACACAGGATGAGTTGAGCAGCATGTGCAGAAAACACAAGACTTTTAATTTGGCAAATATGCTAGAGGTAATAACAACAACAACCAAAAGCTTTACTTTGTATCTCAGTAAAGGCTATCTGAAGAGTGGAGTTTCTGCTGATTGTCTGAAATCAAATGGTGAGCTAAATTTGAAGAAACGTTTTGTGATCATCACATATTACTTTCACTTGAAGGTCTACTTAGTCTTTTTTCCTTTTTTGCTACAGATTTTACTAGTCCACCCCAGCCTCGTCAGTGTAAGCATCAAAGTGTATGTGTAACAAACTGGTGTGTCACATTGTCTGCAAAATTGAAAAATGACAAACATGACTTTTTCAAAAATATACGCTGTAACCACACTCTCTTTTGTGAACGCTCCGGACCTATTGTACATTTACATTCATTTTATTTTGACCTGGAGGAAAAACACCAAAAGCTGTCGATGTGTGTTTCTGTCCATTTTAGGTTTTCTGAATTACAACCTGAAATTTGCCTGAAAAAAAAGAAAGTATGTTATTTTTACTGCAAAAGTACTAACAGTGTTCTGTGTATGTGTATGTGTATGTATAGGGCTTTAGTGCAAGTTCTTTATGATGGTAGTGGAAACTCACTTGAGGGCATCAAAGCAACCTCAGCAGACACCAAACTCTCCAAGCCCAGACTGGACAAAGCTCCCCTCAACAAGCCACAGGGGAATGCCAAATACTAGAAGACAAAAACAGAGACAGCTTTTCATCCATAATATTTAATGAAGATTTTAGCATTACGTTTTGTTCGGTTAAAAACCACAATGTTTTCTTTTGCACCTACATTCACTTCCTACTTTATTAAGAACACTTGTTTATTAAGTACACTTTGTAGTTACCAGCGCAATAACCATAAGCATGTCCGTGTTACTGCTGGGCTGAGAGCAGTGATTCTATGGACCAGTGATGAACACAGTAGAGGATGGGAGACAGGCTACAGTCGAAATCTTTATTAAACCCTAATAAAGTGTTTGGTGAGTACAAGGTAAATAAAAGGTAGAAAGGACAAATAAAGTGTGAAGTGGAAGCTGTATGAATATATCACACTCTTACTTTAGGAGCCTCTTCAAGGTGCTGCTTTCCACTGGAGATTTGAGTTAACAGTGCAAATGTGTTATCCTGTAAAACATATGTACCCTGTAGAAAAACAAATCACTGTCAAAATAAATGCTTCACATGTGTCAAATATGTGTTTGATTCCTTCTGAAGTCAAATGACAGACCTGGTGGTTGGTCCTCAAGTTGTCAATTTGCTTTCTGAAGATACTGGACCAGAAATCTTTACAGAGGAATTTCATAATATCCAGTTCATCTTTGAAGGTGGGGTAGTCTTTTGTAAACCTTGTTAGCAAAAGATCAAAAGTTTTCATGCATTATTTCATCGTGGGGGGAGGACATGCTTCTCTGTAAGGGAATCACTGACTCTTATGGCTGTTTTCTTGCGCCACCTCCTGGAAAAGTCTGTAACTAAATAATCTATTACTACGATAACAGGAAACGTGTAAGCAAGCCTTTGATGTTTACCTGTCTGTTAGGCCTTGTCCCACTCTGAAGCCCATTCCTTCTAGTATGGATAAACCTGTCACTCTCTCCTTTGAAAAGAAAATAGCTCCCGTAAACAAGAAGTAGAGATGTAGAGAAGCGAGACGATGCCCTTACTGTTATAATTTGTGCCAAACCAATGTTTTTTAAAAAGGAACCTCTAACAGGTACTTTATAACGAGAGGTTTCAGACCGTTGAGGACGTTTAAAGTTGGCTGATCCCAAGCCAAACAACGCTACCGTATCAGGATCGTCCCGCATTCTGGGCTCCTTGTAAACATAAGACATGATCTCCATGTGAAGAAACTCGAAGAGAACGTCGTCTGCCATGCTTAGTGAGCTCGCCCAAGCCGGCCAGCTTCCTCTGGTCGTGTCTGTAAAGGTACATTTAGAGATGAGTAATGGGCGCTTTTCTCTGGCCGTGTCTGTCTGTAAAGGTACAGTTACAGGTTCATTTAGAGCTGTCCACTGAGTAGCTCTCGTACACATACACAGCACTGCTACTGCTGACCTACAGTGGAAGTGGCAACTTACAACTAGCTATAAACAATATAACGTTAGTCCAAAAATCACATGTATGCGGAACATGAACATATATCGACAAAAGAATGCACACGGTGAAATAAACTTACTTATAATGTGTACGAGAGAGCAAACACCGTAGTGAACCTAGCTTCTCTCAAAATAAAGCTATATGTTTTGTTTGAGACGCTTGAACTATAAACATTTTCTATTACCGCCACCTTATGTTAGGGGTTGGGAGTTATTCCTGCTGAGCGGAAAGCCCCTAAAGGCTTATGGATATAATACTCTTGATATTTTTATTTAATTTTATTTTTATTAATTTTTTTTGTTACAGTATGATTAAAGTTCTTGGTCCGTAGCTGTGATCTTAAAACAAAGCACCGTCCAAGAGTTGGCTAACCTAGAAGACTTGCTGACTCCGATATTGTCGCTAGGTGGCAGTGTTTATTTCTTCAGATATTTTGTCAACAAGCAGACGAAGTAGAAAAATTGCTAATCCAAAATGGCTAACTGCAGGTTACAGAAGTAAACGTATTTGTGTCTGGATGAGTAGCATAGCTAGAGGCAGCTGGCGATAGGTTGGTCATAAAATGTGTAGCTACAGTACAAAGTGCGAATGATTATTCTAGCACATGTAGGCAAGCAGCTTCCTACTTATCTGATAACCATGACTAGAAATAAATCCTGCAGGAAGGGTTATATGAACGCTAGCTAGCTAGCTAAACTAAACTAAGCTAGCTCTGATAATGACTGAGTCTCTAACACAGGTACCAGCGACAGAGCAGGTGTGTTAAGGTGTCCCTCAGTCAGAGTTTTAAAAAGCGTAGGACGTGAGCCGCTTTACGTTATAATACTAAGACCATGGATGTCTGACAATATCAGAATAGTTTCGGGTAGAAAACTGATGTTTCAGGTAAGCTTGTTTATTCACACAAGTTAAAGCAAATGAGATGATTGACACTTCAAACTGAGCCATGAATCTTGTGATACCTAGATAATAAGTGAACGATTTATTGGCTAACCATCCATAAAAATAATAAACAGTGCATTAACAAGCATGCTAAAATCGTGATATTGCACACCAGTGGGATTCAAGTCTGTACTTAGAATTCAAGTCCTGGATTTTGTAATCCCTTGTAGTTGATTAAATAATTAATGTAACTGGTTGTCCACTTTGTCATCATCCCTGACTCCTAGATAAAGGGAAGGTGGAAAACCTGTAGGACCTGGACCCTGAGGACTGGGATCTGATTGCCTGTGTCCTACATTGGGATCTGAATTCTTCTGTCCTACACTGTTGGCAGATATCTAATGGTGTACCATTAGTGACCAGTTCATCAACAGCAGTTAGAATCACATAACTAAAATGGTTAGCTATTGATCTATATTTCAAATGCACATCTATTAGATTCTGTACCCAATGGGCAGCTACTTACGGGTGTAGACCATGAGTCTGAGTGAGAAGAGGCCCAACAAGTGGTGGACTGAGTCAGACACATTCGCCATGCTCACCCTCATCGAGCAGCTGGACCTGGTCCGCGAGCTGGACAAGAAGCGACAGCGCAATGACTCGCACTTCCGCCGCTTGCGCCAGGCCCTGGCCAAACGCGACGTGCACTTCACCGTCAACCAGATCCGCAACCGCTGGAAAAGCCTCAAGCACAAGTACCGGAAAATCAAACTGGCGAGCTACCGCAGCCCTGCAGCGCGGCTCTCCGCCATGGAGGCCTTCCGCTACTTTCGCAGGTTAGACCGCATGCTGGCCTGCAGGTCCAGGGTGGGAGGCCCTGAAGAAGGAGGGCCGAGCGACGGCCGAGGCCCAGCAGGGGAGGCGGACGTGGAGGATCACATAAACAGTACTGCTCCTGTTTGCCTGTCGTTGCTTCCATGCATGGAGTAATGTCTTTATTTTGTCAGTAATCACTAAAAGCTCACTGCATGCCTCCTACACTTTTGCATTATAATTTGCATTAAGTCTGATAATTTGGGGATTTGCTGTAAAACTGAGATGAATGCCGTTAAAACTGTGGTTGCGGGTCTGTATGTTTCACCACTCAGCTTTGTCTCACTGCAGTTTTAGGTGATGCTGGCCAGTGCTGTGCTCTAGCCCCTTGGCCTGCTGGAACATCTTCACTTGAGTCTGAAACTGAGAGCATTGCAGCTAAGCTAGAAGCCAGTGCTGATGAGGGAATGAACCCAGAGGACATGGCCAACACTGAACCGTCTGGCTGGGCTGCCGGTGCCGATGAGGTCATGACACTGGGATTGTCTGGAGAGTACCTCTACACTGTCAAGACTGAGCCCCAGGCAGATCTTAGCCCAAGTCATGTTTTACATGGAAATACAGAGGGCACTGGAAACAACAAAAACAATTTTGCAGGCAAGTGTCTGGTTAACACACACTGTTGACATAAGACTGCAATGAATAGAACCTGTTTTTGTTATGTTTTAATGTAGATTGTGATTATTGCCTTTAGACCTTTATCAGTATCCAGTTTTTGTAGTTGCAAAAGATGGTTTTAATCAACACAAATCTGTAATGTATTTGAATTATATTTTCCTACAGGCACGTCTGAGGACACCTGTGGCCTGATTTTACAACAGCTCACCATTCTGAACCAGCAGCTGGAGGAGCAGCTGGCTGAGCAGAAGGCCTTCCACTGTGGAATGCTGGGCATGATGGACCGGCAGATCGAGGTCCTGGAGCAACTCTCCAGCCTCACCTGCAAGCAGCAGCACCAGCCCACTCCGGAACCCAGCGAGAGTGACACTTCAGCCAGCCAGAAGGTCCAGGAAGCCCTGCTGCGCATCCTCCAGGGTGTGGAGAGCCACCAGACACTCCAGCCTCGCCTTTCCAGACCCCCACCAGCGGAGCCCACCGCTCCCCCCTGGAGGGTTTCTCTCGTGGAGGTCCACAAAAGGTCACCTTCTGCTGAGGGGGAGGTGAGCAGTGAGGCTGAGGCCACCAGCAGACCAGGCTCCTCCAGCCTGCCACCTTCAGACCTGCTGTCCTCCTCTCCCAGGAATGGTGCTTTGCAGAATGGGCTCTGTTAGCACATGTGAGTACGGGGGCACATCCTGGGCATTGAGAGGCCAAAAGGAAGATGTTATCTTCAGACTTTTTTTTTTTGTCCTTTTACATTCACTATATTATTTAGTTATTAAATATGGCTGTGTGAAGAATTAAGAATTAGGTTCTTCATATACCTAGTTATATGACGAACTTCATTAAAACTTTACTGTTAGCACTTCTTGTGGCCTACCTGCTAACATGAGTAAAGATAACTTCCAAAATTCATAATTAATTTATACATGTTGCTTATTTTCATTTTGAATGACTTAGAATTAGAAGATCATCATGGAATGATAATAGCCTCTTCATTATCTGTCAATCACAGTAAGTCTCAGAATATTTGGTCTATGAAGAAAACAAAAGTCAATAAATATTATGGATTCTATTTATGGGTGCACAAAGACTGTTATGTCTTAAGGGTAGCATTACAAAATGCAGAGCCCTTTCTGGCGAATGCATGTCGTGAGTGCTTCATGAGAGTGGCGCTCAGGGAAACAGGAAGTCCATGGAAATTGGGGAGGGCAGAGGAGTGTTGCTAAGTTCAGGAAGTCGTGGGACTTTCCCAGTAGTTGTCTGAGAGCCACATTTGTCTAGCACAACATCTAAAACCCATTGTGGTCTGATATTTTAACGATGGCACAAAACAGACATGCAAATGTATTTGTTATTTTCAGTGCTATAGCAGAGCCTGGTGCTGGCCCTCTCCCCTCACGCCCACAGTGCCCCTCACGCCCACAGCGCCCCTCATGTCCTGTTGCATGTTTTGCACGTGTTAAGTGTTTGTAAACAAGCCCCTTCCTGGTGTTTTCTTTGAGGGAGGGCAAGTTAAAAAATGGACAGAATGGTTATACACTACTTATGTATTCAGCAAACATCTCTCTGTAAAAATGACAAATCTAGTAAAATTAAGGGGAGTAAATGATCACATCAGTGTGATATGCTGAGAAACTGAACTCAGATATGCTGCTTTTTTCCTCTTTTTATGGTTTGTATACAATAACATCAACAGTACTTGAACATGTAGATAGTTATTGTTAAAACTAGAACTGTTGTCAATTACTTTGAGCACCTAAGATCTTAGTAAAGATTATCTTAAGACTACATTACTTAATTTTTACACTAACACTTAAATGTTTTATTTAAAGTATTTATTTATTAAAATAATTGTACCAATGGCAAGATTTGCTTTAGTACAGTCTGACAAACATTTCTTACACCTTGCAGAAAGAATACTTGGGTGACCCACTACTAAGATGTTCACAAGGCAGCAGTTCCGTTACCTTCTACACTATTTTCAAGTGACTTATTCCCCTAGGGAGGGTAGGTGGGTTGGTTATTTATGTTTGTTTGTTTGTTTGTTTGTTTGTGTTTATTTATTTACTCACTGACTACTGTAGTTTTACTAAATCAAATAACAAGTATTAGTCCAGTAAGCAGTGATTGTCATGGGAGCATGAATCTAAGATTGAGCAAAACTGCAGTTTTTAAACTGTTTCTTTAAAAGAAGTTTATAATCGGTGTTTGTTGTCACCTCAGAAATTAAAATCAAACTGGTAAAAAAAACATGTTACTGTCTATATATTAATATTTTCAGACATTCGCAATCACCTCTCAGGATTGTCTCACTTTCTGCTTGAGAGAAGACGTGAAACACATTTTTAATTAAGCTTTTCTGTTTTGTTTTGGGTTTTTTCGCTGTCAGTGGCATTTAATTAAAACCACCAGTACACACACACACACACACGTTGGTACATATTCTATATAAGTAATATTATCTTATTTCATCTACCTGTTAAACGAACCATTCATAAATTTATATTTCTTTCCAGTTGAATTAACAGACTCATCTACTTCTGTATTCAACAAAACAAATAAACAAATACCCAATTAAAACTGAAATTAGTAGATGTACAGTCCTTTTCATTATGTTAATTATTATCTTAATGTAGAATCTCAGGGGCTTTTCTTTAGATCATTAGGGGTCTGTACATATTTTGTTTTTTGTTTGTTTTTTGCCATTTCTTGTAGAAGGCCCATATAAATACAACTGTATTTCACTGGATTAATGACAGGTTTTTTAATATGTTCTTGCCCTCTTGTTTGTTTTTATTTACATGATTTGGCTTGTTTACCAACAAAGTAAATAAAGTTTAAAACCAGTACTGGTAAACATATCTGTGATTAGTGGGTGTGTTGTACTGCATTGCTCAAATTAGGCTGCCAGTTATTACAATTGCTTACTCTGTTGAAAGAACTCTATTGTAACTATCTCTGTAGAACTTTTACCTGTCATGATTATTCACTCTTCTGAAGTCTTTGTTCTTTGTTCTTTGGAGACTCTACTTTTATTCTATTTTGATGACCAGTTAAGTGCTTGAAGTGGAAAACGAGAGCCAGGTATGTAGTGCTGGTTCTGGTCAAAGCTTTGATGTATAATTGTCTGAGAGTAAATTTTCCCAATATACCAATTTACTTTTATCTTGGAAAGCAGACCATTGGAAAATTGCTATAAATAAAATTTGCTCTTACGATGTTTACAGTAATATTTTTATGTTTTGGGGTGGGTGTTTCAATTAAAGTAAGACAGCTTATTAATGGCTAGCTATGGATTTAGGTAAACATGGTTGTCCAAGAGCATCACTGAGAGTTCACCACTGAACTATGGTTTACCAGTTGTGACTAGCAGGCTAATACTGGGTCTTAAACATCCAGTAGGCCTATAAAAATATAATAAATACAGACATGCTTTCAGTATCAGAGAATCAGCAAAGTAGGCTAGTTATTTAGGTCAGTAAAATGTCTTTGAGGACTGTCTTAGAACTGCTGAGAGCAAAGGCAGGAACAATTATTGAGTAATAAAATGGCTACAGTAATAAAAATGCAACCTATAAACACACTGCTATCACATTATAACTTCATCTCTGTGTTAGTTTAAATAGACCATTTCATTGTACTCATCCAATTAAACCTTCCAAGGTATGTATCATTCATGTGACTGCAGTCAAACGCATGGTTCTTGTGTTTAGTTATATAATTTATCCTTTATCATCCAGTTTTTAAAAACTATGCCAAATATAAACATATTTGGTGCATAATGTTTTAATAATACTGTGCTTTGGGTTTTTTTTCTCTGCGATCATCCTCTCCTTGGTTGAGGTAGGCTCTGAGATTACTTACTTTGCCTTAGATTCTGTTAGTTCAAGGCTTCTTGTCTAAACCTAGTTTCTTGTTTGCTCTTAGCTGTAATTACTTACTGCAGGTGTAGTTTCGACTTGGCCTTAGATGTGAACTGGGGAGCTTGCCCCGAACTGTTAAATTAACTGAACTGTTAAATTAGGATGATTCCACTCAACACATGCAGAAGGCCTTTGTTGAGCTTTTCATTTAGTTCCTCATCTACACTGAGACCAGACCTCTCAAATTCTTCAAAGTATCTTTTTTCTCACACTTTCTCAAACTTTCATCACATACGTTCACAAACCTAGCATCTTTCTAATCTGAAATGTGTCTAGCAATTCCTGTCTACATATCCCACAGATCACCTAAACACTCTCATTATCATAGATCCTTCAATCTCAGCAACCTCATTTACTCTGGATGTTCGACACAATCACAGGGCTCGGGGATTGTCAATCTTCTGTCCAGAAGGCTGACTTCATCTCAGCACTAGCATCCCTCCACTTCCTACACTTCCTGCCTCTAACAGACCTTGATCACCCCTGAGAACTCAGTGACTCCATCTGCCCTGTCCTCCGCCTTTTTATTCACCCATTCTCTGAGGCGTCTTTGCAGGGCTGGTGGCACATGTTTACTAGTGTCATGTTTACTTTCCTTCTCTGATCTTTGCATCTCTTCTTTTGAATTTCATGCTATTACAGTGTCTTTCCTTACCAAACTTCACATCATTGTCATCTACCACCTTCCAGGTTCCATAGATAACTTCACTGATGAGCTTGAAGTCCTCCTGAGTCAATTCCCCATTAAAGAAAACCCACTCATTCTCCTTGGTGACTTCAACCTTCTATCAGACAAGCTACATTCCTCCTGCATCCTTCTGCTGTTGACGTCATTTGACCTCACCCTCAACCACTCTTCTCTGACTCTCAGAGCAGGCAATGTTCTGGACCTGATTTTCCACAACATCAGACATCACAGTCACCCCACTCCACCTCTCAGACCATCACTTTTTATCCTTCTCTGTCTCTCCCTTCTCTTTCCATCCATACCTCCCCAATGTGTTCGTCCTCATTCTGTCGCAATCTGTACTCCATCACGCCCTCTTCTCTTACTTCTACTATTTTTTCCACCCTTCCTCACCCTGACTCTCTGTCTTCTCTCTCCCTGGATACAGTTACTAATACTTTCCTTTCTAAACTCTCCTCATCAATGAATCTTCTGTGCTCTCTCTGCTCTAGACCTGTGAGATCTTCCCCACCTGCCCCCTGGCTAACGAACACTCCGCTGCCACAGGAGAGAACTAAGGCCTGCAGAGAGACGTTGGAGGAAAACTCACCTAGATTCAGACCTCAACTCATATCAGTCTCGCCTTTCCAAGTTCCCACTGAGAACATCCTACTACAGAGGAAAATTTGAATCATCAGCATCTGATCAACACAAGCTGTTCAGTATTTTTTCTTCCAAAATGTCATGTCTTGATTCTTCTGGACCTTTTGGCAGCCTTTGACAAAGTAAACCACAACATTCTTCTCTTTGTTCTTTCCAGGCTTGGTGTGAAGGGCTCTGCATGGAAATGGTTTCAGTCCTATCTGGAGGGATGGTCCTATCAGGTAACACAGAGAGGATCCACATCCAATCCATGTAGACTCTTGACTGGTGTCCCATAGGGCTTGGTATTAGGCCCTCTTCTCTTCTCTTCTCTTCTCTTCTCTTCTCTTCTCTTCTCTTCTCTTCTCTTCTCTTCTCTTCTCTTCTCTTCTCTTCTCTTCTCTTCTCTTCTCTTCTCTTCTCTTCTCTTCTCTTCTCTTCTCTTCTCTTCTCTTCTCTTCTCTTCTCTTCTCTTCTCTTCTCTTCTCTTCTCTTCTCTTTGTACACTTGTTCTATTGGTGATGTAATATCTTTTCATGGCTTCTCCTACCACTGCTATGCTGATGACACATAACTTTGGACAACCAGATGTCATTTTCAACTCATGTTTCAAATCTAGCCCGGTCTTGCAGATTTCTCTTTTGTAACATACAAAGGATTTGGCCATTTCTCTCGCAAGAAGCTACCCAGGTGCTTGTGCAGTCTCTTGTGCTCTGAAAGCTTGACTACTGCAACTCGTTACTGGCTGGTCTTCCTCTAAGTGCCATCAAACCTCTACAACTTGTCCAGAATACAGCAGCATGACTTGTGTTCAATCTTCCGAAGTTCACATGTTACTCCACTGCTGCGCTCCCTTCATTGGCTTCCGTAGCTGCCTGCATCAGATTTAAAACCTTGATGCTCCCCTACAAAGCCAAAAATGGACCAGACCCTCCATATATGAGGTCAATGGTTAAAGCCTGATCTGTACCTTGAGTGCTTTGAAACTCAAGTATGGCTCGCAATGCTATGCTTTAAGTCTCATGGAAGACAAGCATTGAGACTATTTTCTGTCCTAGCTGGTGGAACGAACTTCCGCTTGCTCTCTGGACAACAGAGTCCCTTGCAGTCTTCAAATGCAGACTGAAGACCATCTATTTGTGAAATATTTAAATTACCACTGACCATGCTCCTGTGTTGACTAACTCTAGTCCTTATTGTAGGGTATTGTTTATTACACTGATGTTGACTGCTCCTACGTTGACTAACTCTAGTATTTATTGTATTTGCACTGATTGTTGTCTGAAATAGAGCTTATATGTGTTTTTGCACTTCTAGGCATTAGCATTGATCCCTGTATTTCAACAGTATTCTAGTTCAATGGTATGTTGGACTCTAACCTACCGTACTGGATAGGATGTATCCTATGAGTAAATGACAGAAATTTTGTAAGTAGTTCTGGATAAGAGCATCTGCTGAATGTCATAAATGTAAATGTACTATTTATTCACAATTATTTCAACACCATGTGTTGACTGTAACCAAGCTAAAATGGACAGGGCAAAAACGTTGAAATGGCTATTGTCAAGTGAACTTTAACAGTTATCCATATAGTCAAATTTCTGGTAAATGTGATTGTTTCCTTGTTAGATACTTGACAGATAACAGATCATAAAATAATTTTTGTTTAATTAGTAACCTGACCTGACCATTTTCATGTCAGAATTGCTAAACTATCCTTTGTGTAATTAACTAACCTTTGTTTTAATTAATTAACCTTTGTGTAATTAACTAACCTTTGTTTTAATTAACTAATCTTTTGTTTCCTCATTTGCCTCATGGCTGTTTATTATAATCATACAGAAGCTTCCTGTATAAAATGGTTTAATTATTCATCACACATATGACAGAAAGGATCGTAAAGGTATAGTTTCAGTGATAGAAGAGGTTGTCTTTATTTTGGCTCTTTGGAATAAGGGTGTTTAGTGTGAGTTCAGACTCAGCTCCAGAATCATGTCCAAGATGCTTGCTGGGCTACTGCTGTTCCTCTGTGCACTGGGACCCACCACAGGAATCAGACTGGTGGGAAATGGATATACTGACATCCTTGTGGCCATCAACCCAGCTGTGCCAGAGAATGACGACCTCATAAATCGAATCAAGGTATATCATTGCATTTGTTTATTCCAGTAATATTAGTCATTCCAGATATCACCAGAGGAAAGTCAAATTAATACTAATGATGCTGAAAAAATGCACCTGAGTTTAAAGTATGTATATACTTAATAAGTAGAATACTGATATACTACTACATTCATTACAGTATACTTT
Source organism: Electrophorus electricus (assembly GCF_041902795.1). NCBI lineage: Eukaryota > Metazoa > Chordata > Actinopteri > Gymnotiformes > Gymnotidae > Electrophorus > Electrophorus electricus. The sequence continues at coordinate 466,717 of NC_137513.1, forward strand.
AACATACAGATGAGCCTTTGGTACAAATAGACATGTGAGATCCTGGACTGATCCTTAGTTCTCGAGATCGCTGAGTATTGTGAGTGTTTCAGCATCATACATTCTGTCCTGAATGCCTCAAAAGGGTGTGCTTCAGAAATTGCTAAACTAGAGAGATATACTATACAATACACTTTTAGCACATTTTGGTACATAACTGGTCCACTGGTATATGACTAATACTGATATACTGTTAATATTATTTTCAGTTTACATAGTGAGGGTTACATTTCAAGCAGCTAGTGTATTGACACTCAGATGGTCTTCTGTTTAGCCTTAAGTGAAATTACATGTACAAAGATGAGAGTGCCAAGGTGCCTGTGGCTACACCTTATTATATTTACTCTCCTGTCCTCCTTGTTTGGGGACTTTGAACTTAAGCAGAAGGAATGGAGACATATCAAAAAAAGTCCCGTCATGTGAAAATGTCCATGAAGTTGTGAGGTTGTTGTTCCTTCTTTAACTTGCCCTAAACAATCTTGTTCTAAGTTCCTTGAGTGTGTCTGTCAGGCTTGGGGAAGAGGGGTAGAATTTAGAACTGATTTTAGACTTACAGTGTTGATAGATTAATTTTTGACTCTCCACAGGAAATTATTACCAGTGTATCAGAATATCTGTTTCAAGCTTTAGACAATAAAGTGTTCTTCAAAGAGGTGAAAATACTGGTTCCACCAAACTGGACCAATGGAACTTACGAAAGAGCAAGTACAGAAACCTACAGTAAGGTACAAAATATACTCCATTTTGTCTCAGTACAAAGTGGCTGTGGAACTATTAGTCTGTGTAGTTGGAGAAATATTATCAGCAATAGTATTTATTATTTAATCTATTATTTATTCCTGAAATTGTTAAATTTCCTAAACTGGTTTCAATAACAGGCAAAAGTACTCATTGATGTCCCACATCCAGCATTTGGTGATGATCCGTATACTAAGCAAACGAAAAATTGTGCAGAGGAGGGCGATTATATTCATTTCACCCCAAACTTCCTATTAACTGACAGACTTGTTGATGTCTATGGACCCAAAGGTAAGGGCTAAACTTTGTGAAAAATCTGTATAGTCATCATCTGTGGTGTTCAAGATTCAAGAGTACTACATTCTGATAATGCAGTCATACACTTCAAGCATCTTAACAATTAAAATTTGATGCCATACGCATACCATCTTGTTTGTTTTTTAGGAAGAGTTTTTGTACATGAATGGGCTCACCTCAGATGGGGCGTATATGATGAATACAATAACAAAAAGCCATTCTACAATGATAACGGGATCCAACCTACAAGGTCAAATCAAAATTCTATTTTTTTCAAACATATGACTAAATAAGCATGTATAGTACCACATTATTTATCTGTAGTAACCTACACTGTGATTGTTTACTTTAGATGTACTAGTGAGGTAACTGGCAAGTGGTATGAACTGAATAATGGCTTTACTCAGAGTTGCCACATCAGTGCTGAAACTGGGTTACCAACTGAGGAATGTGAATTCTTTCCAGACAAATTGCAAAACGCAAAAGCCTCAATAATGTACATGCAAATAATAGACTCTGTAAGTTGAAAGTAAAGGCAATGAATATATTTCCACCTTCTGATTTTGTTCCTAAAATAAGGTATAGGAACAGTAATAAGAGTTAGTGACTCATAGTTAACAATTATTAGAGCACATTACTAGTAGTTAAATGAAAGTACTGAGTCTAAGCATTCATTCATTGCAGGTAAGAGCATTTTGCCAAGAGGATGAACACAACCGTAAAGCCCCAAACATGCAGAATGAGAAATGTGACAACAAGGCTACCCATACAGTCATTTTTCAGGAATCTGTAGACAAAGATGCCCTTGGCACTTTACTACCTCTACAAGCCAGACCCCCAGATCCACAAATCCGTGTTTTAAGCAGAGGAAGTCGGGTCGTCTGTCTTGTGCTCGACGTCTCTGGAAGCATGTCGGTATGTAACATGAAGCACTGTTTCAAAAGCAGGTAGATGTTTAACTACAATGTACTTACAACGTACAATGTAAATGATTGATTTATTTTTTGTTATGTAACATGCATATTGTTGTATTATGGTAAGTTACTGTGTCTGTAGGGCTATAAACACCTCTAGTATGATACAGTTTAAAAACTGAGGTAACTCATAACTTAAGAAGTGCATTTGAACATATATACATATATACAATTCTGCTTCACCTTTACTTACAAAGCTGATCATATGAAATAAACAATTTTTGCTTAGCTCGTCAAACCATGAGAGACTGAACAGTTACTATCAGCTTACAGTGTAGGGTATTTTAATTGAATGTGTATATATTTATATTAGGTTAACCAGGTAGGACTCTCAGTCCCATTTATGTAGTCATGCCCCCCTCTGGAGACCATAAATAACTGGACAAATTAAGATGATCGCAAATACAGTTGTCATGTTCAGTGCTTGGTTACAAATCTGCAGCCAGCCCTGTACCACAGTCAGACCTATATTACCGTCAGCACTGTACTACAATCAGAGATGTATTATAGTCATCCCTGTACCACAGTCAGACCTGAACTACAGTCAGCACTGTACTACAATCAGAGGTGTATTATAGTCAGCCCTGTACCACAGTCAGACCTGAATTACAGACTGGTCTGTACCACAGTCAGACCAATACTACAGTCAACCCTGTACCACAGTCAGCCCTGTATTACAGTCAGACTTGTACTACAGTAAGACCTGGACTATACCCAAGCCTGTACTCCAGCTATCTGATTGCGGTTTTTTCTTTAATCAGTATGTGAAATCTATCCAGTGGGCATGTAAATCCAACCTCCATTAATACAGAGACACAAAAACAATAGTGGCATCACTGTCCATTTACTTCTAACACTGGGCTACAAAAAAAATGTTTGTGCCATGAACTGAATTGAATTCACCTTATTGTACTCTCTACCATGAATTCAAATCTGTTTTTAGGATTTCTTTATCATCCATGGTTTTTAATTAACAGAGAAATTCAATTTTAGATACATTATACATTATACATTCATACAAAAGGCTGTCATTACACTTAAAGTATGCACAAATGTACTTCTAAATTGTGCAGATATAAGGATTTCACTAATATTTGGACCGAGAACATCCCTCTTCAGTGTGCAGATTGCCACCACAGTGGGGTGCTACTGTCCTTGGTACCGCTTTTCAAAACTGCATACTGATGTGCAAATATACTTTAACAAAAAACAAACAAACAAATAAAAATGGCAGGTGAAAAGAGAAATTCTGAAAACACATTTGGACTCAGCATTCAAAAATAAATAATAAACAGGTATTTTTTTGCATGAGACAAAATCTTTATTAACCGCTTAAAGCAAGCTATTTGAAGAAATCATATATGAACCTTTTACAAAAATATAAGAACTGTAGTTATGAAAACATTTTTAATGCTGTTGCTTACAGTTAATATTTGGTTGTTTACTGTCTTTTAAAGGCAAAAGGATAATTCTACAAAAACAAGCTTCTATGATTTTCTTGAACCAGATCATAGAGGAACAAGCATCTGTGGGCATTGTCACTTTTAGTACTGATGCTGCAATTTTAAGTGGCTTGACTCTAATAGATGGTCAGAGCTCTAGAGACACTCTGATTGCAAAGCTGCCATCGACTGCGGGTGGATCCACATTCATCTGTAAGGGTCTTCTGAAAGGCCTTGAGGTAACATACAACAGCTGCACAGAAAACTTGTACTGTATTCTCTTACACTTGGACTGTAAATCTACAACTTCAGATTTATTGCTCTTAATTTATTTAGATTTATAATTCAGCCAAGTATGAGTGACCAGACAGTTAACTAAGAAAGTCTACATTAAGTTCAGGTTCTCAAACAGGATAATAAGGACACAGTAGGAGATGAAATCATTTTTCTGACAGATGGTGAAGCAACTGATAGCGTTCAGGACTGTTTACAAACTGCTACTGAAAGTGGTACAGTCATCAACACTTTAGCTCTTGGTTCAGATGCAGACAATGTTTTGAAAACCATGGCAGATAAAACAGGTAAGAGAATATAATTGATAATGCATCTGCAATTTTGTATTATCACTAGTAATGTAGAAAATATCAGTGTTTTTTTGTTGTTGTTTTTTTGCATTTCATCTTACACGTTAAGATCTAAGATGAGTGCATGTAAATGAATAGATTGCATTAGCAATACAGCTCTATTGCAGTAAAATAAACATAAATGTAAAATTGATTTTTATATCCATTAAAATAGGTGGAATGTTTATCACAGCCAATGAGGCTATTCTTTCCAATCAGTTAGTGGATGCTTTTTCTTCACTTACATCATCAAACGGAAATCCCACAAAACAAAAGATTCAGGTCGGCTACAAACAATATCCAGTGTATGAGCTATATTATGTTGGCATTATACACAATTGTATGAGCTTCCTTCCTTTACTTCTGTATTCAGCTTGAGAGTACTGGACAAATAGTTTCTGATTGGTTCAATGGAACAGTGCCCATTGATGGTACTGTAGGAAACAGGACGACCTTTACAGTCATCTATGAAAAGAGTTCACCTACTGTGTACTTTGAGTCACCAAGCAGTTCAGTCTACAACCAGAAGAATGCCACAGATACTGCAAACACAATCACTCTTACTGTTCCAGGAACTGCAGAGGTAAAATTGTTTAATACTCACTGTATCAGTTTTCACCATCACAATTTACCTAATAATTCTGTGCCACAATATAAACAAACAATAATAAAATGACAAAGGATATCAACTAATTCCTTCATCAGTTTCTTATCACAGGAGTGTTAACTTGATGTGTGGGAGACCTACTCTCAACCCAGTGGTGACAGCGACTTGTATAAACACTCCAGCAACACTGTTTGCCTGATCTAGTCATCCCAGAGCTACACGCACTACCACTGGTCCAATACTCAAATAATATAATCAGCTGTGGTGCAATGATCAGAAACTGAGCAGAAATGAACAGGACAGAGGGTTACATGTGCAAAATGGACAACATACACAGCTGTTAAATAAAGTGGCCAGTGGGTGCAAGTGCAGGGTGTTCATATGAAAGTGGGTGGGGTTTGATTATATATGGATACTGTTCATCTTCTCAGCCTTGGACGAATTTAACAGCATAATGCAGTGTTCTCTTATTGGTGCACTGTAGGCTGGAGACTGGAAATACAGTTTCTTCGACAAAGCCTCAACTTCTCAGGCTATGAGTTTGACAGTAACAAGTCAGGCAGCCCGTGATGACGTTCCCCCCATCATGGTTATGGCCCAGATGAACCAGCTAACCAACAATGGTAACAAACCCATGATAGTGTTTGCTGAGGTCAGTCAGAAATATAGTCCTGTGCTGAACACCACTGTCTGGGCATATCTGGAGTCAGACACAGGACATTCAGAAAAACTACAGCTCCTCGACAATGGAGCAGGTAGTGCTCTTCAAATGCATGCACTACCAGAAATCTGATTAACTGCATTATAACTTACCTAAAATTATTTGACTGCAGAATTTTATCCTGACATAAATAAACTAGTTTGAATGTGGGATGTACCTTCCAGGTGCTGATGCTTTTAAAGATGATGGGATCTATTCCAGATATTTCACAAAATTAAAGAAGGGAAGATACAATCTGAAAGTTAGAGTGGCCAGTACTGGTGGAGTGCATTCTTCTCCCAGCAGATAGTGGTGCTCTGTATATCCCTGGATACATAGTGGATGGTGACTATACAAACCCTTATCAAATATCATCAGGTTGTCAGGTGTTGGACTAGCTGGGGAATAATCAGTATCAGAAATCAGTATCAGTATCATTTTTTAAAAACTTCATATTTATTTTATCTAGTTTTCACCAATTTTGGTATTAGCTACTTTAGCTGATGGAAATTGCCCTCTTTCACTGATGTAGTTATTCATTCACATTAAGGCACAGTGAAGTTAAACCCTCCAAAGCCACCCACCAACGTACAGCCAGCAAACGTGGGCAGCTTCACCAGAACAGCCACTGGCGAGAGCTTTGTGGTGGATGTGCCGGTAGGCGTACCCCTACCAAATTTCCCTCCCAACAAGATCACAGACCTGAGTGCTGAAATTCAGGAGGACATTGTGCTTCTCAACTGGACAGCACCTGGAGAGGACTTAGACCAAGGCACAGGTAAAGCTTTCAGACTGGAACTCTGATATGATGGGATCCAGGCTACTGTAAATACAAACCACTTAGGCAAACAAGAAGATTGTATTTTCACTAAGCATAAATAACATCAGTCTAACAGTTATATTCATTTTCTTTAAAGCCACATCCTATGAGATTAGATGGAGTGACGATTTTCAGACTTCGAAACAACTTCAGCAGTGTGAATCAGTTCAACATATCTGCACTTCTTCCTCAAGAGGCAGGCTCAGCCGAACGGCATTCTTTGGTGCCCAATATCACAATCCAAAATGGTACCACATTGTTCTTTGCTGTTCAGTCAGAGGACAGTGGCGGACTGAAGTCTCAAGTGTCTAATATTGCTCAAGCAACAAAGTTTCTCCCAAGTCCTAAAAATCTAAAACCCCCTGGAATTTCAAATCCGGGTCTGAACCTCACTGCCAGCATCATTTCAGTTTGTGTGGTAAGCATAGTTGCATGTCTCATAGCTACTGTCATCACATGGGTAGTGAAATGCAGAAAGCTTACTGACCCTTAGCAAGTATGCTATGTTGGCACAAATGTGGCTAATGAATGTATTTGTGGAATGGTTATTGTAATAATTTGGTATGAAATCGTTATTGGATGACTGATAGATGATGTGTGCATGATCATTCAAGTATTATCCATAAGTACATAAACATCTCACAAATTAGTTTCAACATTAATCAAAAATATATTGTAATGTTAATGGAAGTAAGGACAGTATATCAGTGACTTAAAAAACAGTAAAATACTAGCAACTGTAGTCTGTGATTTATAACAGCAAACATTCAAGTCTGTTTATATACCAATATTGAGTTTTTATTAATGTGTGTAAACATAAATTAAAAGGTCACATTTATGTTCACCATTTCTGATACGTGACGTTCTTTCACTACCAAAGTAAACACCACACTCTGATTTCCAATCAAATTAGCAGCTATGAAAAATCAGTTCCTTCCTTCCACCAGTCTGACAATCTTTGCTCTAATTCCTTGGTGCGATAATGAAGGCAAATTCATTAATATTGTGTTCTTGAATTACAGAATAATGATTGACCAGTTTTTTGTAGCAAATCCAAAACTACTCAGAATAAAACTGCTCATTCTACTGCACTGGGGTTTAAGACTTTTACTCTTAGTGTTCATCCAGTGGGTAAACGCTTCTCAGCTTTCTGAGAACTGCCGGAAAAGAGCCTCCAAGCCACTGTCAGTGAAACTGGGCACAAAGTGGACCTGCAGGATTTCAGAGAAGCCCTCTGAAAGTGTAGGGCTCACAAACTTTTTCCTGCATAAACACAGAAAATGGGAGGTTAATGAGGTCATGAACTAATTCTGTTCGCTACATAAATGTCACATGACTACAAAAGCACGGTAATGAGAATCCACCCACTTGTACGTGTGGAAGACCATGTCATTGACAGTCACATGCTTGGAGTCTGAGGGAAGCATCTCACGGAACTGAGTGAGAGAGAAAAATATATCACAGAGGACAAGTGAGTCATACATTAACAGAGGAGGACATGCAGACCACAGAAGGATATTAGGATCACTTGTAAGTTGCTTTGGATAAAAGCATCAGCTAAATGCCATAAATGTAAATGCAAATCACTTCGTGCAGTATAAAGATAATGCCAGCGTTAAGGCTACAAGTCATGAAAACTCATTTACAGAGTGGTTATTCACGCACAGCTGCTCTATGAGGTTGTGAATGAAATCCTTTCATATATGCTGTTGTTGATGAAAATATGTTCTCACCTTTCACAAAAAATATCCAGAAAATACTGTGCTATTATTAGCCATGACACTCAGTAAAGCTAGGATGTTTTAGATGTTTATGACTGTAAACATGTCAAGCATTCAGTTCTGCATTTTCTAAGTGCATTTTTAACTGCTGTCTGAACATATGTGAAATAATTATAGGCCCACGTTTATCTTGGTTTAATCTTGGCCTGAATGCACAGCTCATTACTTAACACTTTAGATATGCGTAATCACTATAATGTGTTGCCATGTCACCACACACACACACACACACACACACACACACACACTATATGTATGATGTCAAACATTAGATACAAGTAACAAAATTACATACGTGTAATAAGCGATAATGCAACCCAACACAACCCTGCAGGGAAGGCTCACCCTGTTATTGTGCCTGGCTTGTTCCAGAGAGGCACTGAAGTTGAAGCATCGACAGGGAACACCAGCATTCTGACTAACATCCACATATCTGTGGAAAAAAAGGACCACAGGACCTTTTATAAATGCACTATAACCATGATATAGCACACTGTCAAAAAAATAAATAAATAAATAAAACGGTACTACGCACCTCTTCCGCGACTCAGGGTCTGGGTTGGTATTGTCTACGACAACACTGTGGCCTTCTTTCAGAGCACGCTCACATGCTGAGACACAGTTCTGCCAGGAGCCCAGTGTGTCCTAGGGTCACACAATGGCAATGACTCAGAATACAACACTAGCAAAGTGCTTCTGATTCACAAACTTCACTGAACCTCCAGCTTCAGATCATCTTATGCAGACTAACATAACAGTCTGTGATATTTTCTTCCACACTCACCCTGTTTACATACATATAGCCCTTTGGGATGATGTAGGTATTAAAGAATGTGGATTTGCCGGCTGAAAAATTCAAAACGAATATGTATTGAGTCATTTAGCAGGTTTCTGTGACTATTTAAAAAATAAGAATAATTTTCCCATTGTCTCACACCTCCTGGGAATCCAACAGCAACAATGACTTCCTGGCTGGTAGAAGTGAGTGAGGCCTCAGCAGGGTCATACAGACGTGTCTTTGGGTCTAACGTCCTCTGGAGGCCAGAAAGTGACTATCAGTAATCACACAGGTACTACTGCACTACCATATGAGTAATCATACACACACACAAACAAACTGCAGTACCATATCAATATTCACACACACACACGTACTACTGCAGTACCGCATAAGTAATCACACACACGTACTACTGCAGTACTATATCAGTAATCACACACATACTACTGCAATATCGCATTAGTAATCACAAATGTCGCACTGCAGTACCCTATCAGTAATCTCACACACACACACACACACACACACACACACACACCTCCAGTACTTCTCAGTGCTGGGATCATTCACACTGGTCTGTTTGAGCCTTTCCTATAATACCTGAATCATCTTGCAAAGGTATATTTTAAAACACAATTATGAAACAAATGCAATGCAGATCTTAACGTGCACTCAGTTCCCACTTTAAAAAAGTGTGTCCTACCATATCTGTCATACCTTGAGTTTCAAGGTTTAATGTTATGATACACACTGATGTCTGCCCAGGTGTCATCACAACTTGCAAATTGTTGCAAAATGTGTCAGCCTAATAAACACAATGAGAGACAGCTATCTCCATTGACAACTTACTGGATCAAAGGTGGGCAGGTTGAATGGAGCACTCTTCCAGCCCAGGAAGAACTCCTCTGGAGTGTAAAAGTTCACACCAATGTTCAGAGCAAACTGTGGACAAAACAATACAAAACAAAACAAGAAAGACATCCATCACCAGAAGAAGTCGTCCACTGTGACCTGTTGATGACTAAATGCTACAGGGTCTATGGAGATTACGATAATCTAATTTGGGATTTGTTCATTATATAGGATTCAACATATAATATAAATAGAGTAGTACACTGTCTCACTACTGTAAGCCTTCACTGTGCTCAGCAAAGATGTTTGAGGTGTGTTATTTCACTGCCTTCTCTCTCACCAGCCTGTCGCTACAGGAGAAGTCCTTCTTCTTCTTCCCTGGAGCCCAGTTTACAGGACGGCCTGCAGCATCTGGGACAAGGACACACAGACCATATCATTTTACAATTGTTATACACATACACCATTACTTTATATGTAGAAAACACACAAGGAAACAATTACATTGTTACATACATACAATTACAAGGTTTATTTCTTAACTCTTTGTAGTCCAAAGTAGACTCACCTCCCACATAGAAACTTTGCGATTTGTCTACAGTCACCCCACCATTTGCCTAAGGGGAAAAAAGGTTTTGTTTTGCAAAAATCAATACACTTCTCCATCTAATAAATCAATAAACTTCTCTATCCAATAAATCAATACACTTCTCTATCCAATAATTCAACACTTCTCTATCCAATAAATCAATGCATTTCTCTATCTAATAAATCAAAACACTTCTCTACACTATGGCTTGTAGGTGTAATAATCTGCCTTTTGGCAAAGTAAGTCAATACATAATGCTTCAAAGCTGAATCATAGACAGGACTGAACAGATAAATAATAATAAACATTCCTGTTCCTAAACCTTTAGCTCCCAACTGAACCCAATATTTTGAATTTCCTTAATATGGGAAGTGAGCTCATAGCTTCTCACCTTCTCACATAAGTGTTCCCACATTCCTATTACAGGCTTTCTATAAATACCTGGACCTGTTGCAACAAATACCTGAATTACACAGGGGACAAAAATGAATGAGGAACGTGACTTGTGTTTATATAATTACCCTATGTATACAAAAACAAGAAATGGAAAATCTTTTTAATACAAATTAAAATCAAATATGGATGAAAATACCAAATTCTATACATAGTATTCTGTTATGACTATGTCATTACGGTTATGGTATTAACAAACCTGTACAGGCAAATTTAAAGTCTGAAGAATATCTTCAACTTTGGCCTTGAACACCTCTGGTCTGAGTTTGCCTCGAGCAATACCCATCTGATTAGTAAAGAAAACCACCTAAGACAGCAAGAAACAAAATAAAAACCAGACACACATCAAAGTAGATATTTGTCTACTTTGCAAAACAACATAATTCATGCTAATTATTATTTTTGCTTAGCTGGTAAATCAAATTGATGAGTTTTTCTTCTGACCTTGAGCCCTTCCTTCAGCAGAGTGGCCAGTTTGGGCTGTATCTCAGGAAAGAGTATCCTACAAAGATATTAAAAAAAACAAGGAATATAATAGAAAGGACAAAAGGAAACTACAAGAGACAGTAGTTGTTATTATTATTATTATTATTATTATTATTATTATTATTATAACAATAATTATTATTTATATTATCAATGTTATTTATAATAATAGTATTAATACTGTTATCTATATTATTAATCATATTTTATTATATTATTATGCTTATTAATATTACTCTTTGTCTCGTTGTTTTATTTTGTCCTTTCTATAATACACTGCCTGGCCAAAAAAAAGGCACAGACTCTAATATTTCGTTGGACCGCCTTTAGCTTTGATTACGGCATGCATTCGCTGTCGCATCATTTCCACAAGCGTCAGCAATGTCACATTTATTTCTGTCCAGAGTTGCATTAATTTTTCCCCAAGAGCTTGTATTGATGATGGGAGATTTGGACCACTGCACAAAGTCTTCTCCAGCACATCCCAAAGATTCTCAATGGGGTTCAGTTCTGGACTCTGTGGTGGCCAGTCCATGTGTGAAAATGATGTCTCATGCTCCCTGAACCACTCTTTCTCAATTTGAGCCCGATGGATCCTGGCATTGTCATCTTGGAATATGCCATCAGGGAAGAAAAAAATCCATTGATGGAATAACCTGGTTGTTCAGTATATTCAGGTAGTCAGCTGACCTCATTCTCTGGGCACGTAACATTGCTGAACCTAGACCTGACCAACTGCAGCAACCCCTGATCATAGCACTGCCCCCACAGGCTTGTACAGTAGGCACTAGGCATGATGAGTGCTTCAGTTCAGCCGCCTCTCTTCTTACCCTGATGCACCCATCACTCTGGAACAGGGTAAATCTGGAAACATCAGACCACATCACCTTCTTCCATTGCTCCAGAGTCCAATCTTTATGCTCCCTAGCAAATTGAAGACGTTTTTGCCGGGTAGCCTCACTGACAATTGGTTTCCTTAAGACTACACAGTTGTTTAGTCCCAATTCCTTGAGTTCCCTTCACATTGTGCGTGTGGAAATGCTCTTACTTTCACTATTAAACATATGCCTGAGTTCTACTGTTTTTCTACGATTTGATTTCACCACATGTTTAAGTGATCGCCGATCACGATCATTCAAGATTTTTTTCTGACCACATTCCTTCCTCAAAGATGATGTTTCTCCACTGTCCTTCCACTTTTTAATAATGCTTTGGACAGTTCCTAAACCAATTTTAGTAGTTTCAGCAATCTCCTTAGATGTTTTCTCTGCTTGATGCATGCCAAAAATTTGACCCTTCTGATACAGATTAACATCTTTTCCACGACCACAAGATGTGTCTTTCAACATGGTTGTTTAACAAATGAAAAGCTACTCACTGCATCAGTTAGGGTTAAATAACTTGTTGCCAGCTGAAACAATCACCCATGCAGTAATTATCCAATGGGAGATTCTTACCTATTTGCTTAGTTAAATCCAGGTGGTGACCTTTTTTTTTGGCCAAGCAGTATATATATTATTATTATTATTATTATTATTATTATTATTATTATTATTATTATTATCATCATCATCTTTATTATCAATATATATATAAAAATCTATATTATTATTAAAAATAAAATAAAATAATTATATAACTAAAACAGTTTTAATAATATTAATATAACATTAATAAGATCTATATTAATAATGATAATAATAATAATAATAATAATATTATTATTATTATTATTATTATTATTATTATTATTATTATTATTAATTATAATAATAACAAAACATCCTGCTGCCAGAAAACATCCTGTACTTACCTCCAGTCATCTGGGCTAGTAGGAAACACTTTTCCTGACTTTGTAGTGATAATGCAGCCATCAATGTCAAATCCTGCTATCTGAAACAGAATGAAAAGTCAAGTTTGTATTTAAACTTAATTAAAAACCTCCAAACCACAAATAAACAGGCTGTGTAATTTCTATGAACCCCAGCTTAGCAGTAACTTTAATAACTGCTTCCAAATGTATTATTTATATTAAACAGAAGCAATTAAACAGTGATCATCTTCAAAGATCACTTTGCTTAAACTGACTTTTGGGAACACTTTAAATAAAATTTTAAAAGATTAAAATAAATTAAGTGGAACAAAATCAACTCTACAAAATCTCCTTTTAGAAGACTCCTTCATTTTCTCTTACCCTGGAGTGTCCTGTGACTCCTGCTGTAGTGTAGACCATGAGGTTGCCTATTTGCTGCCAGTTACTTTGAGGACAGGCAGAAGATGGAGAAGTCTGGATGGGTTCTGATGGGTTCTGCTGGGTGCCTGATCTCTGTGCCAGCTCCTGCAGTGTCCTGAGGTTCTCCTCCGCCAGGCTCTCTCTGTCCTCCTCATCCGAAATCGCAGCACGCCCGCGTTTATTGCTGGATACATCTTCTTCAGTACCGTGTGGCCTTTTTATTGACTTGACAACAGAAAAGGATCATTAAAAAGGTATTCAAATCATATACTTTAATCATTATGTACTGTGGAGTCCATAAAAATCTTCAGAGAAAATAAAAATTCCAATTTGTATTACAAACCTATCTACATATAAACATAAATACCTTTTTAGGTGAAGAAAAGAAATCCTGGATGCTCCTCTTGGGTACCACCTCAGCCGAACCATCTAAGGCTCTCCGTTTGTGTTTCCGGTCATCCAATGCTCCCTGCTTATGACCCATTTGGCGAGGCTCTGAAGGGGAAGTCTCCTCTGTGCCAGAGAACTGCACAGTGAATGGGTAACTCTCATTGACCACAAACAGTGTGCCGTTTAGAGTCAGTCGTCCAGACTGACCTCGGCGCAAGGTCTGGCCATTCACAGAAGAAGGGTTTGGACCAAGCTGTGAAAAGTAGGAAGAACTCATGAAAACTGTTCATATTCTGCTTTCCTGTGCACATTTCATATAATGTAAAAATTGACTTTGTTGTCCATTTAGCTAACCTTAGGGCTTTCTGTGATCATAAACCAGTTAATTTACCTGTGTCACAAGAATCTCTCGGTGTGCATAATCTGCCACAAGCTTGACTAAAGAGAAAAGAAAACGCGAATGAGTCGACAGATCACTAACCAGACAGCTACCAAATGTAAGGTTTTAGTATGACCAGGATGTATTTGATATAACATTTGCTATCGTCAAGTATGGTAAGACCCACACTATTCTAGGTGTGTTTTTATTTTACCTTGATGTCTCGAACATTTTTTATCAGTAATTCCGGTCTCAGGTCCCCGACCAAAAATCAGGGCTCGACCATCGAATAGTTCCACCCTGTGTCCTGACGAATTTACTAATGCACACTGCATGTTCAAAAAAGAGAAAGAAACTTCTCCAGAAGAAGCCGATCAGTTGGCTAATGTCTGACTTCCTCAACCTGTTACGAGTTATTTGAGCTCTAAGTTAGCTAGCTAGGTATATTATGCTACTGTGAACGCGATGGCAAGTCAGACTTACTGTAGAGGATTTAGTTTATAATTAGCTTCTTTCAAATCTTCCTTTATATCTTTTGTAACGTTAGCTAACCTATCTAACCCAGCTAGTCGGCATAGCTAGTATCCGTAACCAGTTAAATATAACCAAAGGTGTCTCGTTAGCTAGCCAGTGAGGTTAGCAAACTTAAACCCAGAAGTCAGTTGAGCTAGCTAGTAGGCTATAAATTAGACACGACAACAATGACTCATACAGTGATTTGTTTTACAATTAACAGTCACCTTCGACCCTTCGCTCCTCCAGCTGTTGGTAGTTAGCCTAGCCTAGCCTGCCTTTAGCATTAGCTTCCCTAGCTATGTAAATGTAACCCTTCCATGTCCGTGCGGAACGTTGTGTTGTGTGACGTGAAGGCCACGCCGGAAATACGCACGTTGCACTCATTTGTCGTAGAACTACTCTCGTGACGTACTTAACATGTGTAACAGTTAAAGACGACGTCACGAAGACCGGAGAGACGGCAAGCTCAGCAAAGGGACAGACCATGTGCGTTATTGCTCCAGAGTGGTGATCCAGTTTCTTTAACAGCTAATAATGACAGTATATTAATTGTATATATGTACATTATATATTATTCTACTTTTCTCCTTACAGAAAGATGATGCATATATGCAGGTATCTAGATTTAACTGGGTCCTTCAAATATAAAAGAATCGCAATATTGGCGGAATCTACTCTTAAGTCCATTTTCAAATCAATTTAATTACAAGAATCATATCAGTTATATGAGCAAATTTGCCCATTCTTATTTCATATTACCTTACCTATTCCTAATAAGGCATAAACACATAAAAGTGTGCTTAGATAACAAATAAATTAATGAAAAATAGACAAATACAATTATTTATTTTAACCTTTATTGTTATTGTGTACTGATTTATTACAAGTATTACTATTTTTGCCCCAACCACCTTTGTAAATCTCAAAGTTTGAAAACAAATCAAACAGCAAAGCAATCAAAATAAATGTTGATGAAGGGTCAGTTTGCTCCATGGACCACCCCTGAAGAGGAGGAGGAGGCACCTGTCTGCTAATGGGCTCGAGATTACATACAAAAATTTCTCTCTTTTCCCTTCAAGCTCAGGTACTGTACCGGAGTCCTAGGAGCTTGAGGTTCCTACATAGTATCTTAGCTGTTCCCAGGACTACACTCTCCTGGAAGGACATCTTGGATGTTGTTCCTGAGATCTGCTGGAGTCATTCTCCCAGTTTGGGGGTCACAGCTCCTACTGCTCTGATTATGACAGGAACCGCTGTTGCCTTCACCTTCCACATCTTTTCCGCCTCTTCTCTCAGTCCATGGTATTTTTCGAGTTTTCCATGTTCCTTGGTCCTGATGTTGCTATCACTTGGGACTGCCACATCTATCACTACAGCCCTCTTCTGCTGTTTGTACTTCACTACTATGTCTGGTTGGTTAGCCATCTTGTCAGTCTGTATCTGGAAGTCCCATAGGATCTTACCTCATTCATTCTCCACCGCCTTTGGGGGTGTTTTTCACTTTGACCTCAGAACCTCCAGCCAAACTCAGCACAGTTTCTGTACACTATTCCATCCACTTGGTTATGGTGTTCCATGTACGCCCTGCCTGCCAGTATCTTGCATCCCGCTGTTATGTGCTGGTTTGTCTCAGGGGCATCTTTGCAAATCCTGCATCTGGGGTCCTGCCTGGTGTGGTAGACTCCAGTCTGTATTGATTTTGTGTTGAGCACTTGTTCCTGTGCTGCCATGATTAGTGCCTCTGTGCTGTCTTTCAGTCCAGCCCTTTTTTAGACATTGTTAGGATTTTGCCACATCAGACACTTCCACTACCTGTTGGTGGTACATACAGTGAAGGGCTTTTTCCTCCCAAGATGTTTCCTGTTCCTCCTCATTTCCATCCTCCTCATGTTTCATCACTTGTTGCCATCTTCTTGGTGTACTCCTGGATCTTGGTTGTTTCATCCTGGATAGTGTCTCTGATGCCCATCCTTCTCTGGTCAACAATAGTTATATATATATAATTGCCTACAGATGCATGGTTCAAGTCATTCATATCTCGCTTTGATTTTCTGCTGTTCACTATTTGATAATCCTTTAAGTGTTTTGGATTCTGAGTTGTTTTTGCCCCTCTCGTAATGTTTGTGTATATTTTTCTGTATATAATCTTTTGTATAGCTTTAAGTGTACATTCTAGTCACACCAGTATATGGTTGCTTACTGTTTTTGTTGAGTGTAGGTCTTTGTATATATGCTTTGTGGTTAATAAAGTCAAAGATTTTCTTGTTTCCTTTTGTCTTGGGTCAGGTCAGGGAGGGTCCTCTTATATGGTCAGTGTGGTTTTTTGTTTCTTTTTTCAGCATTCGCCAGCCTGACATCTGTACTGGTGTGTGTGTGTGTGTGTGTGTGTGTGTGTGTGTGTCATACTGTTTTGCAACATACCCATCCACTTATTCCACTCCATGTTTGCATTTGTTTTTATTATTCTGTTCATGCCACATACAAATATTTACAAACATACCCATCCACCACTACCTCTTTCGGCTGCAGTTCAACCTAGACTGGGTCATAACACATGGATTATGAGTCCAGAGCCATTCAAATAAATTATATTGTTTGTTCACACACAAGCTTACTTTTCTCACATCTTACACACAACCCCAAAGCTGAAAATGTGATGTTGAGCAGTGTCTGTGTGCCTGACACTGCTTTGCCATAGAATGGTGCACACAGGCCCCAGTCCTCTAGGTATGGAGTTATTTTTAAACCTGTCATTAGAGACAGCAGCCTGCATGCATCAAGTAAAAACATAAGGAGCCAGCAAAAACCCAAAAGGGAGGAACTGTAAATTGGTATGCCTTGATTTGAAAATTGAACCACAGGAAACATCTGTCCTCTAAGACAACAGAAACATGAAAGTATGCATCCTTTCTTTTGAAGTGTTGATTTGCCCAACTTATTTGCCCAACAGAATATGTGTAGCACACAAGTACTCATTGAGTTTGTACATGGGGCAAAACCTACTGTCCCTTTTTGGAATGAGACCCCCCCCCCCCCCCCCCTTTGTGATGAAGGGACTCTCTTTCTTCATTTCTTAAGATGCCATTGGCTGTGTCTGTTTGCCTTTGTTGCTGTGTTTAAACCCTGTTTCCTGGTTCGTGTCACTTTCATTGCACTATGCTTGTGCTCCATGTTACAAGTCCCTGTGCTTGGTTGTGTTTGCTTGTGTTTTGTGCACCATGTTACGAGTCCCTGTGCTTGGTTGTGTTTGCTTGTGTTTTGTGCGCCATGTTACGAGTCCCTGTTCTTGGTTATGTTTGCTTGTGTTTTGTGCGCCATGTTACGAGTCCCTGTGCTTGGTTGTGTTTGCTTGTGTTTTGTGCGCCATGTTACGAGTCCCTGTGCTTGGTTGTGTTTGCTTGTGTTTTGTGCGCCATGTTACGAGTCCCTGTGCTTGGTTGTGTTTGCTTGTGTTTTGTGCGCCATGTTACGAGTCCCTGTTCTTGGTTATGTTTGCTTGTGTTTTGTGCGCCATGTTACAAGTCCCTGTTCTTGGTTGTGTTTGCTTGTGTTTTGTGCGCCATGTTACGAGTCCCTGTTCTTGGTTATGTTTGCTTGTGTTTTGTGCGCCATGTTACGAGTCCCTGTTCTTGGTTATATTTGCTTATGTTCTGTGCTCCATGTTACGAGTCCCTGTGCTTGGTTGTGTTGTTTGTTTCCTTGTTCTGTGTTTGTGCTAGATTTTGTTCCATGCCTATTGTTTTGTGTTTGGTCTCCAGGTGTGTTTCATTGTCTGACTCCACCTGTATTTCAACCACACTGGATTTGCCCTTAATAAATGTCGTTCTTCTCAGCACTTGCATCCTGCTTCCATTCACACAGTGTCACAATTTTTGGACATGAATTCAAGTTAATGAGCACATAAGGGTTAGGAAGTAAGCTATTAGTGATCTGCATGTTATGGGGTGTATGGAAAAAATAATTCTGAAAATTGTATCTTTTAACAGACTAAAAGTACATATAACAATTATTTTCCATATAGACACAACATAAAACAAAAAAATATTCATCATAAACCCCTAATACAGACAGCAATCAAAGCACATTTTGTATATTTTCAAAATACATTTAAAAACTATCCACTGGTATTATATAGGACATAAGGAAGTATATGGAGACATACCTGAACTTAAATATGTCTATTGTCCGCTGAGCAACTACAATACTACAACATGAGTTCACTGTCTTTGAGACAGACCCATATCTCTGCACTTGCTATAGTGATATTCAGTGTAAAGAGACCAAGAATTTATTACAGCTGGTAGTGGTCTCCTGATTGGGGGGTATGGTTTGTGTCAGACCCATTGCTACCCAGGCCATAATATGATGACAGATTGGCCTGCAAATCACAGGCTCCACAGGTGAAACATGACATTTCTAGGGCACGTTACAGAGCCAGTGAGTGTCTGATTAACAATGACTTTACATACATATACCATACATACACCATACATACACAATACATACTCCATACATATACCATACATACTCCTTACATACACCATGCATACTCCATACATACACCATTCATACACCATACATACACCATACATACTCCATACATACACCATACATACACCATTCATACACCATACATACTCCATACATACACCATACATACACCATTCATACGCCATACATACACCATACATACTCCATACATACACCATACATACACCATTCATACGCCATACATACTCCATACATACACCATACATACTCCATACATACACCATTCATACACCATACATACAACATTCATACAGCATTCATACACCATACATACACCATTCATATTCCATACATACACAATACATACTCCATGCATGCATCACACATACACCTAACATACAGCATACATACATCATACATACACCATACATACATCATACATTTTTGCTTTAGTCTAATAATATATACATACAAGATCTTGTATATAAGATGTAAAAGTCAGATTAGTGATGGTAGCTTTGAGCTAACATTTTTCAATCAACAAAAATGTAACTTTTAACACCCAGTCGTGTATGCTGTTATGAATTCTGCCCAGCCCACTAGGTTTGCCATGCCCAGACCAAGTGGCACCTGTTTATCTCCATCTGTTCTCTTATAACACTTATGCCACTAAATAAAATCCATACACATATGAATAAAGTTTGAAGTCTGCAATTTTTTAATTTAATTTACTTTATTTTAATTGTTTTGTGTTATCAGTTGTGTCTTAATTGTTTTGGTTACAGCATTGTACCTTATGACATCCAGGTGCACAGAATGTTGTGGAATGACACAGTGGAATGACTTATATAATGTGAAAGACTCAATGTAATGTGACACAAAAAGTCCATGTATAAAATAAAATGACAGAATTAAATCATTTTACAAATTTGGGTACATTGTCATTGTGAACTAAGGTTTACTTTTTACTTAATTAGCTTAATTACATCAATTAAACCTATATAGCAATCCATGTTTTAATGCATTCAAAATGTACTGAAAAAAAGCGTAGTGGAAACAGATCAAAAAGTATAAAAATCATATTATAAAAATCATCTTACTAAAATGATCATGCCTTTGGTTATATATGTCTTCATTGTTTCATTGCAACAGCTACTGAGCGTATCCATTTTGATAAAAAGCAAAATCATGATGTTTTCCTGTCATTTCCTCAGCTCTCAGACAGATCCAGTTTTAGCTGAAGCAAAGTTGCAGCCTGTTTATTGGCATTGATGGTGGAAGAGCTCTCCTACTGGGCTGTTTGAGTGCTTCCGCAGGAACTCCACCAGTTCACCCAGTGTGTATTCCACAACTAGGTTCTGCTCAGTGTTAAGAGCAATCGCTGCACCACTGCCAACAGGATGGCCATTGCGATCAATACAGCAGTAGGCGTTCCATATGTACTCTGGAATATTGACCCGTTTGATGTTATTCTTGATGATCCAGTTCTCCGCAGAGGGGATGGCACCTACCAGCACATAGGCCTTGTCGCACTGGACTTTGAACATCTTGGCCAGGTTAGACTCATGACTCGCCCAGGCATTCTGGTTCAGTTTGGGGTTTTGAGGCACCACATTGGTGAGACTGAATGTGGCGTTTCGTCCTGGAACTAGAAGGAACACAAAACAATACAGAAAGAGATCCTGAATTGTAATCTTACTTGTTCAAATGTGAGACTGTCCTTTAAGCACTAAAGCCTACTAATAAACTAATGAGAGATTTGTAAACAAAGCACAGTTCGCCATGAGCAAAACCAGTTGATTTCCAGGGCTGGAAAATATGTTCTTAAAATCTAAAATTACATTTAAGAGCACAATTAAGGATTTCAATACAGAGAACTTGCCACCTTGGGAGTGTCCAAACTGCACAGGAAAGATGCTCTGGTAAAAGTCTTACACAAAAAAAGTCTTACACAAAGAAGCACAATTTTAAACAGTGATTAAATCTAGAATCTCTGAACCACAATAATAATATCTAAAGACATAATTTAACATAGGTACAGTTGTTTAAACACACAAGCAAATAAAGGGGAAAAAAACTAAACATTTTCTGAAATTTTCTGATTTATTATTACAATATGTCAGATAAGATGAGTAATTCTGGGTGTTATTTCATGACTACAGTTCCTTTGTCACTGAGCAGTTCAAAGAGCTTCCCTGTTCTCTGTCTAAAGCTTCAGGTTTGCTAGGCTAAATCTGGATGAGTTAATGTTGTCATGAGAAGAAAAGCTCTTATTTACAAACATATAACTAGACCCAAAGGTTTCTCATATCTTTTAATACTGAATTTACACCAGATTATACTGTTAGTCATTAAAGTTAAATCTGTTGTTAAATGTGTTAGTTACTCTGTAAAACATTAAAACATTTCTCAGAAATCCAAGGTGGAATCAGGGGTGTACCTGCGTGGTGCCCGTTGGGGTTGAGATGACCCCGGTCAAGCCCTGAGTGAGTGTAGTCCTCGTCCAGAGCCTGCCGCTCACCCTGGTAGACCCCGGGGTGGACCTGCTCCAGCCACACAGTCTCTTTCATCTCCCCTCCCCAGTTCTGATTCACCAGCTGCACAAATGCAGCACCGCCAATATGTGTGTGCTTGTGTGTGTTTAAAAATGCCATTTTAAGGGATCTCTGCATCAATGCGTGACAGAGCAACCAAACATGCAGCAAAGCCACACCCATCTGACTCAGTCCCAATACAAAAGTTCTACATGGCATATGAACTAACAGTGTGACAAGATGTATTAAATAACTCCTCACTGTCAGGTGTGTGGCTCTCAGCGCTCACCTGGGGCTCCAAAAACCAGCGTTTCTCCCGCCCCCCGCCGTTGCTGGGCTCAAAGAGGTAAGCAGAGTACATGGCGATGCGATGGTGTGTGTCGTACAGCGTGGCAAAATGGTATGTATTGAGGAAGCGCTGGCAGATGCGGGCCGCACCAGGGGTGTCTGAGTGCCACTCCGGCACTTTCCCCCAGTAGAAGAACTTTATGCAGGCAGGATCGTCATAGAAGTCAGAGACCACATCTCCCTCTGCTAGACGCAGAAGTAAGCCTACAAACATACATACAACAAAGCAGGTATGCATGAATGTGCATTAAAGATTGATGCCTCCTCTGTCTTGACTGTCTGATGCAAACACTGCAGACGCAAATACAACTGCACACCTGCTGTTGAGGGGTCTCATCTTATAGCTACGTCCTTATCGCTACGTCCTCATAGCTACGTCCACATAGCTACGTCCTCATAGCTACGTCCTTATTGCTACATCCTTATCTCTGTGGCTTTTTTCATCCTCTCCAAGGTTATCAATGTTTTGACGAGGGAAAGTATCATTTGGATGTGATAGTGTGTAAATAAAGTAGCAGCCAGTTTTGGACATGTCAGACAAAGGTCAGCGATGTAGTGTTACTGTTACTTCTTACTGTAGGGAGACAGCATGCATTCTGATAGGAAAAAACACAGCACACACTATAGTAGATTATCAACAGGACACAGGTTAAGTAAACGTACTGTCATGTGTTGGTTTCCCATAGACAGGCACTCGACATGTCCAAGTTCTAGAAACCTGACCTCAGTTTACCCCCAGCGATACTGTGGAACCCCTCCCCCCCCCCCCCCCCAAATAATACACCCATGGTCATTTAACTTTGATAAGTAAATGTGAACAGAACACATTTCACAACTAACTTCTTTCTATGCTGATGCAGTTAGCGATGGTTGAAATGAGGACATAGCTAATGAGGACGTAGCGATAAGGACATATTCATTCCTTATTCATATATTTGCATGTGTTATGAATTTGTTTTAGCACACAAACACATGTTCACATGCATATACTTAATCAGGGATAGAAAAACCCCAAATCCTAACTATCTATAAGCAGGGTGACTAAAGCTTCTTCCAGTTTTTAACTGCATGAAGTGAGAATGTTACATGTTTTTTTTTAAACAACCGTGCCATTGCCAACACCTACAAGGGAGCTGTGGGGGGGTAACGTCTGATGTGGGGAAAGATTACCAAATTAAAATTTGTCAATAACTATATTACATTTTGTGCATATACTAGTATCTCGTACTAAGATGAAAATAACTGAGACGAACTACTATAACTGAGATCAACACGTCTCAGGTATAGTAGTTTGTATCTTTTGAGATTCAGAACTCAATTAGGTTTCACAACTTTATCTTACACCATTTATTACCAAAGTACTGGACAGCTCGAGGACAGAGAATGAAAGAATATCCCAGATATTTCAGAATATCCCAGATAGTTCAACCTTTCTGTCATTCCTGTCATTTAGTAAACACTAGAGGGCAGAATTTATTCAACACTAGATGGCAGAGGAGTGGAAGGATTCAGTACCAGTCTTCATCTTTTCAGAGGCCTGTATTTGTACAGAATTTCAGAGTAAGGATGCTGCTCTATGACAAGTTCTCAAATCTACATGACTACATATGGTTAGGAAATATTTCTCAAATCCGTATGACTGCATATGGTTAGGAAATATTTCTCAAATCTGTATGACTGCATATGGTTAGGAAATATTTCTCAAATCTGTATGACTGCATGTAGTTAGGAAATATTTCACAACACGTTTCCACAAATAAACTGCTGGCTGATGATTTTACCTACAATAATATCATTTCAAATGATACCACTCTTTTGAGCCTTTTAAATGAATTTTTTCATTAATATTATTAATAAAAAACTCTTGTAATAACCCTTCTCCTCTTCACAGCTCATTTATGTAGTAAACTCAATGCAAATGTTTTGAGTTGAGAGTGTAGCAGACATTTAAGACTTCACAATTGCACAGTTAACATAGAGACATTTAACCAGTTTCACTACCAAAGATTTGTAAAAGATCATTGTAAAATTGCTCATCAGATTATTTACTGTCTTGCTGTTGATTCCAGTAGAGACTGAATAGGTTACTATAGTTTAAAACAGAATAGCTCGAGACAAAAGATTTGCCAGTTTACCACTGCTGAGATATTTGGATCCACACCTAAAACCTTCTCTCACTGGATCTGGAACACGCCATTAAAAAAAGCTAAATGAAGGCACATCACCCCTCTCCTCCTATAGCCCTTAAAGTCAATGCATTTCACATTTATTCATACAGTATATTTATGCATGACTACCCACACCCACCCTTCTACACACCCCATCCCATTACTGTAATCCATCACTCCAGCATCAGCCGCCATGCACGCAGCACCCCGAGTTACCATGGCAACCACCTCAGGCCTAGCTCTACGCAGCACTGCTCCCATTGGCTGGGAGGCACAGGCAGTCTGAGCCTGTCTGGTAGATGTGGTAATTGGCTTGGAGTCTCCAATCACCCTTCGATACACACAGACACACACACACACACACACACACAATTAGATGGAAATTCACACAAATGAATTGTCACATGATAATTTCACAGAGCCAGAGACCTACATGGTGTGAAGGACCACAGAGTAGCTCAGTGTAATGATCCTTTTTTTGGTGAGAAGGGCTGAGAGTGTGTGTTGGAGGGGGGGGGGGGGGGTCAGAAGGACTCTGTGTGTGGGGGGTGTTTGGTCAGATGGACTCTGTGTGTGTGTGTGTGTTCTTGTGAGGTTTTTTGTCAGAAGGGCTGGGTGTGTGTTGGGGGGGTTGGTCAGAAGGGCTGTGTGTGTGGTTTTTTTGTCAGAAGGGCTGTGTGTGTGTGTTTTGGCATGTGAGTTTGGGCATGCAGGGTAGACACATTTTCTGTGCTGGTATGTTCAGGACATTCAGATCGCAGCTTGTTCTGCTCATAGCAGAAGACAACATGTGGAACCTGTGCAGTCAAAACACACCTGTTTCCTGGAGCGCAGCTACAGCTTGATGACGAGACGACTGCTCCAAATCAACCAACATTTGCACACTCAGTGGTGCTTTACAGTGTTACTTTTTTGACCCATTTAATATGTCACTTCAGAACAGGAACTAACTAAATGCTCTTCATTTCCATAATTTAAACTATTCTTCCTCAGTATCTACTGCATTAAAAAAGATTTATTTTTATGTGAACAGTAAAGGGGTGAATTATCTAGAGTGGTGTGTTTCTATACATATATTTTTTGTTATCATTAACAATTTTATTTTTAAATCCATAAGCTCAGTTTGGAATATCACAGCAGACTGAAATCAGAAATGATGATGACATTTTATTTCAAATGTTTCGAAATGGCAAATATTGAAGACAAGCCATCTTTCTTGAAAAGGGAGGACTGAGAGGCCCCTGTAGCAGGTGCTCAGAGCCGCTCACTGTCTGACAGAATATCCACATCGTTTCTATGGGCAGAAAAATAAAGAAATACAAGTCGGTCTGAGTTTGAGCACATTCCTGTTCTCTGTAGTTTTCTTTTTATTTATTTACTTTTCTCATGGACATTTACATGAAAGGAATCTGCTCACACTCCCTGGCACACGAACATTTCCACGTGGCAAAAGAAAAAAACAGCAAGCAAAGATCACAGCACAACAGGAAGAAGAGAGCATGGGAGAGGAAGAGAGAGAGAGAGAGAGAGAGAGAGAGAGAGAGAGAGAGAGAGCATGGGAGAGGAAGAGAGAGAGAGAGAGAGAGAGAGAGAGAGAGAGAGAGAGAGAGCATGGAAGAGCCCACTCTGGACTGGACACACCTGGACACACCTGGCCCTGTGTCCATAACAAACAGGCTGACAGACAGAGAGAGAGGGAAAATGAATGTTAGGAAGGCTGTAAAAATCTCTCCTTTAAATGGAAATACTGTGTTCACCATTAAAAATAACATTTTTCACTGCTTTTGTTTATGTGTAAAAAAAAGCAACACGAGTAGTCTCCAGCCCATGGCATATGACATCATACACCCTGAAGTGCTTTTTTAGGAGAGTGCTGGAGCAATTGTGGAGCTTCTTTAATTTGTCTCTTTGGACACAAAAGAGCAAGTTACAGCCAATATACACCTTGTAGTTCACATTTACTCACTCGTACGCACATTACGTCATTCAAAAATACAATCAGATCATGTTCTCCACCCCCACAGTAAAGGCCAATGAACTAACAGACATCATTCCACCACAGATCCCCTCTGGGGAAGGTATCAGCCACAGGGCAATGATGGCTCGACAGCAACATCTTACCAGGCAATTAAAAAGATGTTGTCCCCTTTTTTATTTAATACTTTAAGCTGAGTACATCACTGAAGTCCCTTCTGCTCCATTTACTGAAGCCTAAAGTGTGTTTTAGTATGAAGGAGATTATCTACATTCTGTATTTAATTGTGGGGCAGACTAAGGCAACACAACATGCAAAGTGTGTCAAACTTTCATTGCTTTTTTTAATGAAATGATCTTTTAATGCCTTTACTGAAATACTCACACCCAGACTGTGCAAAATAGTCCAAAAAATACTAAAAACACTGTAAAAGTACTAAAAAGAGGATTGTAAAAACAAAAAGTACTTCACTGGTGGAGAAAAACAGCTCAAAATGTGAAATCTAAGCCTATTTCTGCTAAACATAAAACATTTTGACACCCCTCTACAATAAAATAGTACTAATTTTATGCGGTGCTGATTTTCTACTACCTAAAGCCATGGTTTTAGAAATTATACAAAAATAGAAATGACCAACAGAGATTTATATTCCAGGTAACTATGCAGAAATAGCTTGGTTTTCACATTTTAATGTGTAAGAATTTATAACACTTTCCGGGAGTCGTATGGCATGTTCCATTTTTTAAATGAGAGAGCAACAGTCTATGTACAGCATGTGTCTCCCAACTTAAAGCTCATGGGCTGAAATGAAAAAGTCAGAGAGTCCTTTCAGGTAGGCCACGGATGGATGACACTTTGGGATCAAAATAGTCGCATCAGCACAAGGTCACATATGCATGCTGGCGCCCCAGTAGCACTCTTCTGGGTTTAGCTTGTCTTTTTTGTTTTTCCTTTGAAGCACACTGTAGTAACAAAGTTCTAGGACACAAAGCAGTCTTGCAGATAGGAAAGAGCTCATTCTACAAAAGGAGGAGCACAGGTTTGCCTCGTCACAAATGAAGTCTCAAAACTGGCTCTCAGTTGGTCCAGAAAAAGGAAAGCGTGAGAGAAAAGAAGAAGCCTGGTGTGATGAGGAAGAAGCTCAGACCACGCCCCCTTCCATCTCAGAGTTCCACAGGAAGTGTCGCGCACACACACACAGACGTGACTCGCCCGAGAGGGTCACAAACACATTATTGCGAATTAAGTGTGCTTTTGTTGATTTTTTTCCATTCTTAAAAGGTTTATTTCAAAACAATAAAAATATCACATGCATCCAAAGTAATAATATAAAAAAAGAACAATCGAACATTAAAGCCTTGTTTTTAAAACAAGGCAAGACATTATTAATTAATATACATCCTGGCAAACACACCTGGACAGAGAGAAAATCTTATGTTGGCTTTTTCAGAAGAAAGGCAGGAGCTCTAGGTTAGAATGTACAGTCGGAGGGTAGTGAGGGGGTGTCTTCTGTTCAGCTTTTGTTGCAAAGTAAGTCCCACCCAAGCAGAAGGGCATGCGCCTCCAGACTCCTGGAGCCTGAAGGAGATTCTGTTCATACAACTGGTTTACAAGACCAAAGTGTTAAAGAGTTAGAAACTTACAAACAAATCTGTAATTCCCAGCAAGCCACTCCTGGATGGCACAGGAGGTCCTCATAAGACCGCAGGTCATGAATTTCACTCCAATCAGACGTCTTTGATCTGATGGGTTGGACTCCACAGCACAAGTTGTACCTCAAAAGGAGCTCAATTATATATGAATTCATTTATCTCTCAGAGGTTTAATGAGCTCTGCTCTAATTATAGGCTGAATAAGACCAATTCTTGTGGCTAAATATGCTCACATGACTTGCCCATGCATGCCTTAGAGAGCTGACCAGAGTGGGTGGCGCGATAGCTGAATAATCTTGTTATCAGTACTCTGGCAACCAAGAGTCATGCAGGGAACCACCACATCTCTGACATCTTCCTCATGAGTGCTTGATGTGTTGTCGCGCTGGACCTTTCCCCAGTCGAGTGAACTCTCAAGCCACGTGTTAGACGCCTCTCCTGGGAACAAGCCGTCCTGTGCACCTTGACTAAGTACTTGACTAATAAACTTGTACATCAAAACAAGATGGTCCCTAATCCATAAGAAAAGGGAGACCTCTGGAGTGACTGGAGATTATGGAGATACGGAGGGGTCCGTTGAGACCAGCAAAAGATGTGGGCCAGCACAGAGAAAGATATCTACCAGAGACAACGGGTAGACCAGCAAAGTGTGGGGGTACTGCTCTCTCCCCAGACTGGAGGATGACAGGCACCCAGCAGGCTACAGCAGGATGTGAGTTTGTGTGCGTGGGCAGAGGGTGGAGAGGGAGGTGGAGAGGAGGTCTCTGTCATGTCTGTGCTGTGGCGATGGCTGGGTGGGGGCAAAGATACGGGTGTAGAAATTAGGTTAGCGTGATGTAGGCAGAAGCTTTCTCCTTCAGCTGCCGCAGACACAGGTGACAGCTCCAACTCCCTGTAGGAGAGACAGCATGGTGTTGAGCTGACACGTCATGGCACACACAGTAATGAGGCGAGACATCAGGGCCACAAAGACCTGCAGCAGGATTCACTCACAATGGAGCTTGTTCATTTCTTAACTATAATGTGTAGCATTAATATTTTATAACTTACTGTCCTGTACCAGGACATGTAGTATATAATAATCTAATTAACCATACTTGCCTTGACTCTAACATACAACAACAGAATGCTTGAAAATATATACCCTCTGGAGGCTCCGCCATAGGGGGACTTAGGCAGTACATATGATACCCTCGGTCACAGTCATCGCAAAATAAAAGTTGATCCTGTAGCCACAGAGTTTTACATGTACACACACACACACACACACACACACACACACACACAAATAAATAAATAAATAAACCTCCAGAGCTCACCAAAGACATCACAATGTAAATCAATAAATGCAGTCTGTGGAGATGGTAGGTGCGGGGAAATGAGCGGTACTGACGTCGTTCTCGGAGGTGCCGCAGAGACTGCAGGACTTGCACTCGATGCACTGCCAGCGGTAGGTCCTCACCGCCGCCGTCATGTTGACTGTGAACTGCAAGCAGGACGGGTGGCCTAGAGAATGCAAACAGGCAGAGAAACGGCTTCTGACGCAGTCGAGTTCCTCCTCACACATCCAGAGGCACACGGCCCCGTGACATGAGCGGCGGACAGCGGGACCCCACCTGAGCGGCCGCAGTCCGCACAGGAGATGAGGTCCTCAGGACAGCCTGTCTTCTTGGAGCCACCCAGGCAGAAGTCACAGTAGCCGTTGGGGATGACAGAGCCGTCTGCTGCCTTTTTAGCTGCAATATGAGACAGACAGAAAACTGAAGCCACAAGAACTGAGGCTTAAAAACAAATGTTCTTTCTGAGAAATAATCAAAAGAAAGAAAGAGAAAAAGAAAAGAAAGAAAGACAGACAGACAGAAATAAAAAGTTAGCATTATCCCAGCTGGGTGGTGTAGTGGGTTTTCGCTCCATATGTTAGCACATGGGCCTGACTGTGGGTTCACACCCACACACACACACACGCACACACACACACACAGGCGCGCGCGCGCACACGCTCGCGCACACATACACACGCACGCGCGCACACATACACACGCACGCGCGCACACACACACACACACACACAGGCACACACACACACGCGCACGCACGCGCACGCACGCACGCTCACACATACGCACACACACACACGCACGCGCACACATACACACGCACAAGCACACACACACAACCGTACACGCACACACGCACACAACCGCGCACACACACACGCACGCGCACACAACTGCACACGCACGAACACACACGCACGCACACGCATGCACACATACACACGCACACTTAAAAACAAATGTTCTTTCTGAGAAATGATCAAAAGAAAGAAAGACAGAAAAAGAAAAGAAAGACAGACAGACAGAAATAAAAAGTTAGCATCATCCCAGCTGGGTGGTGTAGTGGGTTTTCGCTCCATATGTTAGCACATGGGCCTGACTGTGGGTTCGCACACACACACGCACACGCACACGCGTGCACATATACACGCACACACACACACGCGCGCACACACACACGCGCGCACGCACGCACACACACACGCACGCACACACGCACGCACGCACACACACGCACACACACACAAGGAAGAAGGCACATAGGGGGTGGGGAAGGAGGTAGTTGCTCTCCAGACAGAAGGCCTGAGGTTCAGTTAAATATTGTCACAGGAACAGAGGGGGGCTGGGCTCAGAGAGACAGGTACACTGCAGGAAGCCACCATGTTACATCATTAACAAGGGAGACAAGCTGTTCAGCAACGTTCACACATAGCTAGTTCCTGCCTGCTTGGAGAGTCACATGTACACGGCTGAGTACCTCTGTCTCAAAGGAGGGAATTAAAGACGATGCACAAATGACTTAAGGAAGGTAAATGCAAGTGCCAAAAGCTGGCTTCAGTTAATAGATACCACACAGGAGATAGCACACAGGAGATAGCACACAGGAGATACCACACAGGAGATACCACACACAAGTGATCACACACGAGTGATCACACACGAGTGATAACACACGAGTGATCACACACAAGTGATCACACACAA
The DNA here is from genome assembly GCF_041902795.1 of Electrophorus electricus. Taxonomy (NCBI): domain Eukaryota; kingdom Metazoa; phylum Chordata; class Actinopteri; order Gymnotiformes; family Gymnotidae; genus Electrophorus; species Electrophorus electricus. Next base: position 497,626 of record NC_137513.1, read on the forward strand.
GTGATAACACAAGTGTTTGTTTCTGTTCCAACCATTTCCCTCACACACAAACACACACTCAGGGCCATCACAACCAGCTCACACACACACTCAGGGTCATCACAACTAGATCACTCACACACAAACACACACTCACAGACCAGCGTGTGCGGTGGTGCCGTGTGATTTGGAGTGCTAGGCTTCTCTCCAGCGGGGTCATTATTCCAGTCCCTCTCCAGAGACCCTAGCAGTGGGGGAAGGGTGTGTGTGGGAGGGGCTGGGCTACTGTAGTGGTTTTGATTCCATAGGGCTGTTCTGCTCTCTAATCCCTAGAGAGAGAACGCCTCTGATCAGGAGGACAGGAGAGCGCTAATCCGGCCCGTGATCCATCACCCTCCACAGGGTACAGGCTGCCGTTCAAACACAAAACAGACAAAAAAAGGAAAATATACAGTAGGTGCTGTCCATGGTCCTGAAACTGCACTGCTCTTCTGGCTTCTGACTATGTAGCAATCAGTTGTCATCAGGTAAAGTCTATCACCAGTAGATTGCTGAAGTATACTTAGCCACTGAAATATTTATCTAAGTACACAAAATATAGAAGGTATAGATGATGTCAGTTGGTCATGATGGGAGGCCAACTGTGATGTTTTGTTATCAGTGGTCCAGGTGTTTTGGATGAGGTATAGTATAGCTTTCATTTGCTCTCCTCATGTGCCAAGGTGGTCCCTGTCCATGGTACTGAAAAGAGCCATTGAGTCCATTAGATATCCCTGAAATGAAAAATTTGACTATAGGAAAAAATGACATGGCAACATAAATCACATGCAGAAAATACAAAATAATATTATATATTTAAATAAATAATAATATTTCTTTACATTGTCATGCTGTGCAAACCATCAAATCAAATCTTATACTGGCTAGTGATAGCCTAAGAAAATGCTCTGAGCTTTACACACATCAATAAAAAAAGGTATTTACAGCAATAAAAATCACACATGTATAAACAACACAGTAGACACATGCTTTAAAGCAATAGAGCATCAGAGGGTAAGGGTACTGGTTTAGAGGGTAACAGTACTGGTTTGGAGGATAAGAGCACTGGTTTAGCGGGTAAGGGCAGTGGTTTAGAGGGTAACAGTACTGGTTTACAGGGTAAGGGCACTGGTTTGGAGGATAAGAGCACTGGTTTAGCGGGTAAGGGCAGTGGTTTAGAGGGTAACAGTACTGGTTTGGAGGATAAGAGCACTGGTTTAGCGGGTAAGGGCACTGGTTTAGAGGGTAACAGTACTGGTTTACAGGGTAAGGGCACTGGTTTGGAGGATAAGAGCACTGGTTTAGCGGGTAAGGGCACTGGTTTAGAGGGTAACAGTACTGGTTTACAGGGTAAGGGCACTGGTTTGGAGGCTAACGTAAGAATGCAGACAGCAGAGGAGAGACAGGACTGCAGTACACTGTGAATAAGGAACAGAACTCTCCACTGTGCTCACACTGGGAGCAGAACGTCTAATCTTGGTAATTAGTGTGGAAGTGCCATATACATACAGTATTTGCTAACGTCACTCTGAAAATGGTATAGTCTCTCTCTCTCACTCTCTCTCTCTATCTGTCTCTCTCTCTCTCTCTCAAAGTGAATAATGAAATAACAGGAACAACACCCACGGTACTGTGTAGCATGTGATCCACATTAAAATGCCATAGCAACCACAATAAAAGAGACAAATTAGCACAATGCAAATTAAAGAGAAATAGTGTTAAATGGAACGGCAGGAGGCGTGAGCAAACATTGCTGGAAGTCAGAGAGGTAAGAGGTAAGGGAATTCTGTAAAGAAACTCTTTGTGTTGTTTAACAAATATGCTCCAATTCTTCAAAGGCCATCAAAAGTGCTTCTTCAGGCTAATCCATCTCCCTTCTCCACCGGCGGTAGGAATAAGGGAGGAAAGCTGTTCCTTTGTCCTTCTGTCTTCTGTTTCATCTCTCAACTGCAGACTGTGCATAAGAATTCCCATGGAGAATAACCAAGCACCCACAAACACACTCGCACACACAGACACACACACACACACACACACAGACATACACGCGCACACAGACACGCACACACACACACGCACACACACACACACACAGACATACACGCACACACACACACACACATACACACACATACACGCACACATACACGCACACATACACGCACACATACACGCACACACACACACAATGCATACATGCAAATAACATACTACATTGGTTAAGCAGCCCTTCTCTTGCCCTTTGGCCTTCAAGCATGAAAACCAGGACCATCAACAGCTAAATGCCTGTAGCTGAAACTCTGTAAGTTACAGGTAATGTAGGTTCCTCTGTAGAGGTAAAATAATAGACAGAGTCCATGTGTTTCTGAGGTGATACACCTCCCTCTCCCAGTACAGCACTCCTCCAATTACAGGGAGAGTGGAGGCAGAACAACACACTTCACAGCTTTCAAGTGTGTCTGCAACCCCATGGGAATGAAAAGATACAGACAGGGAGAGGCATCCTCAAATACCTCAAATATCCCACTCCTTCCCTCTCTCTCCCTCTGTCTGTCTCTCTCTCTCCCTCTCTCTCTCCCTCTGTCTGTCTCTCTCTCCCTCTGTCTGTCTCTCTCTCTCCCTCTGTCTGTCTCTCTCTCTCCCTCTGTCTGTCTGTCTCTCTCCCTCTGTCTGTCTGTCTCTCTCTCCCTCTCTCTCTCTCCCTCTGTCTGTCTCTCTCTCGCTCTCTGTCTGTCTCTCTCTCTCTCCCTCTGTCTGTCTCTCTCTCTCCCCCTCTCTCTGTCTGTCTCTCCCCCCCCCTCTCTTTTCATCTCACCCTGTTTCACCTCCTCTCCTTCCTATCTCTTCAAATGAACACAATCTGATTCTGGTTGGAACAGACCATCCCTGGATGGTCGATATAGAAGCCACAAATTTATTAAATTAGCACTTCCATGGGAACTACGTTACCCACAACCACCTGTTATCTGATACACACCCACCCTCACCATCCCACATACTGAATATAAACACTCCTAGTCTAATTTTGACTATAACCCACAACCCAGTACCACATTACACATTCCCAAACACACTGCTCCCTATAAGCTTCACACTGACACCTGTGATCTTGCCTTGTAATCTGAGGAACATATATAACATCTTAAAATTCACATAAACATTAAATGGCATATATTTAATAGGATTTCTACACTAAATACTAAAAAGCACTTGTAGTTGAAGTATAAAGAATTTCTGATAGTGTAAATACAGAGAACAAGGAAGACATACACAGAATAGCAGTGAGGAGACGCCAGGTGGAGTGTGAGTCACAGGGAGGGGAGTACCTGTCGTCCGTCCGTCTGAGGAACACAGTGCCACTCACAAACATGGCCCTGCATTCACACACATCCTCTACAGAACTGCTCCCACAGAAATGTGTATAAACATCAAGACAGGGCACTGCATCAGCACAGGAACAGATGTAGCCATGCAGATTAATGTGGGTAAAAATGCATACAAGCAAACACACACTTACACACATACACATGTATATACACACATGTACACACACAGACAAGCAAACACACACATACGCTAACACAAGACAGCTAGACCCGGCAGAGTACAAACATACACGCTCTGCATCTCGCTTTGGCAATACATGCTGACGGAGGCGGACTGTTGGAGCACAAATTATACTTCCACTTTTAATTTAGAAACACATCCAGGAACACAGCACTCATCACATAAGTAAAGTGAAATCAAATTAAACAGTTCAAATAAAGTCCAAATTCATCAGTTCTCTGAAATGAAGCACAAATGTTCAGAAGGCATATACAAGTAGACTTGGCTGACGTATAGAGTTTAGATGAAAACATGGGAACTATGTCATGCTGACCATTCCAAAGTGGAACAGAGGCGCTTTGAACCCTGAGCTGGAGTGAGAATGGACTGCTGTTTACAACAGCACTATGTTCTCACTGGTGATCAGGCTAATGAGTTAAGACTGAAACCTTTATATACATTAGTGTACAGACATCCTAACATGCCCTTAGCTAGACTCTGGGTATTGGTGACAACACACAGCCCAGGGTGAGCTATGAAACAAACATGGCAGACCCACTGTATGTACATATCCTATTGTATTATGGGGGGGGCTTGTTGTTTTGGGGTGGGGTCTTTTGGGCTTCTGTTGCCACGGTACTAAAATCTGTCCAGAGTAGGACTGCAAGAATTTTCCCCAAAATCTAGTGGTATCCTAATACGATATCCTGATACGATATCCTGATATGATATCCTGATACAATCTTTTGAATGCTTTGCTTTTCTTTCTATGTGTGTGTGTGTGTGTGTGTGTGCGTGTGTGTGTGTGTGTGTGCGCGTGCGCTCGTGCATGCGCGTGTGTGCACACGTGTGCGTGCGTGTGTGTGCGCACGCACATGTGCTCGTGCGTGCGCACGTGTGTGTGCGCATGCGTGTGTGTGTGTGTGCGCGTGTGTGCGCGTGCATGTGTGTGTGTGTGTGTGTGCGCGTGTGTGTGCATGCGTGTGTGCGCGTGTGTGTGCGCGTGTGCGTGCATGCGTGTGTGCGCGTGTGTGTGCACGCGTGTGCGTGCATGTGTGTGTGTGTGTGTGTGTGTGCGCGCGTGTGTGTGTGTGTGCGTGTAAAGAGAGGTAGACACAGAGGGGAGAGGAGAGAGTATGCGGTGCGGGTAGTGAGGTTATCCTGATATAGCTCACATTACCTTCACAATCCAATCCTGCTTTTCAAATGCCAGCCCTCGGTCTTGCTCTTAATACAGAATAGCAAATGAGCCAGACTGCAGTATCGTTCTCCACAGGCTCATACATATGGTAAATATAAAGAGAATTCACTCTCTTTCTGTCCCTCTCTCATGCTTTCTCTCACTCTCTTCCTTTCATGCTTCTGCCTCACACACACACACACACACACACACACACACACGCACGCACATGCACGCACGCACGCATGCACACACACAGCTCAGGCAAGTCTAAACTCCACTGCTTTCTCCCCTCCCTCTCCCGAACTCAATGTACATACAACAGCGTATTCTTTATAGCGGGAGTCTAGCTGGCCGGTCGCCATGGCAACACCCCATCGCTAGGCAACCACCGCTTCTCTTCCTGCTTTGTTGCATACAGGAGAGTAAGCAGGAGCAGGCAGTAAAGGCCTAACAGCTCTGAGGTACAGGCAGGTACAGTCACACACTGGGATGAGGTACAGCCACTCACTGTGACAAGGTACTGGCAGGTACAGCCACACACTGTGACAAGGTAGAGCCAGGTACAGTCACACACTCAGATAAAGGTACAGGCAGGTACAGCCACACACTCAGACAAGGTACAGCCAGGTACAGACACACATTAGGAAAAGGTACAGCCAGATACAGCCATACACTGTGGTGTGGTACAGCCAGGTACAGCCACACACTGAGACGAGGTACAGCCAGGTACAGCCACACACTAGGTTGAGGTACAGCCAGGTACAGACACACACTGAGACGAGGTACAGCCACACACTAGGTTGAGGTACAGCCAGGTACAGCCACACACTAGGTTGAGGTACAGCCAGGTACAACCACACACTCTGACGAGGTACAGCCAGGTACAGCCACACACTAGGATGAGGTACAGGTAGGTACAGCCACACACTGTGACGCTGTACAGCCAGGTACAGCCACACAGTCAGACGAGGTACAGCCACACACTGTGATGTGGTACAGCCACACACTCAGACGAGGTACAGGCAGGTACAGCCACACACTGTGACGAGGTACAGGCAGGTACAGCCACACACTGTGACTAGGTACAGCCAGGTTGAGTCACACACTGGGACGAGGTACAGCCACACACTCAGATGAGGTTAAAGGCAGGTACAGCCACACACTGGGACGAGGTACAGCCACACACTCAGACAAGGTACAGCCAGGTACAGACACACATTAGGACAAGGTACAGCCAGGTACAACCATACACTGTGGCGTGGTACAGCCAGGTACAGCCACACACTAGGATGAGGTACAGCCAGGTACAGCCACACACTCAGTCAAGGTACAGCCATGTACAGCCACACACTGGGATGACGTACAGCCAGGTATAGCCACACACTGGGATGAGGTACAGGCAGGTACTGCCACACATTAGGACAAGGTACAGACAGGTACAGCCACACACTCAGACAAGGTACAGCCAGGTACAGCCACACACTGGGATGACGTACAGCCAGGTATAGCCACACACTGGGATGAGGTACAGGCAGGTACTGCCACACATTAGGACAAGGTACAGACAGGTACAGCCACACACTCAGACAAGGTACAGCCAGGTACAGCCACACACTAGAATGAGGTACAGCCAGATACAGCCACACACTCAGAAGAGGTACAGCCACACACTGTGACGCGGTATAGTCAGATACAGCCACACACTGGGATGAGGTACAGCCAGGTACAGCCACACACTGTGACGAGGTACAGGCAGGTACAGCCACACACTGTGACAAGGTACAGCCAGGTACAGTCACACACTGTGATGTGCCCTTTGCTGGGGCAAACTGCAGCAGTGCCACTCATTTAAGGGCTAGAGTCACTCATTAAAACATTAGACTTTACTGACATTAACCACAGAGAGGCCCACAGCAGGACTTCACCTGTCTGATATATTACACCTGTCTCTCTTTTTGATATATTACACCTGTCTCTCTTTTTGATATATTACACCTGTCTGTCTCTCTAATATATTACACCTGTCTGTCTCTCTGATATATTATACCTGCCCGATATATTATACCTGTCTCTGATATATTATACCTGACTCTCTGATATATAATACCTGACTCTCTGATATATAATACCTGACTCTCTGATATATTACCCCTGCCTCCGCTATATTATACCTGTCTCTCTGATATAATACACCTGACTCTCTGATATATTACACCTGCCGCTGATATATTATACCTGACTCTCTGATATATTACACCTGCCTCTGATATATAATACCTGTCTTTCTGATATATTACACCTGACTCTCTGATATATTATACCTGTCTGTCTCTCTGATATATTACACCTGTCTCTGATATATTATACCTGTCTCTCTGATATATTATACCTGTCTGTCTCTCTGATATATTATACCTGTCTGTCTCTCTGATATATTATACCTGTCTCTCTGATATATTAAACCTGTCTCTCTGGTATAGTACACCTGAGTCTCTGATATATTATACCTGTATGTCTCTCTGATATATTACACCTGCCTCTCTGGTATATTACAACCGGCTTTCTGATATATTATACCTGACTCTCTGATATATTACACCTGCCTCTGATATATAATACCTGTCTTTCTGATATATTACACCTGACTCTCTGATATATTATACCTGTCTGTCTCTCTGATATATTACACCTGTCTCTGATATATTATACCTGTCTCTCTGATATAATACACCTGACCCTCTGATATAATACACCTGACTCTCTGATATAATACACCTGTCTCTCTGGTATATTAAACTTGTCTCTCTGGTATATTATATGATGGTGTACAAGTCTTAGAGTCTTTGCATATTATATATTCATTAGAATCTAAAGCGGTTGCCTCCATGAACCTTTTGATAAATAACCTCTAAGACCTCCATCCAGGAGACCTCTACTCTCCAAATACTCATCAGATACGCCATCATGCCACTCTGCTTGGGTTGTTTCTTAGATTCTCCGTTGAGCTTGAGAGGGGGTTTATTTGGGGAGAAGAATCTGTCTGAGCCATTTGTTTACCAGCAGGTTTAATGACTACAATCACTGGCTAAAAGGCTGTGGGGTGTTGCTGTGTTTCCCAATACATGCTTTATGGAAAGCGAAAGCAAGTGAAAGAGAGAAAGAGTAGAAAAACAGAGAAAGAGGTTTGAACAATAATGACTTGAAGGCAATGAACAAAGAATGAAAGAGTGGAACCTAAAAAATGTGACCTTGGCATCAACCGCCATCACTCGCTATCAGCTCTGCTCTCTCTCTCTCTCTCTCTCTCTCTCTCTCTCTCTCATTCTCTCCCTCTCTCTCTCCATCATAGGGGGGTGCTGTCTGCTGTGTTCATGCTCATGCCAGGATGCAGTCTAGGGGGAGGGGACGGGCTTCTTAACTGGAACTACCAGAATCGCAAAATCCAATTTTCAGGTGCACATCTAGTGGGGCGACCTCCAACGCAAACAGGAATCTCACCATCCCCTCCCCCACTACCCCACCTGCCACCACAGCTCTGCCTCATACGAAAAAGAGTACGAGCAGCATGAATTTTAATGCAGCTTCTCATCAGAGCCAACCGCTCTCACTTCAGCATCAGAAAAACAGAAGTACAGGAAAATAAAATACAGATACAGATGAGGATATGAGGGGGAGAGAGAGAGAGAGAGAAGGAGAAGGAGAGAGGAGAGTGGCAGAAAAGACAAAGGGCAAGACTGAGAAAGGTGGGAGAGTGAAAGAGTGAGAAAGGACAGAATGAGACCAAAGAAAGAGTGAGAAAGACGAGGAAAAAATCCCGTCTCTTGGCAGAATAATCTGTCATTTATCAAACTGATTGAAAAAGAAGAAAAGTAGCCAGGGAGGGGCAGCACACCAGTGAGAAAGAAATAAAGAGAGAGAGAAAGAGAAAGAGAGAGAGAGGGAGAAAGAGAGAGAGGGCGAGAGAGAGGGAGAAAGAGAAAGAGAGAGAGAGAGGGAGAATTTGGATTTAGTCTGGCTCCAATACTTCATCGTACAGCATGAGTGCTGGCAGCCATGGGTACCATGCTTGCGTCTAGACGTTTCTTTTTTAGGTTGGAATATTGCATGAATAATGTATGGCCAAGGTTTCATTAAAACCCCTCTTATTAATAATATTGCTCATGGTGTACTCTGCAGGAGGAGTGTGTGCAGAACTTGACAGATTGTGAGGACAACAGAATGTGTATCCTCTCACACATGCGGGCACATGATCACAGATACACAAGATACACAGATATGCTCACACACACACTCACACTCACACACCACTGGATAACATACAAAATGAACACACAATATTTCTCCCAGCTCAGCAGCAAGCAGAGGACTAAAAACCATTTGCCATTTGTGAGACAAACAGTCAGCTGTGTGAGACAGACAGGCAGCCGTGTGAGACACACAGGCAGCCATGTGAGACACACAGGCAGCCGTGTGAGACACACAGGCAGCCGGGTGAGACACACAGGCAGTCGTGTGAGACAGACAAGCAGCCATGTGACACAGACAGTCAGCTGTGTGAGACAGACAAGCAGCCATGTGACACAGACAGTCAGCTGTGTGAGACAGACAAGCAGCCAGGACCTTTGACTGGCATTCCAGGGGTTAAATGAGCAGACTATCACAAGGGCACTGTGACAAGGTCAAATACAGCAGCAGCACCACTCCATCACTACACAAAATCACACGGTCCCGCACTGTAAAATCACACAGTCCTGCATTGTATAAACACACAGTCCCACACTGTAAAAATCACAATCCTGCACTGTAAAATCACACAGTCCCGCACTGTATAAATACACAGTCCCACACTGTAAAAATCACAATCCTGCACTGTAAAATCACACAGTCCCGCACTGTATAAACACACAGTCCCACACTGTAAAAATCACAATCCTGCACTGTAAAATCACACAGTCCCGCACTGTAAAAATACACATTCCTTCCACTGTAAAAATTACACAGTAAGATAAGCAGAGTGGGGTCATCTGCATGAGAAAATGAATCAAAAGTATTCATGAGTGTGTTGGTGTGTTAATATGCTTCAATTTGCTGTGTATGTGTGTGTGTTTTAAACATATGGTTACTGATGTGTGTTTGTATGCTATTGGTTGTTTTTTGCTTATACATTTGTGCCTAGGGTGGTACGTGTGTGTGTGTGTGTGTGTGTGTGTGAGTGCTTTTGTTTGTTTGTGTGTGTTCTTTTGTGTGTTTATACGCTTATGTATGTCTGTATCCGTGTGCATGAACTTTTGTGTTTGTGTGTGAGAGTGTGTGTGTGCACGCACAACCTACGCTTGTGGTTGTTCTTGCGCTGAAAAGGCAGCGTGTGGCGCTCAGAGTCTTCCTCGCCCTCTTCATCAGCCAGGTGTGTGTGAGTGTAGTGGTAACTCAGACCGGGGCGGTTCTTGTAGCGCTTTCCGCAGACTAAAACGCACGCACAGAAAGTGTACAACTGTAAACAGTTGAACAACCATTGCTATTTTAATAAGATTGTGCTTTAGCTTTCTGTGAAAAGGCTGTCGGCTCCTGCATCATGCAGCATGGTGACGGGGCCATGCCACTCACTGTCGCACACGTATGGCTTGTCTCGGTCCTCTATGGAGACCGGTTCCTGTCTCTTCCGCATCCCACCAACTCCACAAGCCTGGGGAGATTCCAAACCACAGATAGCTGCTACACATACATCGCAGATCTGAGAGAAACTTAGGAGTGTTAGGAGTGTTGGCTGTAACCTTATCCTCAGCAACTCAAAGGAAATCCTCTCATTACTTCTAAATCAAAATTGCATTTCATGTAAACAGGATCCACCCCTTGTGAGGACCTATAAAGGTAGGTGGTACCTTTACTGTGTGTGTGTGTGTGTGTGTGTGTGTGTGTATGTGTGTGTATCTGTGTGTGTATGTGTATGTGTTTGTATCTGTTATTTATGTCTGTGTGTGTGTGTGTGTGTGTTATTTGTGTTTGTTTGTTTGTTTGTGCGCGTGTGTGTGTGTGTGTGTGTGTGTGTGTGTGTGCGCGTGTGTGTGTCTGTACCCGGCCTTTGGTGCGGTTCTTGCGTTTGGGCATGTCTTCCTCAGGCTCCTCTGGATCCAGTTCATGGGGAAAGTCTCCCACCAGAAGCTTCTGCACACACAAGCCCAGAGCAGCACTCACACATGCACACAGGGGACACATATAGAAGAAGGCCAAACCCGGGCAGCACACAAACTCCACCAGCACACTGATATCTGGCATCTCCCCAGTTTCTGTGTAACTCTGAAAACTCTGAAAACAAGTATGAGAAAAAGAAAACAACATCTAGTCTCTGTTATAAATACATACTTTTTAAAATAGGCATATAATAGCCAATCTTACATGTCAAGCTTAGCCAGTGAATAAAACTCCCAGTGAACAGACCCAGCAGGAAGGCATGTTCCCAGAGACCCAGACATTTATGGCAGATGAAAGCAGCTACCACCAGAATGTAAAAGACAAGTTTGTCACCATAAAGGAGTAAAGCACAATGTCTCAGATGTTTACAGCAGCCACTAACATCAGACACTGAAATCAGACACTGAAATCAAACACAGCCATTAGACACTGAAATCAGACACTGTCATCAGAATCAGACACTTTCATCACACTCTGAAATCAGACAATGACATCAGACACTGAAATCAGACACTGAAACCAGACACAGAAATGAAACACTCAACAGACACTCCTAGTTTGGCTAGGAGAGCACTGTCAATCTTTAAACTTGACCAGATGAATACAGAGCAAGTTCCATTACATCACCTATTCAGAAATATATATTCAAAATGTGGTGTTCCACTAATATATTTGATCAATTGGTTATTTAAGATCATCACATGTCTGTTACATTTAATGAAGCAGCATTTAGAATTTAATATTATTGTAATTTTATATTATTTCCCAAAACGGAACAGATTGGAAAACAATTTGAAAGCCACACAGTACACATCAGTGTCTGGGATCTGAATGTGTGGAGGCATCCTATGGAGGACACAGATTCCTGGGAGAAAATCAAAGTTTAGGTGGGAATGCAGGCTGTGTGGCCAGAGTGTGTCCTGCAGGGTCCTGCAGGGTTACAGCAGCAGGACCTCTCACACATCAAGCTGTGGCTTGCAGAGAGCCTCTTAATTAAGGTGCAAATTGGCTAATTGCCGACCCCTGGGATAGATGTCACGTCTGGAGTGTGTACGTGCGCATGAGTGTGTGTGGGGAATCAGAAAGCTACTGCTGAGAGTGATGACAGCTCATCCAGGCCTGGTTCACAGGGACACTTACACATACATACACACTCAAACACAAACACGTGTGTCTTTACACGTTAGCCCACTTTCACACATAAATACATGCATGTCAAGTGTGCATGCACTCACAGTTTCTCTCCACACTGTCAATACAGTGCCCATGTCTCACTTTGTCAAAATCACTCACACAAAACAGACGCACACTCACACGCTCTCTAACACATTTGTAGTTAACGAGGAAGTCAGCCAGTAGGGGCGTGTCATTGCTGCAGGGAATGGAGTCATTGCAAAACAGAGATACAGACACTAAAGAGAGACTGGGACAGGAGAGAG
>NC_137513.1:517500-545000 GCF_041902795.1 Electrophorus electricus
CAATAAGATACAAAAGATTCACTTTTTCTGTTTAATTGTTCACCGTTATGAGGAGCAGAGCAGAATCAGTGCAATTACTGCATACAAAAATGTTCAAGAAAGGTGCAGGGAACATATGAAGGGGATGAAAAGGCCTTTCGTCTACACATGAACTCTGATCTACTGAAGAGAACTGGCGCTGTAGAGTGAAGCACACGTTCTGCTCACTGGGTGAGCCCGGCAGCTCTGATCTGTGGCGCGTTCGTGAGCTTACCTGTTCTTTATGACAGCTCCACTTGATTGCCTGCAAATAGAATAAGAGGGACACATGATAAGAGAATGAGAAGAACCTCACCATTAAAATCTGTGCTGGGACTCCCAAAGTTATAGTGAAACATATCGGCGCTATTACAGACATCATTAATTATATTGCACAGTAATGCTTCAGTCACCAAAATGCATTATTCACCACATTGATATAATTTCTGTAAGAAATTGTTGTGCTGCTTGTGGCATTTTGCAGGGGTTTGGTATAGTGGAGAAGAGAGCAAGGTTGCTGGTAATAGAGGGGGAAAATCAATAAGCAAACCAAAGCCGAGAGCAAACCAGCCAGAGTTTAACTTGTGCTTCATGGTGAGGGGTGTAAAAGAGAAGCCCCTGCTCCCACCCCCTGCTCTGGGGAGCAGACTGCACACTCACATGTTTAGCATGTGAAAGTGTTTCTCCATCTATTTATTTATGAGTGTGGCTTGAGTTTGAGGGGGAGAGCAGCTGGAGTGTGTGTGTGTGTGTGTGTGTGTGTGTGTGTGTGTGTGTGTGTGTGTGTGTGTGTGTGTGTGTGTGTGTGTGTGTGTGTGTGTGTGTGTGTGTGTGTGTGTTCTTATGTTAGCAGTCAAAAAGCAGCACTGGATCCTGGGATTTAGTTTTAATGTCTCTGCTCTGGGAAGCAGAGTCCACTGACTAATAAATAAATAAATAAAAACAAAGAAAGAAAGAAGGAATCTGCCATCTTGCTTAAAGGAGAGTTTGTTTTTCGTGTCATTTCATACATGGTGCTTTACAAATAAAATAAAAGTTTTAAAAAAAGATTTTTTATAAAAAAAGATAAAGATTAAATAAATACACTTTTAAACAAGATCAAATGAAATAAATAAAGCATGTAAACATAAACAGTTAAATGCATTAAACCAAGTAAGAGGCAGGAAATAAAATAAAAATAAAAGACAGAATGGCGTTACTGACCCTGAAAAGACAGAACCATGAAGAGGTACAGAAAGCGAGAGCTATTAAAAGCGTACATAACTTCCATAGATTTTTCTTCATGTTCTGAAATTATCTTCAGGTGTGAGGGTTTTCTGATAGTATATTCACACACATACCAAGACCAGGAAAAGAACCTGAATATGGAATTCAGTCTGGATGGGATCTGACTGTGGTGGTTGCTGAATTCCTTAAACTACTGACATCACCACAGTGACATCACTAACCTAGTGATATCACTACCTAAGTGCATTTACTCCAACATTATTACTTTCATCTCTGTGTCTATTATAATTTAGAGAGAGTATCTCCATCTCTGTGTTTTGTATTATGGTTCATTATGGTAGCCCAGAGGAGGACGGGTTGCCATGTTGGGTCTGGATCCTCCAGGGCTCTTCCTGCCACCCAGACATGCTCATGAGGCGTCCACACCTGGAATCTACTCACGCTGCTTTCAGACAAAGGCTTTTGTTAAAAGTGCTGAACTGAAAAAACAAATAGAAAAAAAAACAAAGCCTAAACTTCACAGGAAATGGTGTTAAATAACAACACAAATACTTAATTTTTCAAGAATATGCACTGTCACACCATATGCCAAACTACATATGTAGGCCATATAGATATTCCAACATCAATACAGTCAGCTATGTAAAAAATCAAGAGTTATTTTTTACCATGTAAAGATTAAATGGTTATTACCATGTTAAGCATGTTAATGGTTATTACCTAGCTATCGATGTTTTTTTTTTACATGAAATAAAGTCTGACCAAGATACGTTATTTTCAACAAGCAAACATTTGATAGAATATCCTATTTCAGAGTATTTCAAAGTATTTCTGGGTTTCATTCCTGGGTACTTTTTACATGAATGGTAGCAGGCACATTCTATCACAATACCAGTGAATTATATCAGAGAAATATCCATACTTGGTATCAAGGACTTTTATTTTAAATTGACTGCCGTTCCAATTCTATCTATAACAGTAGTAGATCTGTGCAGGGCCAGAAGACATACATTTGAACTGAGCCCCTCCCCCATTCTTGCACTTTGTTCTACAAGTCAGCCCTGACAGCTGTAGAAAATGGCCACTCTCAGTTTGGTAGCTTCTCCACACAATCTCATTACATTATGCTGCATCTGTGCACCCTTGACAGCTCAGTAAAGTATTTTGCTGCAGGATGCTGGGAAGGGCAGTGAAAACAGTGTGCTCATCACACGCCATGTTACCTGCTTCCTCCCTGACTGGACTGCACTCTTTAGGGTTAAAGGGTTACATAGAACCTCAAAATAATTAAACAAGAATAATTTTAAAGAACAGATCACTTTGAACACATTCTCTAATCATTTTCTTAACAAAATATCATTACAGCGTGAGCCTAACAGGATTGGGACCAGGCTGGTCCAGAGGGAAAATCCAGGCACCTTTAAAGCAGCTTTCTCTGTTGTCAGCACCACTTACAGAGGCAGCACAGATCAAATCCAAAAACACCTTCAGCAATTACTCTTGTGCTTTGATTACACCGGAGTTCATTATATCCCACAATTCAAAGTCACAGTGGAGTGGCCAAG
The DNA here is from genome assembly GCF_041902795.1 of Electrophorus electricus. NCBI lineage: Eukaryota > Metazoa > Chordata > Actinopteri > Gymnotiformes > Gymnotidae > Electrophorus > Electrophorus electricus. The sequence continues at coordinate 520,311 of NC_137513.1, forward strand.
TCGCAATTACTACCACACAAACTGAATATAAACAGAATTTAATACAAAAAATAAACCGAATTCTAATTCATCTCTAATTCAATTCAAATTCAACTGCTTTTGTAAACTCAGACAGCTAATTTAGGCTCATCTAAATCCTCTGGGGTAAGTTCTCAATGTCAAAGTCATGTATGCAGCTGCAACATGAGCGCTGGCTCGCACATTTACACGTGAGGATTTGAACAGCACACACACACAACTGATATCAGTAACAGAAAAGGACCATCAAAATGAGTCTCCATTATGGGATGTGTCTTTGCCAGTCGAAAAAAAGACAGAATGAAAAACACTGAGTATAAACACAGGGAAAACCAAAGAGAATGACTGGCTAAACTCAAAAGCAAAGCAATGAAGGTGGAAATAGATAGAAACACACACACACACTAAACTCATAAGACAAATAATACATACATAAGACACAAAGAACCCCTCTCCTGTAAGTTATAATCTATAAGTTTTTAATCTAGGCTAGTAAAGGGAGTATGGGAATGTGTTATACAAAGATGTGACCCCTTGCTGACTACATCGCCCAGAGTAAAGGCTCCAATTAGTCTCAATTAACAGCGTTTTCTCTTTAAAAGAATTAGAGGGCTCCCTCTAGAGGCGATGGTTTGTAAGTAGAATATCTGAAACTCCACTTTGGTAAACTACAGGAAGGTATTTTAAAATCCCCCCAAAATATTCATGGCATGTTCTCCAGCTACAACTAAGAGAGTGATATTATTATTAACAATATAGTCTATATACAGTCAAATATATAGTCAATATAGTCAATGTACAGTCTATAATGCACATTTCAATATTTAGCATAACCAATAAAATTCTTAGCAGTTTTATGTCATATTCTTAAATTAAATAATTAATAGAAAACTCAAACCAAACTATATATAATTAAGAAAAGAAGCATATGAGACTACAGCACACTTTCTCAGTCCAGATGTGATTTTCTGGATCATTGCAAAGGCTTAAGTTAGCATGACGCTGCTACACTCCGAACAGTTACATTTTTTGTGCACATTCTGGTAGTCATGTAAAGATATTGGTGCATTACATTTAAGTAAAATCTCCCATGACCACACAAGAGGAGCCCTGCAGATCCACAGGTCACAGCCTGGCAACGCTAACCCTGTATGGGCAGTGACGTTACTGGCTGCGTCAACCCTGATGGAGCGAGTGTGTACAGACAGTGATGTTACTGGTGGCGTTAACCCTGACCGAGTGAGAGTGTACAGACAGTGATGTTACTGGTGGCGTTAACCCTGGCGGAGTGAGAGTGCACAGACAGTGATGTTACTGGTGGCGTTAACCCTGACCGAGTGAGTGTGCACAGACAGTGATGTTACTGGCGGCGTTAACCCTGGCAGAGTGAGAGTGTACAGACAGTGATGTTACTGGTGGCGTTAACCCTGGCGGAGTGAGAGTGCACAGACAGTGATGTTACTGGTGGCGTTAACCCTGGCGGAGTGAGAGTGCACAGACAGTGATGTTACTGGCGGCGTTAACCCTGGCGGAGTGAGAGTGCACAGACAGTGATGTTACTGGCGGCGTTAACCTTGGCAGAGTGAGAGTGTACAGACAGTGATGTTACTGGTGGCGTTAACCCTGGCGGAGTGAGAGTGCACAGACAGTGATGTTACTGGTGGCGTTAACCCTGACCGAGTGAGTGTGCACAGACAGTGATGTTACTGGCGGCGTTAACCCTGGCAGAGTGAGAGTGTACAGACAGTGATGTTACTGGTGGCGTTAACCCTGGCGGAGTGAGAGTGCACAGACAGTGATGTTACTGGTGGCGTTAACCCTGGCGGAGTGAGAGTGTACAGACAGTGATGTTACTGGCGGCGTTAACCCTGGCGGAGTGAGAGTGCACAGACAGTGATGTTACTGGTGGCGTTAACCCTGGCGGAGTGAGAGTGCACAGACAGTGATGTTACTGGCGGCGTTAACCCTGGCGGAGTGAGAGTGCACAGACAGTGATGTTACTGGTGGCGTTAACCCTGGCGGAGTGAGAGTGCACAGACAGTGATGTTACTGGTGGCGTTAACCCTGGCGGAGTGAGAGTGCACAGACAGTGATGTTACTGGCGGCGTTAACCCTGGCAGAGTGAGATTGCACAGACAGTGATGTTACTGGTGGCGTTAACCCTGACCGAGTGAGTGTGCACAGACAGTGATGTTACTGGCGGCGTTAACCCTGGCAGAGTGAGAGTGTACAGACAGTGATGTTACTGGTGGCGTTAACCCTGACCGAGTGAGAGTGTACAGACAGTGATGTTACTGGCGGCGTTAACCCTGGCAGAGTAAGAGTGCACAGACAGTGATGTTACTGGTGGCGTTAACCCTGGCGGAGTGCGAGTGCACAGACAGTGATGTTACTGGTGGCGTTAACCCTGGCGGAGTGAGAGTGTACAGACAGTGATGTTATTGGCGGCGTTAACCCTGGCGGAGTGAGAGTGTACAGACAGTGATGTTACTGGCGGCGTTAACCCTGGCAGAGTGAGAGTGCACAGACAGTGATGTTACTGGTGGCGTTAACCCTGGCGGAGTGAGAGTGCACAGACAGTGATGTTATTGGCGGCGTTAACCCTGGCGGAGTGAGAGTGTCCAGACAGTGATGTTACTGGCGGCGTTAACCCTGGCGGAGTGAGAGTGCACAGACAGTGATGTTACTGGCGGCGTTAACCCTGGCAGAGTGAGAGTGCACAGACAGTGATGTTACTGGTGGCGTTAACCCTGGCAGAGTGAGAGTGCACAGACAGTGATGTTACTGGTGGCGTTAACCCTGGCGGAGTGAGAGTGTCCAGACAGTGATGTTACTGGCGGCGTTAACCCTGGCGGAGTGAGAGTGCACAGACAGTGATGTTACTGGCGGCGTTAACCCTGGCGGAGTGAGAGTGCACAGACAGTGATGTTACTGGCGGCGTTAACCGTGAGAGTGAGAGTGAGAGTGCACGCTGGGAGCCTGGCTCGGGTCTTTCCCATAAGCTGGGTGAGTTTAGAGGGCCAGTGTGCACACCCATCCCCCATGGCTGTGAGATTACACTACCCAACTCTCAAGCACTCCCCCTACACACCACTGCTGCCTCCCGCCCTCCCTCACCAGACTACACAGTCAAATGATTTATCTCATTTCGTTTTCATCTTGCACTCTCTCCTGCTCTACCCCCACTATCTCTCTCTCCCTCTCTCCCTCCCTCCCTCTCTCTCTCCCTCCCTCTTCCCCATCCCCCTCTTCCCCCTCCTTTATATGTCCCCCCCTCTTTGCGCCTCCGCTCTCTCTGTGCTAGTGCACTACTGCAGCTCCTGGAGATAACCACCTTACTCACACACAGTCTATACACTGCATTACACTACTCAAGTAAATTCCAGCTGTCTGTTATTTACAGTCAAACATACATTTGATGAATGCAAGTGTATTTAAATCAGCTTTTTCTTAAGTTCATATAAAAACTACTGTGGGAACATTTCTAACCCATTATCTTTATGCCTCATTTTGAAAATAAATCAGAATATCACATATTGGTAGCAGAGATGAGCATACAAGTACATAAATACTAAAAACAGTGTACAGTTTGGTATACACTGCCAATTTGTAGTGCTATCACATTGTTTTAGATTATGATATTACTCTTCAGTAGTTTTGTATTCCTGATAATGATTAGAAAAGTTCAGGAAAGATGATTGGGCAGGTCAGTATTCGCAGAGAGCTGCGGTGCAGAACTCCATATTTCAGATCCCAGTGCACATATAGTCACTACACATAGTACCCAGCCTCACCCAACTCCACCCAACTTTACTAGCATCACCCAACTCCACCCAACTTCGCCAACTCCACCCAACTTTACTAGCATCACCCAACTCCACCCAACTTCGCCAACTCCACCCAACTTTACTAGCATCACCCAACTCCACCCAACTTCGCCAACTCCACCCAACTTTACTAGCATCACCCAACTCCACCCAACTTCACCAACTCCACCCAACTTTACTAGCATCACCCAACTCCACCCAACTTCACCAACTCCACCCAACTTTACTAGCATCACCCAACTCCACCCAACTTCACCAACTCCACCCAACTTTACTAGCATCACCCAACTTCACCAACTCCACCAAACTTTACTAGCATCACCCAACTCCACCAAACTTAATCAGCTTCACCCAACTCCACCCAACTTCACCCACATCAGCCACAGCTTTACTATCAGTGCATGTTATATCAATATGCTTCTATTCAGAATTCTCATCTCTGGAAAGAGATCATGTGAAACGTTTGCTCATTATCGTGAGTTACTGCCGTGCTTCTGCTGGAGGAGGTCGCCCGCGTGCATAAATCATGGCCCGTGCTGGGAAGTGTTGCTCATGTGCAGCCTCACTCTTAATCAGTGATCAGATCTGCAGCAGTGCAGCAACACTAGCCTCTGTTCCACCTCAAGCACATGGCTGGACGTGGCAGGAAACAGCCACCTGTCCCTGCCTTCTGAAGCAACGCAACATCAAGTGTGTTTTGCAGGGTAAACACAGAGATGTGCAGAGCTGTAGGCCTGCAGTGCAGAGCTGTAGGTCTGTAGTAGTGGACCAGGTGTGTTTTGCAGGTCTATAGGTCTATAGTGCAGAGCTGTAGGTCTGTAGTAGTGGACCAGGTGTGTTTTGCAGGTCTATAGGTCTGTAGTGCACAGCTGTAGGTCTGTAGTAGTGGACCAGGTGTGTTTTGCAGGGCTATAGGTCTGTAGTGCAGAGCTGTAGGTCTGTAGTAGTGGGGTTTGGAACCACAGACGTGAGCAGTCTTCACACGGCCCATCTGCAGTGCGGTGTGTGCAGGTCTCTCCGAGGTTCCTCGGTTTTCACACACTGAGGCACCTGCCCAACCTCCTGCCACCTCTCGGCCAACATTCAAACAGCTTCATTTCCTTTGATGATGTCACACTCACTGCATACAGCGGCAGTCTCTCTCGCTTTCCGGCCCCCTTTAAGAGGCCGTGCTCACAGGTCCCTTATGAAAATTGCCGGTGGGACTGTTTGGTCAGCCAAGAGATGAATATTTTTTTTCTTTCAGCACTTTAATAATGTCTGAGGGTCTGGGGAGAGGATCCGTCCATGTAATAACAGCCAAAAAGGAAGAGCCATAAATCTCATCCAATGGACGCATGTTCAGCACCAGACCAGACTGTGCGTTTAGAGGTATACAGCAATGCCCAATCTGATTCACACTGACATGTGCACGCACACAAAGCACTTCAGCGCATATGCACACACAAACACAAAACACATACAGACACACACACACACACACACACACACACACACACACACACATAAAATGCATAAACACATACACACACACAGAATACTGCTAGTGAGAAATATTCACATGTAATGTGTAGGGCAGATATATTGAACAGGTTCTCTGCAGGCATACTGAACTTGTTCTCCATGTTCAGCTGGGCAAAATATAAGCACAGATATAAAAACACATTCGAATGAAATACAGCCAAGGACACAAACTCTTAATGTCTCTTAGTCTCTTAAGTGGACTGATGCATAGTAGATCAACACACAGTGGGTAATCTCACACACAATGCAAAACAAAGGCGAAACTATGCAGGCAGCAAAGACGTGTGTCAAGGTAACAAAATAAACATGATTCCATACCATTTTTATATTGCAGCTAAAGCACCAGAAGAAACAGTGGTTTCACCTGTTTGCTTAAATGTCTGCACAGTAAGTGTTGTATGGAGAGCAGCCTAAAATGTGCTAAAGCATGGAGAAACCCTTCCAGAGAAACCGCAACATGGCGGTAAGAAACGTCCCTGCCATCAGAGGAACAAACTGAACTGAAGCTTAGGAGATGTGGAGGCAGTGGAGCCCAAGCACTGCAAATGAGCTCACACATGCACGGCTTTGGCTGCCCTCACACAAAAGACGGCAGAGAGTGAGAGAGAGAGAGAGAGAGAGAGCGAGCGAGAGAGAGAGCTAGCGGAGATCATAACTCACATTCGTGTTTTTATGCGCCGTGCATCTCCAGGGCTCATGCTACATGGCGGCGCTCTGGAGTGTGTGCAGATGACACCGAACCACCCGGAGGTGATGCCCCTCCCCTTCTTCCTGAAACTGTCCAACAGTCTCCCCGCAGGAAGTCACACCTGCCTGCTACCGTGTGAAGCGAGAGTAAGGTGTACATACTGCTCTGGCACTGCGCATGCCAGACCTGCCCCAGTCATTCCCCAGACCTGTCCCAACCCTGCCCCAGACCTGCCCCATCCCCGCCTCACACCTGCCCCTGCCCCAGCCCTGCCCCAGTGAAGTGGTATATCTCAACTCTGAGCATGTGGCCTACTAGGGGTGATCATTCACAATGAGGTCCCTGAGCTCCAGGCCAGTGACTGACAGTGAGTTAGGTAGCTTTGGAGAAATAGGTCATAGAGCTAAAAATACCTCTCTCTCTCTCTCTCTCTCTCTCTCTCTCTCTCTCTCTCTCTCTCTCTCCTTGTGGTGAAGACAAAGAATATCTCTGGAAAAAGGGAAGGATGGAGAAAACAGCCCACCTGCCTCTGAAAGAGAAAAATGCCCTTACAGGATTCTACATGTGGTAACGCAAAAAGATATGAAAGGAGATTTAGAACAAGGAGAAAAGGAGCCTGAAATGACTGCAGGAGCTGTGACTGTGGGTCTGCTCAAGGAGTGGCGCAACACCACAGTAAAACCGAATTATTCTCCTCACATCAATGAGGCAAAGTGGAATAACCATCAGAACTGTGAGCGGACAACACACAGCTCCAGATGAAAAGACGGGGGAAAGGGCACCATCTCCATGGCACACAGGCTGACTGAGGAAGCGAAGAGAAAACTGATCACAAGAAAGTGAGACAAGAAATGCTTCTCAGAGCCAGCTGGGAGGAATACCATCACATCAGGTGGACCAGACACACCCACGAAATTAAACACTGGAGACCAGCAGACGAGCAGAATAGTGATGTTTGAGTGCATAAAGGAGATGGGTAAATGAGAGGAAGAGTAGAGGAGATTGTAAAAGAAGACTAACCCAGCAGAAACTCCCTGGAAAACGCTGTCCATCTGGACAAGACATGCCTGTTGCCACTAATCCCACTCTTCAAAAACTTTAAGATCTTTGGAAACACACTGTTCCTGGATTGTATATAACACCTCCTCAAGAAGAGCTTCCTACTGCTCACGTTATTGTTCCAAACCTGTAACCTGTTATATTTTTAACTAGGTATTTGGGATTTGGTTACTTAAGGTCGATATATCTGAATAAATCAGCCACTTTGCGCTGACAGTAGCCCTTTCCGTTCGCCTGTCGCTGGAATTTTACATTTTTTCCACGTAAATACGTAAATGACTGGAGCTATAAATTCTGTTACTGATCAGGCCTACAGGGATGTTTAGGGTTGGACAGCCTGTCGAGTAATACCGGCAGCGGGATTTCACTTCTGTGCAGAATAACAAACTACCGACACTAAGAACAAACTCCTGGACGCGTGGAGCAATGTCTGAAAGCAACTTTTATCGTTCATCATTATCTTTCTTCAAACAGGCGAACCTATATACCCGCCCGTTCTATTCGGCACTGGGTGTCTTAGGTATCGGGGAACCGGCGACACAACACAGCCTGCCCATCATTTTTTGGTATTGTAAATCTTTATGATTTACAAACGAGAATAACTACAAATAGAGTCAGACAGCAGATCTCTTAAGATGCCCACCTAAACCACACCGCCCTGTGTAACGCAGACAGAACAGGTGCTTGGTCCGTTCATTTAAAGGACTTGTGTGAAATGTCGCCGTCGGTTTAGTGAAGCACTTCACAGTGACAACGGAGCTGCAGCATGCACAGCTATCCGGGGTCAGTTTAACGCGCACGGACGATGTCTCGTGTGTCACATTACCTCAGTATTAACTACAATGCACAGACGCCTTAGTGGAATATTAAAAATGCTATATGTGCTCTTCGAAAGGTCCCTGTCTCCAGACGAACGTAAAGCAATCCCCTGGCACCGAGCCCACGAGCGCCTGCGTGCCGCCCGCTGAAAAATCCTTCTGTCAATCTGCACAAAGGAACCTAACGGGAACTTGACGGAATGCGCGTGATGTACCGGCGCCTGTGCGAGCGCGAGACTACATTACTCCACCTTACAGAGCAGATGTCAGAAGTCGCGGAGGCCAAATTAAATTGCTGGGGTAAACAAAGATCGCTGATGATAACAGTTGTCAGTTCATATCAGGAACTCTGCGATTCATCTACAAGAAGACTTCATCCTGGAATCGAAACCCAGTGAAAAGAGACGGAACGTGTAAACTAGGGTCGCCACGACATGATATAACCAGCATACCAATTCATCCTCTGCTTCTGACACAATGAACACATGCGATTCAAATTCAAAGCACGACAATAATTATTTGTATTTCCGTCATGTCAAGATTCGTTTACACTGCCCGATCCTCCAGCAAGTTCACGGTGATGTATTGACAAAGTGAGGGCCACCGGGTCACGCCAGCTTTACTGTAACATTCCTCCATATCGCGCGTTTGCACACATAGGAAACTAACCGCGAGCGCGCGCCGTCACCTCCGCATTCCGATATTTGCGCGATTATAAAACACACGCGCCTGTGCGACTCCTTCATACCACAGACTATTTCAACGTTACCACAGCCGAAATTCTGCCGGCAACCCACAGGCTACTTTTAACCATGTTTAACGAAATGCGAGTAATTCCGAAAATTGCAACGAGTTCTTGTTCTCTCATGTTTCTAAAAATCGCAGTAAAAACGGAAAATATTTTACTTACGATTTCAGAGGATTTTGAACCGCTGTAGCCATTTTGATATAGAATGATAAAATGTACGACCGCAGATCCTCTGTATTGTACATGAAGGTCCTAATATACCAGCAATTTCAATTTCATTCATTCTCTGGGGCTGCGGCTGCAGCAGCCAACCAATGGGAGTGGGATTGCCAAATGGCGAGTGACGGGAAATGTGGTTTTTATAAGTGGCCATATTAACGCGTGGGGCGCGTCTTTACTACAACGACCAGAATGCATTGCGGCTAACAGTAGAAGCGTCCCGCCTCAGAGCCCAAACGTACTGTGGAGTCAAGGTTGCATTACCGGGCTGTCGGTCTGCGCCTGCTGCTTCTAATGGGTCACTGCTGGCCTTTTAAAGACATGATAATGGCGACGTTTACGCTAGTTTAGGACTGTTTTATATTACGGCGATTTTCTTTCTTTTGCCACATGTGTTTTTATATAGTACATTGTCTACTATCTAACGTTCTTTCTACCTCTCTCCATCTCTATATCTCTTATCGTACACAAGCGCACACGCGAATGTTTTGTACTTTTGTCTCTAACACCCATGCAGTGCAGTTTAGCGAGTCTGTTTTAACTTGCTGGATTCTATGGCACCACCTGGAGCAAACATTTGGAGTAGCACGACATGGCAATACCAAGGAGCCCTGTTTACCGTACCTCGCACTGGGGAAGAAGAAATGTGAGTTTAGATTAAACAACTACTAAATAGTATCCTTATGCTCGTTAGTAGCCACAGTTTCGGAGCGCAGTGCCAAGTGTCCAGAAAGGACCAGCACTGGCGGAGGAGACACAGCCTTTGGAAACCCAGAGTCGGGGCTCCTGACCCAGCTGCTGAGGGGCAGAACCAAGCACAGTGTGCTCACCACCCTATTCTAACACCTGATTCATTTCATCAGTTCATTACCAGGTTCAGGATGTGTGTCTGAGCAGTGATATCACGAAACTGTGCTGAACTCCATTTATCCTTGACCTACAAGGATGAAGACATTTTATGCTGTGGTGAAATTTCTAACTATGCACATTTTGCTGCACTATAGTACTGACCAATTGGTTCAAAGGCAATATGTTCAACTCTGGTGTTGCAGTGACCTCTGGAACTGCACATGAAACCTCAAGTAGGAAAAAAAAAATGTTTGCTTAAAATGTATAACTGAGCCAGAAGTGCTACAGTCTCTGTGAATACCACCAGAAATACGTGCCGTGAACACTAATATAAAGACATTAAATTAGATTTCCTCTGCCTGCATTTAAACTTGATGGTCCTGCACAGTTGTTAAAGCACCTCAAGCTGAGGTTTTTGGTCCAGCAGGTGGCGCAAGTGAGTACTAACTGGCAAATACTGAGCTTTTTTTAAAAAAAAAAACTCATCTGAAAGTAGGACAATGAATATACAGGGTTTTGCTGATGGTGATGTTTTCTAGTCTACATAAGTAGACTTTTTTGCTAAGTAGTATCTTTTTTTGCCCTGATGCACCAAAACCCAGTTGGGCAACTTTAACTGTGATTTTATAGGAGGGGAAGCCAATTTTTTTTAATTGACATTTAAATCAGTGTACAAACTGAAGTGAGATGTGTGCTCCAGTGCTGATGTGTCCTCTCCCTCACATTTTAATGACTGATGTAACCAAAGCAAATTGAAAGTCAAAAACAACATTGAAAAAACATACATATGTCTAAATCAAATAAAAAAGAAAACTTGGTTAAAAAGATCTGAGCATCCCTTAATAATAATGGAAATCAGGGTGAGTATTTTAATAACAATGGAATACAGGGTGAGTATTTTTAATAATGGAAATCAGGCTGAGTTTTTTTTTTTTTGGGGGGGGGGGGGGGGTTGTTTTTGATTTGTTTGTTTTTTAAAGCCCTGCTTTGTAGTTTCCTATTAACTAATTTTCATTCATTTTGGTTAACAGTTGTGTGTACAATGAACTGTGTGAATATATTGTGTATATGCATAAATATAAAATGTGCTATGCACTACTTACAATATATAGACAATACAAGTGTAATCAGCTTCCTTATTTATAATACTATTAGAATTCATAATTATTTAAGCATTGGCCTGTTGGATCAATATGCCATACTGGCATAAATGCTGTATAAACATATTTGTGTTAAGTAAACTTTGTTTTTAAAATACTAGAAGAACAATGTGTACATGTGTAACAGACATAGCCTACACAGAACATGAACCGGCTTTTAAAGCATATTACTGATGTAGTTTTAATGCGAAAGATACCAAAAAAAAAATTGGGCATTTCTGAAGAAAATATTTAAATACAGATTACAATTTCTCAGTGGCAAGAGCTGTATGAAAATACATGAGTAAAATGTTGCGCATAATTTCTGGATCAGTAGACCCGTTACTCCTGCATGTTACTCCTGGCTCAAAATCACACAACCTGCGCATGCAGTTGTAAATCAGTGAGAGTCCATACTCTGGCATGCACAACGTTAGATTGTTGAGCGTCCAACGATGCTGCTTGAGGGCCAATGAAGTATAAGCATTGGGTTTGGTGGTTGGTTGGAGGTTTAGTGTTTAGTTAGGGGTTTGGTTGTTAGGAGTGTGTGCTTAGTTGGGGGTTAGAGGCTCGCTGGCTCTGCCCCTGATCCGCCCTTCTTGGCGATCATAACACAGCGCACTGGAGCTCAAGTGAAACCAGGCTGATCTGTGAACTACAGTCACATTACCCAGCTAACATATCATATCATAACCTAACCTAGCCAGTTTGCTATGTTGTAATGGTTGAAATTCTATTACCATGTCGGAAATGTTGCTGAAAGAGATGGAAGATCTGTCTCTTTGCCATTTATCAAAGGAAGAACAGAGAGTACGAGAACGCAGTTTTCTCTTGGTTGATGAAAACGAAACTCTGCAGGTAACTTTAGCCTTATATCACGTCGTGTGAAATGCAGTTATCCTAGCTAGCTAATTTAAGGAAATACAAATTAGGTTACGCTAACTGTTCGCTAAACAACGTCTATTTCTAGCTATGTTCAAAGGCGTACATACTTGGCTAAATAGTGAACCAAACTCCAAATCCTGCCATGTTAGCTGTCTTGCTAGCAGGTATTTCACTGTTCTTGTGGCTAACTAGCTAGACAGGCTAATAGTTCATCTGTAGTTTGATATGAAAGCACTTAGCCAGACATCTTAGCTTTAGTTTAGGTTACCTAACAGAGAAAAGCTGGTTATTGACTCATCGAGTCAAGATTTCATTTGTACAGTATATGTGCTAGCAAGCATTAGGCAGACTCCATTAGATGTAGATATTTAGATGGGGAGAGAGTCGGCTAACAGCCCGCTAACAACCAAAACTAACACGGCTGTTAAACTGGCCAAACACTGACTAGCCAACGAGCTAACTGCTAAACTTAAGATGAGCTTGCTATCTTTTGTTATGGTTTTCTATGATTCTTTCTTCATTTCTGTATTTCTTTCTTACCTTTTGTATTTATTTATATTTTTAACGTATAACCACAAACCTGTTCGCAATGTAAACTGTTCATTATTAACCGTTTAGCTAATGTTTGGTCAGTGGTGTTTATTCACTTCGCTAGCGGACTGTCGATCTAAAGTGACAGGTAACATAAGGCCTGTTCCGTATCGATCATTAGGTTAGTTAGTTAGCTAGCTACCTCAGTTTTTTTTATCGGCAAACTGTTCTGGGATGCATTTATATTACTATTACCTGGTAGCAATATCATGTAAATGATTAAGGCCCATTTCACAGATGGTAGCATAACATGCGATACCATTCACAATGGTTCTCTCTTCCAGGTAAAGGATGAAACCCACTTTCTGCAGATGCTAGGCTGCAGTGCTGGGCAAGGAGTCAAAGTCCTCTCAATCTTCGGCAACACTGGAGATGGCAAATCACACACGCTCAACCACGTGCTTTTTGACGGTGACGAGGTATTCGTCACGTCTCAGTCCCCCACCTCCTGCACAATTGGGGTGTGGGCTGCTTACGACCCCCACCTGGGTCTGGTGGTGCTAGACACGGAGGGCTTGCTTGGTGCCTCTACCCAGCAGAACCAGCGAATGCGTCTGCTCCTGAAGGTGCTGGCCGTGTCGGACATAGCCGTCTACCGCACACGGGCTGAGCGGCTGCACAACGACCTGTTCCAGTTTCTGGGAAGCGCTTCGTTTGCCTATCTGAAACACTTCACTCCACAGCTCCGTGCCCTCTCCACCCGCTGTGGCCTTGATGTGCCTCTGTCCAACCTGGGGCCTGCTGTTGTGGTGTTCCAGGAGACGTCCCGCACCCAGCTGCTGGGCCACGGTGAGGAATTGGGAGGGTTTAGCAGAATTAGGGTTAGGATTAGAATTAGGGTTATGGTTATATATGGACAAAGTTAAAGGGAAACTCATAGTGGGAACAAACCATTAAGTTTTCAGTGATCCCTCCCTGTGACATCGACTTTATCTTATAATTGTCTGTAATTACTGCTGTCCTGTCAGACCAGTAATGTATCTCAGCACAGTAGTGAAGAAAGGTGTGTCCATACCTGTGTTAGGAATATCAGTTATCACCTATTTTTACTGATGGCGAAGCTCAGTAAATCTGCTTAATCTTGCGTGACCTTTTTATAATAGAAATAAATAAAATAAAAAATCATCCAATCTTGCTTTTTGGCCAAACTAAATTCATGATTGCTGCAGTGAGCTAAAACTGGGTTGCTGAGTAGAGACAAGCAGGACTTTGTTCTGGCCTGTAGAGGGTGCTGCACCAGCGGATATATTGCTCCAGAAGCGTTTCCACGACCTGGGCCAGAGCACGGAGGCCTTCAGCTCCGTGCAATATGTGGGAACCCAGACTGTCAGTCCCCCAACAAACTACACCCAGCTACGCACGCTCATCACACAGCAGGTGAAGAGCACAGCCTCCCGTGTTCCCCGCCAAGCTGCCATCGTCTTCAGCGCCTTGCAGGTATGCCTTATGCCCTCCTGTCTGTGTGTGCGCGCGCGCGTACCTGTGCATACCTGTGTACCTGCGTGTGTGGGTGTGTGCGCGCGCACCTGTGTGTGTGCGTGTACGTGTGGGTGTGTGTATATACCTGTGTGTGCGTGCATGTGTGTGTATATACCTGTGTGTGCGCGCATGTGTGTGCGTGTGTGTGTATACCTGTGCGTGCGCGCGTGCATGTGTACCTGTGTGCGTGCATGTGTACCTGTGTGTACGTGCGCGCGCATGTACGTGTGTGTGCGCGTGTATGTGCGTACTTGTGGGTGTGTGTGCGCGTACCTCTGTGTGTGTGTGTGTGTGTGTGTATACCTGTGTGCGTGTGTGTCTATACTTGTGTGCACGCGAGCGTGTTTGTATACCTGTGTGCGTGCGTGCATGTGTGCGCGTAAGTGTGCTTGCGTGCGCGCGTGTACCTGTGCACACTGTGTGCCTGTGTGTGTACATGTGTGTGCGTGTGTACCTGTGCATACCTGCGTACCTGTGGGCGTGTGGGTATGTGATTGTATGTATACCTGTGTGCGTGTGTTTGCGCACATACCTGTGTGTGTGTGTATACCCGTGTGCGCATGTGTGTGTGTGTGTGTGTGCGCGCATTTGTGCGTGTGTGTGTATATATGTGTGTGTACCTGTGTGGGTGGGGGGGGGGGGGGGGCTTGTGTTTGAAAGCATGTGTTCTGCACTGTAGTGAAGAATGAAGTAGGTATCTGAACCCATGACTCACCCCCTACTGAAACCTTGACGTGTGGCCATGTGGTTCTGTACGTCCCTTCTAAGGCCTTGAGCGATCGCTTCTGTGGGGAGATCTCGGATGACAAAATCGGCTTCTGCTCCTTCTTTCCTGATGAATACTTCACCTGCCCTTCTGTCTGCCTCAGCTGCAAGTAAGTGCACCCTGTTTTTGTTCTGCCCCAGTAGGATGCAGGTTCTGTTTTAACTGCCATGGTGGGTTGTCGTTTCACAAGCTTACATCATGCACCAATTTGATCAGAAATCAGACCCTTTTAAACAAGATGACTCTGTTTTTAGAGCTCAGTAGCAGGAATTCAGCACAACAGTGAGCATCGGCTCTAACCACCATCTGTGATGTTTGAGGGTGTGTTTTCTATCAGAGAGAAACTTTAGATTATGTTATGACTGTCGTCTTGCTTCTCACGATGGGAAGGTTTATTTGCACTTCTTGTGGATTTAGTATTCGATGTAAGAATGGTATGAACCACCAGAAGGACCGAGTGCCACATATGGCTGACGGACTTTGCCAGTATGCCCATCAGTACAGCAACAAGGTCCTCATCTGTAAGGTAATTTACGCTGACCGTTCCTGCTCAGTGTGTTGAGTCGAACCCCTTACTGAGGAGAACTGTGCTGGCTTTCTTCCAGAGGTGTTATGAGGGTGGAAGAGAAGTCATAGTGGTGCCCAAAACGAGTGCCTCTACAGACAACCCCTGGTTTGGCCTGGCCAAGTTTGCCTGGTCAGGGTAAGTCCTTTATAGCCATCTGAACTGTAAAGTGCTGTTTGTTAGCACCGTGTTGCCTCAAGCTCTCGTCCTGTGCAGCTATGTTCTGGAGTGTCCCCACTGTGGCATCATCTACCGGAGCAGACAGTACTGGTTGGGTAACCAGGACCCTGAGACCAGCGTGGTGCGCCCTGAGGTGAAGCACGTCTGGCAAGGGGTGAGTGCCTTCTGCTCTCCTGTCATCTCTAACATAGCAGCTGCCTGTGCTCACCTTATGTTTGAATTCTGTCTAGTCGGAGGTTTTCCAGAC
The DNA here is from genome assembly GCF_041902795.1 of Electrophorus electricus. Lineage (NCBI taxonomy): Eukaryota > Metazoa > Chordata > Actinopteri > Gymnotiformes > Gymnotidae > Electrophorus > Electrophorus electricus. The sequence continues at coordinate 535,913 of NC_137513.1, forward strand.
CGACCACCAGAATGCCGCCCAGCGGTTGCTGGATGGGGTCAACTTCGTCATTCAATCCGTGTCCGAGTACAGCTCCGGCCCCACGAAGGCAGTCACCACCTGGCTCACAGACCAAGTGGCTCCTCCATACTGGAGACCCAACTCCGAAATCACAGTGAGCTACTGTAGCACAGAGAGAGAATACAGACAGCAAGCTGCTTTTCCACCTGCGTAGTTGGATGTGTAACACACTGGGGCAGTGGAGCTGAGTGCCACCTGTAACCCTCACACCCGTTTGTGTAGGTGTGCCATGGCTGTGGGCATGAGTTTGAGGAGGTGGAGAGGAAGCACCACTGCCGTGCATGCGGGGAGGGCTTCTGCCAGGCATGCTCCACCCACAGCATGCCTGTACCGGAGCAGGGCTGGGGCTTGAGCCCCGTACGCGTCTGTGACGGCTGCCACAGGCGAGGAGGAGCGGCGCACACCATGCCTGGTGAGAGCTCTCAGACTGCACATGCGACACACGCTACAGCTGCATGTGGCATTTAGCCCTGCCGTGGAGGTAAATTGTTGCTAATCTGACTTCAGCGCAGACAGAACCTCGGGCGCTGGTGGCCCGCCGGGTAACAGAAGTGGCCCAGTCCACGTTGGACGTGGTCTCCACTGCAGTGGACTACCCTCTCTGTGAGCATACCAGATATCACTAGTTTAAACCCTGTGTGTGACTGTTTTCTACATGCCATCTTAATTGTCGTTAACAGATCCTTGCTGCTAAATTAACTAAAATAAAAATAAGACAAAAACTGAAATGAAATTCAAATGGACAACATGAAGTAAAAACTCTTTAAAAGTATCCAAAGTGAAAACTGTTCCCCTAGTTAGGAGGAGACTGTTCTTCCTGTTAGGAGGTGATTCACACTGTCAGGCTTGTAAATGCTCTAGTACATGACACACGGGCATAACTGTGGTTCCACACCACACTAATGTGTCCTCCGCCTAGTCCTTGGGTATTGTTGCATTACTATTGATTTGACACACTACCCTGTTCTTTCCACTTATGTAACTTTGCAGACATCCAGCAGTGTGTTTTGTACCTTCCGCTGTCTTAAATCTAATCAAGTTATTTATGTACTAATTGCAGATATAAACCCCAACAGTGAACCGTATAAAAATGTAATTTAGAAAATCAAAATACCCATTGTGGTTTATCAGTGTTTGTTCGGGCCACTGATATGCAAAGCACAAAACATGTAGGATTCATTGAACACACAAAGCCTTCATATGTTTCATTTGAACTAAAATCACAGGGCAGTGTAACACACGAAGTCTTCAAACATTTGCCATCCTGATGCCTGCAGGTTTTGTGAAGGGTGTGGCACGGCCAGACTACTGGGTCCCGGACCATGAGATCATTCAGTGCCACCAGTGCACCAAGGCCTTCACCTCCAGTGTCCCCAAGCACCACTGCCGTGCATGTGGGCAGGGCGTGTGTGCCAGCTGTTCGGCTCAGATGCGGCCCGTGCCCTCCCGTGGCTGGGATCACCCGGTGCGGGTCTGCAACACCTGTGTCACCCACCTGGATGCCCATTGACCTGTGGGAATCTCAGCTGGGACCCATCGCACTGGTCACAGAGGCAGACCGTGTCCCACTAATGCTCTCTGCCGCTTGCTGTGGGGCGTAAATAAGCAGTATGTGTAAGTCTTAATGGTGAACATTTAACCAAAATATCAGCAGAGATCAGGGAAGGTGAAGATGGAGCTTATTTGGGGCTGTAGGTAGTTTTTACAGGCTGAGATCAGTGCAAAGAAATTGCCTTATACACTTATACATGATGAACGATGAGGGGAATAATTCAATTCTGTTTCTTTCCTCCTGTCACTTGATGCTTTTTCATGCCGATGTGTCGTGTGGTTGCTGGCACTGGGAGATGCTCCCTACTTTTCCAGTTGTTATCAGTTGTAACACGGTGTGAACTCAGATGGGCCCGGGATGGAGCTCCCGGTCGGTGATCTTCCCATACAAAACATGTCGCATTCTGCACACACACATCTGCTACTGCTAGGACTTCCATGGCAAGCAGTCTGCTGGTTTTTACAAAATGCAAACAGTGGTCATGTACATACAGTAAAACATGCACCGCGTCCCCACACTCAGTAAATAAACTACAAGTTTAGTTTGCTTGACTATAGCCTGCATAGAGACTTATAAATGAATGAAAATTACTTTTTTAACCAGTCGCTTTTTTTTCATTAGGACATGCACTACACCAGGGCAAACACAGCAGTGAATTCTGCGTTATTCAGCTCGACCTGCAGTAGAGCTGCCCTGCTCTGTAATGTAAGGTCTCTCAGATCCTGCCACTCCATTCTTGGTTCCTGTCTGTGGTATGAGACGCCATGTGTCTCCTGAACTCATTTCTCTCTCGGCCAAAGGTTTGGAGCTTGCTAGTTTCTCTTAAAAAGACCCTCGCTCTTTGAAGAAGCAGGAAGAAATATAACATATAAGGGTTATTAGTATTTAAGGTAATAAAAACACGCGTTGTCAGTGATGCAATGATCTATATTTGCAACTCTGCTGCCGTGTCTCTCGTGATTTATGGACGAACTTTTGGCAGGAACTTTCTTCGGTTGGCACCACCAAAACTGGAAATGAAGTCACACTGGACATATGTTCTCATGAATATGCATATTGTAGACATGTGTACCAAGGCACACAGAAGACATTTAGTTCAGATGTTTACTGGAACAATTCCAAATAAACATGAGCACACAAATGCTTTCCAACTGTCTGGTCATACACGGATTTCCTGCAGATCATAATTATTGTCTCCTGGAAAAGATTCATCCTTACAACATTCAGATGACTGGATCTATAGTGTGAATGGAGTGCACTTTTGTATGTTGTCATCTGTTTTCACATACTTTTGCACTTTATTTAGTATTTACCTTTCTGCTATTTTTGTTGATGGCCGTACAATGTAATGAAAAATGTATTGTGTAGTATCACAGTGTAAGAAAACTTTTAGGGACTCAACCAATCAGGAGGCCAGTGGGCTCTTTATCCTTAACATTTAATTAAATCATTGCCTGAAGGGATGTGCAGTGTGTGAGAACCTTCCGGCTCTATCTGTCTCGCCTTGTACTGACCTGTATATCACGCTAATGAGGACAAATTCAACTTGTCTGCATTTTGAGTTGAAGAATGTGTTTCCCGCACAGATTATTTCTAGCCATTTAAAAGCAGGATTCCACTAGGGAATTTTCTAAACTGGACTGTTTCATTTTTGAGCCTGGACTGGGTTAGATCACTCTTGCCTTATGTGCGTGGATGTAACCAAAACAGTGATCTTAAACCCTCAAAGCAAATCCGGAATATCATGTTGTTTTAAAAGTTTTGGGGTTTTTTTCCTTTGCACTTTTCTGAATACTAAAATAATTTTATAAACACATTATTGTCTCTTATTTCTTTCTGATTCTTTCACTGAAAACAGAGCTGTTGTCTAAAATGAATAACTACAAATTATTCGATCAATCAATGTGGAAAGATCACGTCCAGTTTTCCAGTAAAGATCAAAAGCTAAATGATCAGGATCCATGAGGTGTTGGAGTCACGTCTGGGAGACCAGGCTCACCTCGGATTAAATTAGTGTGTTCTTATTTCACTCAGTTAATCCTGCTGCCAAGTTTATTGTGCTGTTATCCATTATCATTGACTCTATTTTTATATATGAATTCATTAAGTATGTGACACTTATTGTCTAGTCCCTACATACCTAGACTGTCACTGGTGTACTCTCAGTGAAAAGCTTTCTAAATGCCAGTAAAATAACAGAATGAAGATTGAGTAAATGAATGATTATCTATCTCCTTTTATTTATTTTAGTCCTGTGGTACAACCATGAGATGGATTTTACTCTTTCTATGACAATTTAACTATAGCTATTGCTGTGATGGAATTTTGATTCGTAAATCTATCGCAGGTGATGCCATAAGGGAGGTTGAGGGTACAGATGTCCTGTTAATAATGCATAACGTGATTAGTCATGGAGGTCAGGCTGCGTCTCCTCCACTCGAGGCTGGTTTCCTCCTGCTTTCTCTCAAGACTCATGAAGGTATGAAGCAGCTGGACAGGTTGTGCTAATTCAGAGACTTTACAGAAGTGAATGCTAATTTTACAGTCACCATTTTAAGATTTACTGATCCAAGCAAAAAGTTTTATTTGTTTTTTTAATAGGTCTTTGGGAGACAGTATTCTCTCCTGCTCCACTAAGGTACCCTTGAATTTGTGTGTTTCCTAACACACCACTAGAAGGCAGCAGCACCGTACCAGGCATCTCAACGTGTTGTTAAAGAAAAGGTGATCTGAGCTTGCTTGATTGATTTGAAGGCTACATTTGCCATCCTGGTCCTGTGTGGCACCTCTTTATGTCCTCATCAATGTACCACTGGATCCTCTTGTGGGAAATGTAGGCAAGCCAAGTTTATGTCCATAGCACATTTAATTAAAGTATAAAAGACAGCTGATTAAACAGAGAAAATAAAGTTAATTAAATATATCAGATAAGATAAAAGGAATAAAGAAAAGGTAGACTAACGATGCAATGTTGTCTCTGAGAATTACAAAACAGCAGTTTGTTTAAAATATCTAATGTCTGCGGTTCTCTGACGGTGAGCTCCATGCTGCTAACCTTGGGCACGATTCACAGAAGAGTTTTACACTGGACCATGTGGAACACATGCACTGGCCAAAAACCATTTAATGATTTATACATTTACATTATACACAGATAACAGCTGGAAGACAGTTCTGCAGCATGTCAGGAGCCAGTGCATGGGTGTAAGAACTGGAGTGATGCCTGGTTTTGATTCCAGTAGCAACACTGACAGCTGCGTCAGGGGCAGCTGAGTGCGTTTGTCTCTTCAGGAAGTTCAGTAAAGAGGTGATTACATCAAACCAGCTAGAAATTAATGCAGTGAGGAGTTACTTAACATCTTAACATATGCATTGAAGTATCCAATTTTGTTTATATTGTTGAAATTATAGAATGAATTATTCATTTCTTTGACAGCTAAAATTAAGATCAATAATTTTTCTTCCCAGTTTAAATAATCTTTTTCTTTTCTTTAACCATCTGAAGGAAATGTTGGCACATGCTGTCTGTAGTATGTTAAATGTAAGTGTGACCTCAGTAAATTGTAATGCCCATGTATTTCACAACAATGTAGATATTACTCTAAACAAAATCCACTTCCCGTGAAGTTCAAAAAGAACATTTCATTGACGAGATGTTTGGTGGGCTGGGAGTTGTAGGGAAAAATATACTCTCATCGTTTTCTGTTTTAAATGTTTTTGAAGATAAGTTGTAACTGTCCCAATGCTCTTTCTCTGTGGTGATTCCAAATGACCACTAGATGTCGTCATTCTACATCCGATGTATCTCAGATCAGGGGACGCGCCAGAACACACGGCAGCGTCCGGGATTTAGACTGCCACCAAGGGGCAGTCCACTTTAGTTTTGAAATTTAACCATTGCACTTTCTACTGGGGTAATAAAAGTAATATATATCTTACTAAAAATTGAAGCTTTACATATGTTTAAGTGGTCTCTTTATGTTTACATTACCAACTGCTAAAAGCACGACTTCAGAACGAACTAAGAAATATATCCAACTTGGACCCAATGTCAGTATTTAACTGAATGAATCAGCATCTCCACATGTACAGCAGCCATTCCATTCAAGTGTAGATTTCCTTTACAGACACACCTCATTCTACATAATGAGATGCTGTATAGGTGATCACCTTAACAAAATCCTGTTCTAACGAGCAACAGTATAAAAACCACTGCTGCTGTCATCACTGTTCTCTGGTTATAGAACCAGCTGGATGGGAAAAGCAGTGCTAGGACTAATAAAGTAAGTGTAGTCAAACTACAGCTACAGACCACGACAAGAGAGTTGAGAAGAAAGGTTCAGTTGTAGCTTTACTGGCCGAGGGATACGGTGAGCATCAGGTTGCTTCTATCTTGAAAATTTCAAAAACTGCAGTTCATAATAACAAGGTCAAGCAGCAAACACATGGGACAACAACAGCTACAGACTGGTAGAGGTCAAAAACGACTCTCTACCGACCGTGATGATCACCACTTCATTCAAATGTCACTTAACAACCGTAAGATGGCGTCAAGTGACCTACAAAAAGAATGGCATGCAACAGCAGGGGTGAATGCACAGTGAGGATGGTTCGATACAGGCTTCTGGAGGCGGGGCTGAAGTCGTGCAAAGCTAGAAAAAAGGCCTTCCATCAGTGAGAAGCAAAGAAGAGCCAGACTGAAGTTTGTGAAAGACCATAAGGATTGAACTGTAGAGGACTGGAGTAAGGTCATCTTCTCTGAGGAGTGCAATTTTTAGCTTTGTCCAACATCTGGTTGTGTAATGGTTAGACAGAGACCTGGAGAGGCCTACAAGCCAGAGTGTCTCGCACCCACTGTGAGGGATTTGGTGCAGGATCAGTGATGATCTGGGAGTGTTTCAGCAAGGCTGGAATCAGGCAGATTTGTCTTTGTGAAGGATGCATGAATCAAGCCACTTACAAAGCTGTGCTGGAAGAAAACTTGCTTCCTTCTGCTCTGACAATGTTCCCCAACTCTGATGATTGGTTATTTTAACAGGACATTGCTCCATGTCACACAGCCAGATCAATCAAAGTGTGGATGAGGGACCACCAGATCAAGACCCTGTCATGGCCAGCCCAACCTCCAGACCTGAACCCCATTGAAAACCTCTGGAATGTGATCAAGAGGAAGATGGATGGTCACAAGCCATCAAACAAAGCCGAGCTCCTGGAATTTCTGTGCCAGGATTGGCATAAAGTTACCCAGCAGCAATGTGAAAGACTGGTGGAAAGCATGCCAAGACGCATGAGAGCTGTGATTAAAAATCAGGGTTATTCCACCAAATACTGATTTCCTGACTCATCCTAAGTTGAAATATTAGTACTGTGTTGTTTATAAATGAATATGAGATTGTTTTCTTTGCATTATTTGTTTTATTATTTTGACCATTAGTCATTTTCATTAAAAACATGCTCTAAAATACAATATTTTTATCTGGAATTTGGAAGAAATGTTGCCAGTAGTTCATAGAATAAAACAAAACTATTCAGCCTGGTCAAACATATACCCATCAATTGTAAAACTAGAGAAACGGATAATTTTGTAGTGGTCTCTTAATTTTTTCTGGAGATATATATATATATATATATATATACACTATATATATATATATATATATATATATATATATATATATATAGTATATTTATTTATTTTTGAATATGTTTAAACCAACATCAGAACATTATTAATAAACTTTGTTTTCAGAAATTCGGAAATAACATCAAGAGCACAAATGCCATTTATTACACAAAAATTATTTTGAAAATAGACTTCAGGTGAGTCAGACACACACACGTCTTCTGTGAGTTTAATTCCCATCGCTGTGTCTGTGCACTTGGAAAGCACCTGCTCAATCATACACAGTATAGCACTGCCCAGCAGTCGTGTGCTTGCCTGTCCTGGGTCACCTTAGGTGACATTCAAATCATATTTGGTTTTAAGCAGGAAAACTACATGTGTACTCTAATGATCATAAAGGATGTTAGAAAAGCCTAACCAGAACTATTCCATTTTTTTTTCATTTATAGGAATTAAATGGATTACATTAAGATTTACATGGATTACTTGGCTAGATGTTCTGTGTTTCTGTATGTTTCCCATAGGGAAAAGTGCTGTGTATGTATGAGTGGTGCCCACGAGTCCGGCCCTCCACAACACACCCATCACTGTACTTTATATCCAAGCCTCTGGCTGATTCAGCTCACTGTGGCTCTTCTGGAGTGTTTATAAATGTTACCCAAAGCCTGCACCAGCCTGTGTGGGGGGTAGAGTGAGTTGGGAGTCCCAGATGCAGGCGCTCCTCTCCTTTGTCAGCCCCACCTACACCCGCCTCTCCATACGGGCCGCGCACCTCTGTCAGGTGACCTGAACAAACTCTGGTCTGAAACCTTTACACTAAGAAAATCTTGCAGTGAATTTCTGACTCCCCTTGTCCATAGCCTGTAAATGCTTATAAATGACAAGAGTCCCCCCCCCCCCGCCCCAAAAGATTATCGAGATTAAAAGAGGTGGTTTCAGTAGCATCTGTGACATCAATGTATGTAGAAATAAACATATCAATTAAAATGATTTAATATTATATTATTTATTTAGCTTTTTACAGTGTAATTACAGTACAAATATGCAGGTTTAAATACAAACTTCTGTAAATAAAGATTAAAAATAAACTCCACTGGTTGGTTATCACTAGACTACAGTTTACAATCAAGTTTGAGGTAATTTAGTTCCCTTGTTCTGAAAAAAACAAAACAAAACTACATTTATTAATTCATTTAATTTTGTGGGGTAAGCGTGCGTAACCCCAGGGCCATCAGCTCGAATGCTCTACTCATCTTCACGCAGGGTGATCTGCACCCACAACATAAACAAACTCATTTGGAAGAAAATGGGATTTGTCCGCAAGGTCTGTGGTGAGGCCAGAGTACGCCTACGCTCTCCTGGGACGGAGCTCTTCCCAGTAAAGCCCCTGTGTGGCCTGGATCGTCTGGGTGGACCCTGTATAGCAGTTGGAGATCAACAACCTGGATGGGACCATTGTAAATCTGAGAAATGGCAGCTGTATTGTCTGTATTGAATCAGGTAGTAAATACACTCTACCTGCCCTGTATACCCACATATATATTTAATAATTTAAGTGCCCTGTAACACACAGTGTGCAGTCTGACTTTGACAATCTAGCTTTAAGCCTTTTCTCTGAGAAGCTCCAGACACTGGAACATTAACTTATCAAACATTTCCTTATCAAACACTTCCCAGTCCTGCACCAAGAATTGAGCCAGCGGATCAGTTTCAGTGCACAATAGAACAAGTGGCGTTATTGCGACGTGAGGACTGTGCAGGTTGCAAAAAAAAGTCAAAGTGTGATGTCTTGTGATGTTTCCCCAGAAGGGACATGTTTGCTGTCACCATGTTCAGCAGGACTTGCACACCTA
>NC_137513.1:552500-592500 GCF_041902795.1 Electrophorus electricus
GGCATGGCGTCGTGGGATCGCGTGGGGCCCGCTAGGCTCCACCCGCTCTGCCTGCATGGCAGCACCCTCCGGTGGTGAGGCATTCCCTGGCGGCAATGCAGGGATGGTACATGGTTCTACAGAGAGGAAGTGACAACACATTATTTGGAGCCAACCAGGTATTTTATCATGTGGGAATTTTCAGCCTGTTCACAGATTTTACATTTTACATTTAATTTATACATTCCAATCATCTTAGCCAGTGGTCCAGTTGCAGTGTGCAGTGGTTTGTGGTGTGTGCAGTGTTCTAGCTGCTGTGTGCAGTGGTTTGTGGTGTGCAGTGCTTTCTAGTGTGCACAATGGTCCAGTTGCTCTGTGCAGTGGTCCAGTTTGAGTGTGCAGTGGTTTGTGGTGTGTGCAGTGGTCTAGCTGCTGTGTGCAGTGGTTTGTGGTGTACAGTGCTTTCTAGTGTGCACAATGGTCCAGTTGCTGTGTGCAGTGGTCCAGTTTGAGTGTGCAGTGGTTTGTGGTGTGTGCAGTGGTCTAGCTGCTGTGTGCAGTGGTTTGTGGTGTGCAGTGCTTTCTAGTGTGCACAACAGTCCCTGTGATGCTGACCTTTCTTACGTTCCTGGAGCTGCTTCGTGCCGTCCTCTCTGTCGCCATGCTGTCCAGCCGAGGACATGCGGAACGAACCCTCGCGGACAAATGATGTGCGGCTGGGGTCAAAGGATGCTGTGACGCCACATTCTTTCTCCCGCCGCTGCTTTCGCTCCAAGCAGGCGGCAAAGGCGCATCCCACGGCGTGACTGAGGCGCTCACCCTGCCGCCACCAGAGAAATGTTAACGTCGCGCGGCCAGAGAAACGTTAGCATCACGTGGCCAGAGAAACATGACCGTCAAGCTGCCAGAGAAACATTAGCGTTAGGCTGCCATGGCTCTCACATCTGCTCTTATTTTAGACTTTTAGGCTGAGGGCCAAAAACTGCACAGCAGAGATACCTGCTCTAATACCCTGCTCTACTGCTCTGCTCTACTACCCTGCTCTAATACCCTGCTCTGCTCTACTGCCCTGCTCTGCTCTACTGCTCTGCTCTACTGCCCTGCTCTACTACCCTGCTCTGCTCTACTGCCCTGCTCTGCTCTACTACCCTGCTCTACTACCCTGCTCTGCTCTACTGCCCTGCTCTGCTCTACTACCCTGCTCTACTACCCTGCTCTACTGCCCTACTCCCCATTTCCTATTCCTTCTCACACTTCCAAATGTCCCAAACGAACCTGTCCCGTCACCATAAACACTTAAATCTTGCTTTAATCCCACCTTGCTGAAGCCTAGCGCCTGCATGTGGAGTGTCTCTCACCGAGTCCTTCAGGGCCATGAAGCAATGGCAGATCCATCGCCGGGTGGTGCCGTCCCTGCAGATGTAGGAGAAGGCCTTGTCGTAGTTACGGTCAGGCGCGCAGAAGGACACCTTCTCGATGGTCTGATCGACAATGAGGTCCTGCAAGTACAACGAGACAGGATGACACTCTGTAATCAAACGTGAATATGAAGAGAAAACCACTCTTTTTTCTGTTTTATGTAGCAATCTGTTTTTCATAACATAAACACTTATCTCCAGTCTGTGGTTAGTCACTTGCTAACCAAACTGTTACACAGCAACAATGAATTACATTTGTAGTTATGGAGCCTCATTAAAGTGTGTAATGGCTTAGGTGGAAAGTGAGACTGACACACAGCAGCACAGCACCGCATCAGAATACAGAGTAGGAGTGCAGGGAGCAAAACAAAGGCTCTGTTCTGCCAGCCTGGTTCAGTCTGCAGACAGAGGTCTGAAAGACCAGACCCTGCGTGTCTCTGCGGAGAGAGACACACAAGAGTGGCGCCATCGGGGGCCTCTGACTCATATCAAGCTTCTTAGGGACACTCTGGGGCTCTTAAATGGCAGGGCAGGACCCGATCTCGCTTGCAAGAGTTGAGTATGTATGTAGGAGGCCAGGAAGTGGCCAGGGTGCACTAACGCTATATGGAAAAGGGGCGAGGGGGTGACTCACAGGGGCCAGAGGGATTAGCAGAACTCCAGAGAGGGAGGGGCGTCGGGGGGGCATGAATGCTTAGCTGTGTGGGGGAGGGTTTACAGGAAAGGCCAAAGGGACGGCTTTGTTCCTCCATTTAAGTGGCTGAAGAGAAAGTGGACTACTGTATTCACCATGCATTAAGACTCCTGGGGCTTTCTGGTTATCTTTAAAGATTGGTGTGGGTGTAGCTGTGTGTGTGTGTGTGTGTGTGTGTGTGTGTGTGTGTGTGTGTGTGTGTGTGTGTGTGTGTTCCTGCTTAACTGAGTTTTGTGAGGATAAAATGTTCCCAGCATAAATGGAAAACATGACAATTCTGGCACTGCTGGGAAATCCTCACATGATAACCATTTTTACACAACAGCCTTCACTCGTGTTTGTTGTGCCATATACGTGGTCCCTGACCATCAGGGACAAAGAAAAACCCCTCACTGACCATCATGGACAAACTGATGATAGTGACAGTCCTGGCTCAGATGATCCACTGGTACTGGAGTCAGTAATGTGACCAGGCTGTGGAGTGAGTCATGTGACTGGCTATCAGAGGATGTAATTTCACTGTAATTTCTCCACAGCTCCTCTCTGCTCTGCTCTCTTACTCCCACACACCCTCTGCCCCTCTCTCTCTCTCTCTCTCTCCCTCCTCTCTCTCTCTCTCTCTCTCTCTCTCTCTCTCTCTCCCTCTCTCACTGTGAACGCCGTGCTGGACTCACCTTGGTTTTGTCATCCACCACTCTCAGACCGTCAGCAGACACCCATAGCATGGCTTTCACCGTCTTCTTCCCACTCTGCCGGAGAACGACTACATCAGACTCTCAAAAGCAGCTTGTTGTGGCTCTTTGATTCTGGAAACAGACTACAGCCTCTCTGTAGCTTATTACCAATTTAAACAGGACACACGGGGAATCGCCCCTGTTCCTTTTGGTAATTCAGATTCTTTCGGTCTTTGTCAAATTCCTCTTCATATTTTATCAGATGAAAATAACTTTTTTTGGCAATGTTTCTTCACCTTTTCTTGTGTTTTGTTTGTTTAATATGAAGGTGAAATAGTGGATTCTATATATTCATAGTTTTGTAGGCACTAAAACACATTTTCTGAAATGACTCCATTTTTTCAAAAATGTTTTCAGAAAAACAAATGCAAAAATCTCAAAGTACACCTTGACATAGATTATACAAGTTATAGACATTATATTATACACTGCTTATGTTTCAGCTGGCACAAGTAATTTAACTGATGCAGTGAGTAGCTTCTCATTTGTTAAACAACCATGTGGAAAGACACATCCTGTGGTCATAGAAAATATGTTAATCTGTTTCAGAAGGGTCAGATTATTTGCCTGCATAAAGCAGAGAAAACATCTAAGGAGATTGCTGAAATGACTAAAATCACACTGTCCAATTAAAAAGTGGAAGGACAGTTGGGAAACATCATCTTCGAGAGAGGAATGTGGTCGGAAAAAAATCTTGAATGATCGTGATCGGCGATCACTTAACCGTGTGGTAAAATCAAATAGAAAAACAGTTGTAGAAAAACAACAGTAGAACTCAGGGATATGTTTAATAGTGAAATGTGCATTTCCACATGCACAATGTGAAGGGAACTGAAAGGATTTGGACTAAACAGCTGTGTAGCCTTAAGAAAACCACTTTTCAGTGAGGCTAACCGGCAAAAACGGATTCAATTTGCTAGGGAGCATAAAGATTGGACTCTGGAGCAATGGAAGAAGGTCATGTGGTCTGATTGAGTCCAGATTTACCCTGTTCCAGAATGACGGGCGCATCTGGGTAAGAAGAGAGGCGGCTTGATGTAACCATCATTCCTAGTGCCTACCATACAAGCCAGTGGGGGCAGTGCTATGATCAGGGGTTGCTGCAGTTGGTCAGGTCTAGGTTCAGCAATGTTACGTGCCCAGAGAACGAGGTCAGCTGAGTACCTGAATATACTGAACGACCAGGTTATTCCATCAATGGATTTTTTCTTCCCTGATGGCACAGGCATATTCCAAGATGACAATGCCAGGATTCATCGGGCTCAAATTCTGAAAGAGTGGTTCAGGGAGCATGAGACATCATTTTCACACATGGACTGGCCACCACAGAGTCCAGACCTGAACCCCATTGAGAATCTTTGGGATGTGCTGGAGAAGACTTTGTGCAGTGGTCCAAATCTCCCATCATCAATACAAGATCTTGGGGAAAAATGTATGCAACTCTGGACAGAAATAAATATTGTGGAAACGAGTGTGTGACCTTTTTCTTGTCAGGCAGTGTATTATAGATTAACTGTACTGGAGGGGTTAAATATATTATATTATAGATTAACTGTATTGGAGGGGTTATAGATATTATATTATATCATATTATAGATTAACTGGACTGGAGGGGTTCCACCAGGCAGTGTTCTCTCACTGCCTGTGATGATGATGGTGAAGAGCACTAAAGCCTAACACACCTGTCTTAGGCTTTCACCTGCGCCGACACCTGGTGTCTGCCAAAGGCATAGCATGTGCTTCATTCCTGTTCCATTCTGCAGGTACCCCTGTTGCATTCACACTTCAGCAGGTTGGCCCCTCGTCTGGCAGGCAGACACTCACCTTCCCATAACAGCTACCAGAAGATCAGAGAATGACCTTCTCATATGCTCCTACTGTTCCACTGCATCTACATGTTGCTAGTGTTTACAGCAAAGATCTTGAGATCATCGGCACAGCAAGAACTTGCGATCTAACACATAATTTTCATATACGTCAAACTATTGGGTGACTACTCGTGCCTAGTGAAGGGAGCACTGTCTAGAGCAGTTACAACTTTTGATTTTACAAGAAGAATTTTGTGAATGTGGAATGACAATTTGGGTTTTGTTTTGACAGTTTGGAGAAAAGGGTGGAGGGTTTCAACAAATATGTCTTAGCACTTGTGAAAAACTAAGAAAGCAGAATCATTTTAGAATCCTATATAGATATGAACTTAAGGAATGGGTGGTATTTTCTGAAATACAGTGGCATGCTAACTGATAACAGCCCACCTAACATACGTTGCCTGAGATGTGCTGCAGTGATGAGAAAAACAGACAAGACCAAGTAAGAACAGTGTGGGGCAGCAACAGCTCGGACTAAGAGCTGGAGAACAAGTGAACATGTGTCTAGGGGAGGGAGAAGGACAGAGAGAGGGGGAGGGAGAGATAGAGAGAGAGAGAGAGATGGAGAGAGAGAGAGATGGAGAGAGAGAGAGATGGAGAGAGATGGAGGGAGAGAGAGAGAGAGATGGAGGGAGAGAGAGAGAGAGAGAGATGGAGGGAGAGAGAGAGAGAGATGGAGGGAGAGAGAGAGAGAGAGAGAGATGGAGGGAGAGAGAGAGAGAGAGAGAGAGAGAGAGAGAGAGAGAGAGATGGAGATGGAATGTAAATAGTCGAGCAGAGGGCGCATGAAGCATCATGAATCATGGAAGACGCAGACAGACAGAAACCTGGTGGGGAACCACAGCCACTTTAGGAAGCACCCAGAAGCCCTGTTCCATGTCCTACTGCTAGGACAGCAGGAATGCTTGAGCAGAGTGGTAGAACAGGGCTAACAGAGCAGGGATGAGAGAACAGAGGAGAGGAAAAAGAAGGTGACCTCGGGAAGAAAAGGTCAGGCAAAGTGGAGTGGGGTGCCTGGCTAAGAGAGGGACACGTCCAGAACTAAGGGACAAACAGGACTATGAAAGAGACCACTAGCCCTGATGGACATGGATCTGCACAGAGAAAAATGTCCTCCCAAAAAGCACTGACCACAAACCCTTTTAAAGAGGATGTGACTCACAGGCATCACAAGAATCAATGCAGGAACAAGCTGAAAATGGAGCCACATGTGAACACAAAGACAAGCCCGGCATCACTCCCTCTCCATAAAGACCTCAGAGCTTCAGGACCCAGCAGAGAAGATCTACCAAAGTCCCCATGTTCCCCTAAATACACAGGCCACTGAGCTGGGGAAGCTGTGGCCTAAAACTGCAGCATATCCTGATCTCTGACCCAATGACCCCATGCAGGTCAAGTGGTACCAAACAACATACAGCCCTCAGTACAACACACACAACCCTCATTACAACACACACAGCCCTCAGGACACTCTCGGTCAGGCCCACAGCCGAGTCGCTTCCAGCAACACTGTCCTGTTTTTTCAGACTTTCCCATTAGAAGCATGGAACTGTTCTCTAGTTACAGAATATAAAGACGAGCTGAAAAAAGTAAAACTGGGAGCCCGTCCAGTTGTTCCTCCTTATTCTTCAGTTCAGGTCAAACATTAAGAGTCCTGCCTCAGAACACAGTGTCTTCCTGAGCTCTGTGCAGTGGACAGAGATCCAGGCCTTCCAGAACAGAGCGAGGCCTGAAGTACTCACCAGTTTCAGCTTCTTTACAGCCTCCTCACAAACATGCATCCCTCTGGACTCCTCCACCTCCACCAGGCCCAGATACTGTCACGAGAGAACGAGAGAGAGAGAGAGAGAGAGAGAGAGAGAGAGAGAGAGAGAGAGAGAGAGAGAGAGAGAGAGAGAGAGTGGACCACCTGTGTTCTCTGGTTTTCATCAGCTGTTACATTGTGCACACAGACCCCACCACACACAGACCCCACAACACATAGACCCCACAACACATAGACCGCACCACACACAGACCCCACCACACACTTCACGATCATTTTATGTTATAACTATGGTTACAGACCATAAAAAACTGCAACATGTTACATAAATCACAGAAATCATTGTGTAGACTGTGTGGGTCGATGCGCCCTGTGCTGTACAGGAGAGGAACACACCCCATTTTTGCGGTGGCACGATTAATTTGGAACAGCTTTGGCTTGGGTTATGTGATTGCGTATGCAGTGAGGAGAGGCACCGTGAGAGGATTACCTCTCCATCTCCACGAGACTCCAGAAGCCTCAGGCTGCCGAAGAAATGAGGTTGAATTTAATTACGTGAGCTTCTCTGCAGAAAGACACTCAAGCCTGCTGTGGGACCACAGAGATCCTTCTCGATTAGCCATGACCAGGCTGGTTTTCTTAACAGTGCAGTTCTTGTCAGTGCATGCCTCCCCCGTCACCAAATATGCACTCTACAATTTTTATTTAAACCAGATGCAGAAAATGATTCCTTTGACTCCTAGAAAGGTGTGTGACTTTCACAAAGCTGTTACCAGGCCACTTTTTGATTTTGTAGTTTTTTCCCTTTTATCCAATTTTCTTCCATCTTTTGCGGATAAGCCAATCCCACCCACTGACTTGCTGGCCATCCCAGCAGCCGTGGAGGGGGCAGGTGAGCGCATGAAGCCAAGCGCTGCAGCACAAGAGATGTGAACACACTAGGAGGAAAGTACTAACTGTCCTCTTTAGCAAGCGCCAGCGCACAGACGTCTAGGATTGGGTAGTGTCACTGTGAATGACAGGACCGAACAATCCCTCCCACCCAAAACACAACGCCAGCTTCCTAAGGCTGTTTGTGAAGCGCCAATGTGTTTACACTTCGTCTAGCTAATGCAGCCCGGTGTGCCACTGGGCCACGTGTGGGGGTGTGGGCTACACACACATGTTCCCTACACACACATGCTCCCTACACACACATGCTCCCTACACACACATGCTCCCTACACACACATGTTCCCTACACACACATGCTCCCTACACACACATGCTCCCTACACACACATGCTCCCTACACACACATGTTCCCTACACACACATGCTCCCTACACACACATGTTCCCTACACACACATGTTCCCTACACACACATGCTCCCTACCCGGACACTGAAGCTGCATTTGCCCTTGCGCACGGCCTCCTCATCCGCCTGCCACTGGTGCGGCCGGCTGGCCTCAGGCACGTAGGTGGGCTTCTTCCTGCGCAGGCTCTGACGCAGCTTGTTCATCTCCACGCTCTCAGACTCCTGCTTGCTGGATATGCAGACAGATGGGTGGAGAAACAGACAGAGAGAGAGAGAGAAAGAGAGAGACAGAGAGAGAGAGAGAGAGAGAGAGAGAGAGAGAGAGAGAGAGAGAGAGAGAGAGGTTAGCAGGAGCGAGCAGCTTTTAACTGTGTTGTGAGGTCCACAAAGGCTTCAGGAGCCCTTAATCCTGACCCCTTTACTCTGAACCCTTAATACTGACCCCTTTACTCTGAACTCTTAATCCTGACCCCTTTACTCTGAACTCTTAATCCTGACCCCTTTACTCTGAACCCTTAATCCTGACCCCTTAACTCTGAACCTTTAATCCTGACCGCTTTACTCTAAACCTTTAATCCTGACCCATAACCTTTAATCCTGAACCCTTAATCCTGAACACTAACTCTGATCCATAACCCTTAACCCAGGACTTTTAACCCTGAATCCTGATCCGTGACCTGATTCGTAACCAAAATGGACAAGCACTGAGTGACTGAGTCACACACCCAGTGTATGATGTACCCAGTGTGTGATGTGCCCAGTGTGTGATGACCCAGTGTGTGACGTACCCAAAGTGTGATATACCCAGTGTGTGATGTACCCAGTGTGAGATGACCCAGTGTGTGATGTACCCAGTGTGTGATGTAACCAGTGTAACGTATCACCAGGCTCATAACTTTTTATGGAGACAGACAGCAGGAATACATTTTTCTGTGCATTTTAATAAAAAGAGCACCTTAATTAGGCCATCCAGTTCTTCCACTCATTTACTTTGGAAATTTCAACTACTGAAAACTAAATCACAAGACAAGTAAAACAGAACTGCATAACAGAAGAGGCCAAGTTCTCTACAAAAGCCTCACATTCCATGGTCAATCAAATGTTGAGGGGGATTTGGAAACACTGTTTACAGCTGCTCAGATATTTACTTTTAGAAGTAAGAACACAACATGCTGGAGACTCTCAGTAAGCGGCAGCCAGTAGTCTGTTGATGTTTCCAGCGTTTGACATGCTATGGTATTTTTGCTAAAGCTTGGCTCAAGACAAACTAGTCTCTAGTACACTGGGATTTGAGATACACATGTAAGGAATGGACACCACTTACAGCCTGCTGCTTTTATACATACCACACACACATCCACAAATCCACATCCACATCCACATCTTAGATTATGCACGTGTGTATGTGTTCTACTCTCTGGACTCTCTGGAAGCTTTAGGACATTCTGAGATGAGGTCTGAGCCAAGTGTAACAGAGCCCCTGAGGTCAGACAGCTGCCAGGCTCCCAGATGCCCCTCACCGACATGCCGGACCCAACACTGGGCAGGTGTGGGACAGAGGGAGGGAGGGGAAGCCCAGCAGATGCTTGTCTGAGTGGACTATGACATAGATGACTGCAGAGAAGAGCAGCACATGGAGAAGTAGGACAGAAGAAGAGAAACACAGAATGAGAGAAGGGGCAGTCTGAGGGAGAGAAGGGGGTTCTGAACACCCTGATTCACTTTCAGATCTCATCGGATTGAGGTCACTGTTCTGACGGGTGTCTCATTCTCCACATCAGTGCCAGACAGTCCTACACAAACAGCCTGCAGTTGAAACACCACCTATCCCACCAACTTTCATCCAAACACCACCCATCCCACCAACCTGCAACCAAACACCACACATCCCACCAACCTGCATCCAAACACCACCCATCCCACCAACCTGCAACCAAACACCACACATCCCACCAACCTGCATCCAAACACCACCCATCCCACCAACCTGCATCCAACCACCCATCCCACAAACCTGCATCCAAACACCACCCATCCCGCCAACCTGCATCCAAACACCACACATCCTACCAACCTGTAACAAAACACCACACATCTTACTGACCTGTAACCAAACACCACAAAACCCACCAACCTGTAACCAAACACCACACATCCTACCAACCTGTAACCAAATACCACACAGCCCATCATCCTGCAGTCAAAGTGCTTGTTGCAATTTCTGATTCATTTGATAATTATAAGACAGGATCATGGAATCCTGTACACAACAGTCTCAAACATTAATTCTGCACAAAACAGAAACCAGCTACACACTAATGAGAATTACACAAAAACACATGATGAGAAATGGATCAGTGGTGACAGTAATTCCTCTTACAAACACCAAAAAGAATCACATTTACATGCAGTTAAGTATTTTTGCACTGGGTCATAAGACACCACAGGCCTGTAAATACTACACCATCTTCACATTCACTTGTGTTCAGTAGGATGCATCTTTCTTCTCACCCACTCCCATCTCTATTTATACCTCCCTCTCCACTCTGAGCACCACACAGGCAGGATCCTGGGAAATGGCAGACATTTCATCCTGCCAAGGACACGTCCCACGGAAATATGAGCACTGGTGTCTAGTGGAGATTTGTGACCATTTTGTTCAGCTGAATCTCTGTCCTTACGTTATCAAATGAAAAGATATGCCAAACACATTTCAAATGATGGACAATACTCATATTATTTCAGTGATATGGACTTTCATCTATGGTCCTCAAGCGTAGCACTAAGAGCATTTCGTGAGGGCTATGAAGGTCATACACACACCATCATATTTACGGCATTTAGCTGATGCTTTTATCCAAAGCAACTTACAATTATGACTGAGTACAACTTGAGCAATTGAGGTTTAACAGTCTTGCTCAGGGACCCAACAGTAGTAACTTGGCCATGGTGGCCAACAGTGTATTACAAGTACAGTGTATTATGAGTAGTGTATTATGACCAGTGTATGATGACTATAGTGTATTACGACTACAGTATATAATAGCTACAGTGTATTATGACTACAGTGTATTATGACCAGTGTATTATGACTACAGTGTATTATGACTACAGTATATTATGACTACAGTATATAATGGCTACAGTGTATTATGACTACAGTGTATTATGACTACAGTATATAATGGCTACAGTGTATTATGACTACAGTGTATTATGACTACAGTATATAATGGCTACAGTGTATTATGACTACAGTATATAACAGCTACAGTATATAATGGCTACAGTGTATTATGACTACAGTATATAATGGCTACAGTGTATTATGACTGCAGTGTATTATGACTACAGTGTATTATGACTACAGTATATAATGGCTACAGTGTATTATGACCAGTGTATTATGACTAGAGTGTATTATGACTACAGTATATAACAGCTACAGTGTATTATGACTACAGTGTATTATGACTGCAGTATATAATGGCTACAGTGTATTATGACTACAGTGTATTATGACTACAGTATATAATGGCTACAGTGTATTATGACTACAGTATATAACAGCTACAGTATATAATGGCTACAGTGTATTATGACTACAGTATATAATGGCTACAGTGTATTATGACTGCAGTGTATTATGACTACAGTGTATTATGACTACAGTATATAATGGCTACAGTGTATTATGACCAGTGTATTATGACTAGAGTGTATTATGACTACAGTATATAACAGCTACAGTGTATTATGACTACAGTGTATTATGACTGCAGTATATAATGGCTACAGTGTATTATGACTACAGTGTATTATGACTACAGTATATAATGGCTACAGTGTATTATGACTACAGTATATAACAGCTACAGTATATAATGGCTACAGTGTATTATGACTGCAGTGTATTATGACTACAGTGTATTATGACTACAGTATATAATGGCTACAGTGTATTATGACCAGTGTATTATGACTAGAGTGTATTATGACTACAGTATATAACAGCTACAGTGTATTATGACTACAGTGTATTATGACTGCAGTATATAATGGCTACAGTGTATTATGACTACATTGTATTATGACTACAGTATATAATGGCTACAGTGTATTATGACTACAGTATATAACAGCTACAGTATATAATGGCTACAGTGTATTATGACTACAGTATATAATGGCTACAGTGTATTATGACTGCAGTGTATTATGACTACAGTGTATTATGACTACAGTATATAATGGCTACAGTGTATTATGACCAGTGTATTATGACTAGAGTGTATTATGACTACAGTATGTAACAGCTATAGTGTATTATGACTACAGTGTATTATGACTGCAGTATATTATGACTACAGTGTATTATGACTACAGTATATAATGGCTACAGTGTATTATGACCAGTGTATTATGACGAGTGTATTATGACTACAGTATATAACAGCTATAGTGTATTATGACTACAGTGTATTATGACTGCAGTATATTATGACTACAGTATATTATGACTACAGTATATAATGGCTAGCTTTGCTGATTCACTGTCAGCTCCCACCAACTCTGCATATATTCTCTCTTTAAAGCTTCACTCTAGACCAGCTCACAGCACAGTTAAGTTCTGCTTGTGCAGTGGCCCAAATGTTCCTGTCTGTTTCTCATCGATCCCTCTGTGAGACCCAGGAGGGAATATGAAAGAAAGAGAGTGTGTGGGAATCATGACCAGCTCAGCTAGATTCTAAAATACAATATTAAATCAAATATATTGACAAACAGCCAAAATAACTATAACCGCATTAAATTCTGTCCTCTGTTTATACTAATACCAAAAAAGTGAAGATGCCAGCTAGACCTCCACCATGAAGTACCACAGTACCTTAAACGTTGGTTATGTCTGCCCATATAATCAATGCTCTCCGCGCTCATGGAGACTAATGGCAACACGCTGGTGCTCTCGTGGGTGGAGGTGTAATGGAGCGCTTCAGTGCCTGGCAGAAGGAGACTTATTATTCAGCTGTGCACTAACCTTTCTGACGGAGCCTTACATCGCACATGAAAAGGTTTTAAAACTTCCCTGTGAGACTTTAGGTTCAAAGCTTCCCATACTACCATCCATCACAACACAGCTAAGGTCAGGAAAAGATGACCCCCCTCAACCTACATCACACGAGAACATGCCAGTGCAAAGCTTGCAGTGGCCTTCTAGAAACTATTCTTTAGCTCCTTCACCTGATCTCTCTCACACACACACACACACACACACACACACACACACACACACACACACACACACAGATCAACCCAAGATGTTTAGACTGTAAACATCAGACAAAATGGGGGCACTCAATATAAACACAGAGGAGCTGAAACAGATTTTGCTCACAAGCGCATTAATATGTGGCCATCCAAGTGTGTGCAGACAGAAGGAGTGATTACCCTGAATTCTGTTTTTCTGCAGTACTGTCGCAAATGGAATATTAGTGTATGCTAGTGTGTGTGAGTACTTGTGGGAAAGAGGTGGCAGGGTGCTCTGGTCCAGAGAGGCCCAGACAGGACAGGGTGTCACCTGCTCAGAAACACACTCCTCCCACGAACACTCCTCCTGCTGTCATGGCTCCAGATTCTCCAGACTTTCCCCCTCACTTCCCTGGTGGTAGCTTCTATGCAGCTCTCGCCGTTCTGCGCAGGGCAAGGCTGTGCGATACAGAATCTTCCATTCTGTTGACGTGAGCCTCCTGGAGATTGAAGTCTGTATGTATTCGCAGGGTTTTACTTTCAGTTCTGTGTGGAACCACCTGGCTTGGTGCCTGTCAGTAGATCCTAAGGGAGTTTATCCTGGTAGTGCCTTCAAGGTCATGGGTCATATCGTGAAACATGTCTGCTATCACCGTAGCGATGTGTCATTCACCTCAACCCAGCTGTGGCCTGTCCTGGTACAACTCTCCAGTGTCTCAGAGTTCCCACCAAACCATCTGTGCCCAACTACAGCACCAGGACCTTGTCTGTGCAGCTGTGATGACAGAGTTCCCCATAAAGCCCCTATTTACAGCAAACTAAACTAAACTGAATTAGACAGGGTAAAAAAGATAAAAAGAGAAAATATTTTGCTGGTTACATTTAATGCTGGGAGCTGGACCTAGAGGGACTCACCAGAGAAACAGCTGAATATTCCAGCCTTCCCCAGCAAAGGGTGGTTTAGCTGTAGTGGAACCAGACCTGGCTGGTATGAGTTCTTATACAACACTCATCAACAAAGCACGCTCTTCACACTGGAGCAGACGAGGACTCAAACAGTGATTCTAAACTCGGCCGATCAATTCTGCACCAACTGCCGTGTGCCGCTGTTGATGAGCACATCAGAAGCTTCTCCTGGTCCTTTCACAGGACAGCCTCTCCTACCAACCCTGACACACCCCGGCAGCAGCAAACACAGTACACATACTCACACAACTGATCTACTGAACCGGCCACAAGAACATGAGCAATGAAAAAGACTTCTGAACATGTTTTTAATAGATTTGATTGAATTCATAGTAGTAATAGTGACATATTAAGTGTTTTAAAGATTTTGCATTTAAGCCCTCTTAATTAGCACTTTACAGCATGTTAAACCGATTAATTACAAAGTACTGTTCTTTTGCATTTTAATGCACTATTGGACAAAATATTAGTCTCAATATTAACATAAAAGCACAGTAGTACTATGTTAAAATGTCAGGATCACCAACAAATCAGAACAAAAAACCTTCAACAAGCAATTTTCTTTCTCACACCTCCTGTGAAGAGACTCAATTGGTGCTCATCAGATCAAACACTGGAAGATGAACTTCCACGCCTGGGACATTAACTGGTTATGACACACTCAGCTGAGAGGCTCAGTACACAGTCAACAACTTCAGTTTCGTCTTTAATCAGTGCCACATGGGCTTAGAAGGTTATGCAGCTGTTATTAAGCTCTTAGCAAAACACAAGCTGTCTGAAGACGCCTGGTGACTAATTCATTTACAGCCTTTCATAGCTAGTAAACACCATCTCTGCTTCTTTATTTTAGAAGTTTTTTTGCGAGGGAGAGAGCTCTTCATGACCGAATACGCCTACTGGAGTTACACAAACACACACACACACACATGCACGCATGCACTTACACTACACATACTCACTACACACACACACACATACACACACACTTCACACACACACACACACACACACACACAACATACACAAACGCAGCCACTCACACAAACACACACACACACACACACACACCAACACACAACATACACGAACGCACTCACTCACACACACACGCTCACACACACAACATACACGAACGCACTCACACACACACACGCTCACACACGCACGCATGTACTCACACTACACACTCACTACACACACACACACATATACACACACACTTTACACACACACACACACACACACACACAACATACACAAACGCAGCCACTCACACAAACACACACACACACACACACACACCAACACACAACATACACGAACGCACTCACTCACACACACATGCTCACACACACGCGCACACACGCACACACACACTCACACACACACACTCACCTTCCCTTCCCAACTCTATCCATGCTGCTGTTGACACTCATCCCAGATACAGTGTGGAATGCCTGGGAGTGACCCAGCCGGATGTTCCCGGAGGCGCTGTGACCCGTGAGCGAGAGAACGGAGGACACGGGTGTGTGTCCGAAAGACGGAGCTGAGCACTCGCCTTCTCGAGCACTTCAGACAAACGTGCAGGCGCTTCAGCCACAAAAGCACACGCATCCAAGAAAATGCCCACAGAAATGAGCACGCCACCCCCTCACACCACACACACCTTGCCGTGCAGCTACAGGGGAGCCACACAAGTTTTCAGCACTCTGTAACACTCCGTAAGTGAGCCAGAGAATGTGTGGCAACACAGGAACAGGCAGAGGAAGAGAGAGTTGGAGAGAGAGAGAGAGGGAGGAGTGTAGAAGTGACTAGACTGGGGATGGTAATGACACACTTTTCTGTTGTCCATCTGTGGTGCTGGTTGTCTGAGCTATAACTCTCTCTCTCTCTCTCTCTCTCTCTCTCTCTCTCTCTCTCTCCCTCTCCCTCCCTCTCTCTCTCTCTCTCCTGGCTCTACCCAGTGCTGACCTTAGCATCAAAACAGAATGCTGCCACCCCTGGCATACATACACAGCATACCTCCATATATATTTCCCTGTAGCAAAACACTACTAAAGATTACACAAGGCAGCCATCACGCTACATGAAGTAAACCTTTAGAGAGGTTGGGGCGGGCGAAAGATTCAGAGATGATGGAGTGAACAGCAGACCAATCACTGCCTGCTCCTGTTCTCAGGGGCTGACAGAGGTAAGGCAATAACCTGCAATAAGCCTAATGACAGTGAAGTTTCATAAGAAATTAAATGTGAATTTAAAAAAAAATGTTACAGGTAAACAGGATAAATTCAAATTGCTTCTAATCTTGGGGAGAGAATCATTAAGTGATTTGTTTAAAAGAAATCTATCCATTGGATGTCATATTCCTGCTATTGCATTAGTATTAATAGTTGTTGAAATGTCATGATGAGTTGAGAAATATGGACGGGTTTCTGGGTCCACTGGGTCTCTGAACATATGTACAAATAGTCCTCATTAATATGTTTAATATGCTTAATGTGTTGCATAATTGAGGCTCTGAGCAGGAACAGAGAGAGAGTCAAGCGCAGCATAGCAGACACAGTTTAACAGAGAACAGGGTTGTCCATACACATAGTCCAGTATACATGCAAAGGTCATAATCCACAAAGCAGTCCACATGGAAAACCAAAACAGACAGGGAACAGGCAGAGAGAGTAATCCAGAGACAGGCAGTAATCCGACACACCAGGAGAAACACACGATGATAACCGATGGCTCAATAACACAATAAAACTGAACACACAAGGATTAAATACAGAGACTAATGACTAACAAGACACAGGTGAACATAATGATAATCAGAGATACAAACAATGGGGCAGAACAATGAAACCAAAACAATGAGGAAACAAAACCAGCAATAAACAAACAGGTAGCATTGCCATGGGAACTGTGAACCCGGAGGGTCGTGACACTTCTGCATTCTACTAAAATAAAAACAATAATATAAAAGCATAATTGCAAATTTATTTTAAAAATGTCCACATAAATGAAGTAAGGTAAGTCTAAATGAAGCATATTTAACATTTAAATGTAATTTTAATGGAAAGGTTGTACAAAATCAAAAACTAAAATAACTACACAAAAACTCGTGTGCTGTGTAATGCTAGATAAACTCAGAAGTGCTGTGTAGTGCTTGAACATGTGTTTGAACATGGACAATTAGGCACTGTGCTGCCTGTGGATGCTGAACCCAGTGATGATTTAATAATGACACGACATAATCTACACCAGCTGTAATTAATTAATATTCAGCTTTAAACACATAAAAACAGAAGTTGAAAAGGCTGAGGATAAAATAAAATATATTTAGGAACCTTTAGTAAATAGTTTTAAAATAAAAGAACAACCAGTTTCAGAATCTGGAAGTAAGGTTGGAGTTCCCATTTAATGAATCAATATCCCCAAATATTCACATTGTTCAGGGCACTACTAATGAGAGTGTGAGGGGTGTAATAGCTGCCAGGCTGACTGGACTGCACCCTTACAGCACCGTGTCGGACCCTTACAGCACTGTGTCGAACCCTTACAACACCGTGTCGGACCCTTACAACACCGTGTCGGACCCTTACAGGACCTTGCTGATACAGCTACAATTAAAGAACTCATCCCTGTTCCTCCCGGACTCACCACGCTTGCTTAACAGAACCTGGCCCAGTTTCTTTAAAAGGAATGTCCAGCCCACCACTTCAGACAGCTGGATATATTCACACGGACACTTAACCAGGCTAACTGTGTCCTCAAATGTGCCACATGGCAATACTGCCCAAAGCCAGTGAACAGATGGGTCCCAGACAGCACACACACACACGCACGTGCACACACACTCACATACACACACACATGCATGCATGCCCACACACGCACACACATGCACTCACACGGAAACACATACACTCATACACGTGCACACACTCACACACAGACATGCATACACACATGGACACACACACACAGACGCATACCCACACACGCACACACATGCACTCACACGGAAACACATACACTCATACACGTGCACACACTCACACACAGACATGCATACACACATGGACACACACACACAGACACACACACTTACAAGAAAAGTGACTGCCAGTTTTTTTTTCCTCCAACCACTGCAGTGAATAAATATTTGAATATTTAAACGAGGAAATAAGGCCCAAAAACAAACTGTTAAAGCCCTGTGAAACAGGTGAACAAACAAAGACCCAAGAAAGAGTGAAGACCCAATCAACAACTGGTCCAAAAGAAAGAGCGAAGGTGGCTCATGGACATGTAGAAAGATCCCTGGCACACTTTGTTTGTGTAATTTCTTCCAATGTCACATACAAATCTCCACCTGCCAGAGCATCCATAAAATCTTACATATTAAAAAATCCCAACTCTTGAGGCATTGGAGCCGTAAATGATCAGGAATAAAGGGATCATTAATAAATTGCTTACATTGTTCAGATCAAACACTTAAATGGTTAATGTAATTTGTTAAAATACTAAAATGTGTAGATTAGTAATTATGCTAAATAATCTCATCATGATTTAATATACAACAGATTGGTGGAGTGACAAAGCTGCTGCTAGACTTAATAAGGTCAATTTGCATAATCATGAAAAACATCAAAATGTCCAAATGAGATCACTATTTGCATCTATATGACTGGGCCATAACAACAACAACAACACTAATAATAAATACAATATAATAATAAATCCTATAATGATAATATTAAAAAGACACTTTATAAGAAGAAGTGCTTAACACACATATATAGCAGAAGTACAAACAAATTAAATAAACTGTATGAAAATTAGAAGATGAAACATAAAACAAAGAACAAAATACAACAGGAGAAAGTACAATGTCTAAATGAACAAACGTAGTCTGAAGTCTTAACAGGGTCTTAATAAATGTGGTTTCCTCTTAAAAGTGCCTGTTTCCAGTATTCTACTCACACTGCATGTGTAACTTGTTCATATGTGAATGTTGTGCTGGAGGAACACTGTCCTGAATGGATCAGAAAATAGAAAAATGGTGATATCAAGGACCACAGCTCTGACTCTCAGACCAACACTAAAGGCCACAGCTCTGACTCTCAGATCAACACTAAAGGCCACAGCTCTGACTCTCAGATCAACACTAAAGGTCACAGCTCTGACTCTCAGACCATCATTAAGGACCACAGCTCTGACTCAGACCATCATTAAGGACCACAGCTTTGACTCTCAGGCCATCACTAAGGACCACAGCTCTGACTCTCAGACCATCAGTAAGGACCACAGCTTTGACTCTCAGGCCATCACTAAGGACCACAGCTCTGACTCTCAGGCCTGCACCAGGGAGGTGCCACCATGGAGGGGAGCTC
The DNA here is from genome assembly GCF_041902795.1 of Electrophorus electricus. NCBI lineage: Eukaryota > Metazoa > Chordata > Actinopteri > Gymnotiformes > Gymnotidae > Electrophorus > Electrophorus electricus. The sequence goes on from NC_137513.1 coordinate 571,852, forward strand.
CGAGCCGCTCACATTTGTGACAGCCTCCGGGCAGTGTGACCAGCCCCTCTGATACCGTCGAGGTGGGAACAAGCTGGCCGCAGGTGCGTGATGGACGCATCTGTCCCCCCGCCCTGCTTTAACACACGTGTGTGTTCACGTGTGTGCTTGTGTGCCACTACACAGCCTCAGCTCCTATCCTGCCCCACCTCATGTCCCTCACCTCTTTCCTGCTGGGATCTTTCAGCTGATCTCTCTTCTCCAGTCTCCCTCATGCTTTCTCCTTCTCTCTGAGTTCTTTCCTCTCACAGTCGTTGACCATGGTCAGGGCAAGCGCCCAGTGATCTGTCACATCCTCCTACTGTTGTGTCATGGGCTCCCCTGAACAGCAACAGGAACCCCCCCCCCCCCCAAAAAAAAATAGTGAAAGACCACTCTAGTGATAGCCCACCCTAGTGAAAGACCACTCTAGTGCTCCTCCTAACATCTCTTCAAATGTGTTGTATATTTTGAGACTGTTACTTTATTTCTAGTCATGTGGAGGTTTTTGTTGTTGGTGTGGCTGTAATGTCAAGGCCCATGAGAGGTTTGCTGACATGACTATTCATTCCCACTGGATTATGTGAACAACAGACTGATGTTGGTTGGAAAGATGGATAGGTTGGTATTTACAAAGCAAAGTCAACATAATAATACACCCCGTTTACATTAGCTGTGCTATAAATTGGTTCTGATCATATCAGTTGGATCTCTCTCTGCAGTGTTTATTTCTGCCCTGTTATGACTGTAACGATACACTGGGCAGACAGGAAGACAGGGGGGAGAGAGAGAGAGAGAGAGAGAGAGAGACAGGGGAGAGGGGCAGGCCCCAGATGGCCCCCGACATGACTGGGGCGCCACATGGCTGGCGGGCGGTGGTTCACGGTGTCCGGTAAAGGCTGAATAGCTTTGTCATGGTAATGGAGGGGAACAGCTGTTTCAGCCCGTGGGGTGAGAGGCACACGAGACATCCACAGATGCAGAGCAGTGTGTGTGTGTGTGTGTGTGTGTGTGTTTTCCCTACTCTACATCACCTGAACCAGCTCGTCGAGGGTGTCAGAAGTAGCTGCTGAAGTAAAACTGGTTTTTCATTAGGGACAACCAGAAGTGTGCAATGCACTGGGGTCCCCATGGAGCTGCATGGTGGAGGTGCATATGCAGTACAGTGGGGCACACCAGCACACCATCACTCCAGCCTGCTATCACACCAGCACACCATCACTGAACTCACAACAGTGACAACAATGCAGCAGATTTGTCGTTTGTAAAGTCTGTTATGACTGTAAAGCAGACCTTGTTTGACTGAGAAAAAAAAAACTAAACAAACAGACTGCAAAAATTCTTCTTCCAAGGGCATATAATTAAACAGAACTGAGATGCGTCCGGGAGCCACGTGTCCAGTGTGGTAGACACAGCCAGTGTAACAACGACCCCAGTCTGGTCTCTCTCTCTCACAGGCTAACGTGTGCACACCTCTGCCAGTCAGTATAGCAGACACATGGTTCGGCATCAAAATGTCTGGGCCTTTAAGGCCTGTCTGAAGTTCCAGTGAGTCAATAGTTCTTACTGGAGTGTTTGCTATATCTGTAGCTATTAGCAGTTCATACGACCCTGACAGAACCGAGTCCATAAACGTGACCTCAAAATAAACGACACCAATCGAACCTTCTCCCAAAAAACCTCATCACACGGGTGCTCACTGCCCCGATCGACAGGACGCTTTATATCTGTACAGAGAGCTGGACACCCTTCCTGGACATAGAGTATTGATCTGAAGTGAAACACAACACTAGAGCAGTCTGCAGAGCAGTGAAGCAGGAGACACAAGGACAGCGTGAGCACAGCGTGAGCATAGGACGAGCACAGCGTGAGCACAGGGCGAGTACAGCACGAGCACAGGATGAGCACAGCGTGAGCACAGGGCAAGTACAGGGCGAGTACAGCACGAGCACAGGATGAGCACAGTGTGAGCACAGGGCAAGTACAGGGCGAGTACAGCACGAGCACAGGATGAGCACAGTGTGAGCACAGGGCAAGTACAGGGCGAGTACAGTGCGAGCACAGGATGAGCACAGCGTGAGCACAGGGCAAGTACAGGGCGAGTACAGTGCAAGCACAGGATGAGCACAGCGTGAGCACAGGGCAAGTACAGGGCAAGTACAGTGCGAATACATAGCGAGCACAGGATGAGCACAGCGTGAGCACAGCTTGAGTACAGTGCGAATACATAGCGAGCACATGTTTATGTCTGCAGGATAGTGAATGGGCACGCTGGCAGCGTCACTACTCAACAAAGAGCTCTCCACTCGGACAAGAGCCTCATTCAGACAGGCCTCTGCCCAGCTACATTTGGCTCTGTTCAGTCAGGGAGACATCCAAAGGGCATTGAACCTCCTGACCAACAACATGTGAATGGCCTTCGGTAAAAGATGGAGTCCAGTGAGCAGTGTGGCTTGATCACTCCAGGAGCACTTCACAAACTTCCACAAGACAGGAGGACAGGCAATGATCCCAAAGTGTGTCCTGACACACACACTTGTGGGTGAGGGGTGTGTGTGTGAAAGGATTAACGCATTAATCACAGATGGTCACTGGGTCTCATCTTTTCAGACAATCACCCCCCCCAATAATCACCAGAGATCTGCTGTGCTGCCTTTAGTCTTCACGCGTGTCTGTCAGGACTGGAGGACAGCATGCGTTCAGCACAATGGCAGCAGCACAAAGGCCTGTCTCCCCTCCCCCATCCCACCCACACCCAGGTCCCCTCATTCGCTCCGCCCCTCCCTGGCCCCGCCCCTCCCTGGCCCCACCCTGCCACTCTGAATTCTGAGGCACGTGCTGTTCCTGAATGGTGGAACAATGAAGAAGAGAGAAGAATCGTGCGGCGTCACACTCAGCCAGGCTGCACGGTATATTACTGCTTAATTGCTATGGCAACATTGGCCCCTTCATTGCTGATTCTGCACAGAGTTGCAAAATGTCCACCAGCTCTTTTCATGATGTGTTAGAAGCATTCTGGCCCCTGGGCTGTGTTAGTGTTTGCACTAATCAGTGGATTCACACAGTCCGGCTCACGTTACGGCTTCAGCAATGTGTTTATAATATACTGTAAAGCATAATCACTAACACAATATACAGTAATAAAATTACAGTATTTCATCCATTCTGTTCAGGCCTCCAGACTTTCCCTCCACATCCACAGTAGCGCATGCTGGGGACACAGAACCTTACAGACTGTGACCAGGGTCTCACACAGAGGATACAGAGGGTTTATGTGCAAGTGATTGTGTGACTCCAAACATGTGTATGTGTGTGTGTGTAGTTGTTGGTACACTGAATGCATATGCAGAGAGGTTAATTCAGTGGAAGGGAGGTCACTTTGTAACAATGGGAAATAAAACCGACCCAAACAGCTGGGACAGATCTATAGGAGCGTCTGAGAGGGGGAGGGGTTGATTGATCCTGGGGGGAGGGGCTTCTGGTCAGGCACCTTTTTAGAAGCCTCACAGGGGTCCTTTGTTATGGCAGTTAGTTCCAGGGAGACTGGACCAGCTGTGCTTCCACTGAGCTATGTCCCCTCCCATTGTCTCACGCCCCAGCTAAACACAGCCGGCTGGAGCCAGCTGACAGGAGGCCATGAGGTCTGGAGAAGCAGGCTGCACCTCACACCAAAGCAGAGCCACAGTCGGGCAGCACTGAGTCCTGAGTCAGGTGGCAGCGAACTCTGAGTCAAGTGGCAGCGAGCTCTGAGTCAGGTGGCACCGAACTCTGAGTCAGGTGGCACTGAGCTCTGAGTCAGGTGGTAGTGAACTCTGAGTCAGGTGGCAGCGAGCTCTGAGTCAGGTGGCACCGAACTCTGAGTCAGGTGGCACCGAGCTCTGAGTCAGGTGGCACCGAGCTCTGAGTCAGGTGGCAATGAGCTCTGAGTCAGGTGGCACTGAGTCCTGAGTCACGTGGCACCGAGCGCTGAGTCAGGTGGCACCGAACTCTGAGTCAGGTGGCACTGAGTCCTGAGTCAGGTGGCACCGAGCTCTGAGTCAGGTGGCACCGAACTCTGAGTCAGGTGGCACCGAACTCTGAGTCAGGTGGCACCAAGCTCTTAGTCAGGTGGCACTGAGTCCTGAGTCAGGTGGCACCGAGCTCTGAGTCAGGTGGCACCGAACTCTGAGTCAGGTGGCACCGAGCTCTTAGTCAGGTGGCACTGAGCTCTGACCTTTGAACAGTCCAGATCTGTAATGCCAGTCAGAACAATAACTCTTCAACCTCCACCTTCTGATGGAAGAAGCCAATCACGTAAGCATCTCCTAAAATGTCTCAATCAGTGTCAAACGATGCTGGCTTGTGGCCAAACTTTCTGCCCCTTCTTCTGTGATAGAACTACACTATACATGCAAGTGAATAAAAGCACAAACATGTGTAAACACTTCAGATTTCCTGGACTGCCTCTGCTCCGGGTCTTTAGCACCTTTGGGTCAGTCCACAGCATGGAGCCTCTCTCTCATCCAGTCTGACACCTCCCGAACAGCACTCGTGCAGTCCTTCAAAACCCTTAACGTCAAGTCAAGTCAAGTTTGGTTTATTTGTCACATACATAGTCATACACAGTATAACACAGTGAAATGGTTGAGAGTGCTCTGTCCAAACTGAGGAAAAAGAAAAAACAGGGGTGCATAGAGGAATATATATTCTATATATGTACAAAAATATATTAGCAATGTATTTACAATATATGTATATTATGTTTATATACACAATGTACAGAATGTACAGATCCATTTTGTAAAAATACATATTTACAGTTTTTTTTGTTACATGGGTAATTGAATATATATACAGTTATTGAATATATATACAGTTATGTTACATGGTGGTGGTAGTCCCCACAGTTTATCAGTTTCCCTGATTCAGGGCCCGAATGGCCTGTGGGAAGAAGCTCCTCTTCAGTCTCTCTGTCTTGGTCTTCGGAGAGCGAAAGCGCTTCCCTGACCTCAACAGAGAGAAGAGCCTATTGTTGGGATGGGTGGGGTCCTTCACAATCCTCCTGGCCTTGGTCTGGCACCGCTTGTAGTAGATGGTCTGCAGATCAGGAAGTTCCGTGTGAGTGATGCGCTCTGCTGAACGCACTACCCTTTGGAGTGCTTGTCTGTCCTGCTTGGTGCTATTCCCAAACCAGACTGTGATGTTCCCCATGAGGATGCTCTCAATAGTGCAGGTGTAGAAGTTCCGCAGTACCTTGGAGGGCAGTCTGAAGTCTCTTAGGCGTCTGAGGTGGTAAAGATGCTGACGAGCCTTCTTTGCCAGGGAGTTGGTATGGCGGGACCAGGACAGGTCCTGCGAGATGTGAACACCAAGGTACCTGAAACTATCTACTCTCTCCACCGTGGTTCCACTGATCCTCACAGGTTGGTAGTGCCGCTCCTGCTTCTTGCTGCAATCCACGATCAGCTCCTTTGTCTTACTGACGTTTAGGAGGAGATTATTTTCCTGGCACCAGTTTTCCAGGTGTTTAATCTCCTCCAGGTAGGCCCTCTCATTGTTGTCCGAGATCAGGCCCATGATGACGGTATCTTCAGCAAACATGACAATGATGGTGGAGCTGGAAGTGGCTGTACAGTCGTAGGTGTACAGTGAGTAGAGCAGGGGGTTTAGGACAGAACCCTGAGGAGCTCCAGTGCTGAGGGTGAGGGTGGATGAGGCACAGTTGCCCACCTGTACTGATTGTGGTCTGTCTGTTAGGAAGTTGGAGATCCAGTCGCACAGGGATGGATGCAGTCCTAGGTCCTCCAACTTAGTAGTGAGTAGGGAGGGGATGATGGTGTTAAATGCTGAACTGTAGTCAACAAACAGCATTTTAACATAATTAGCCCTCTCTTTGTCCAGGTGGGTCAGTGTGGTGTGGAGCAGATGTGCAATTGCATCATCAGTGGAGCAGTTGTGGCGGTATGCAAACTGCAGTGGGTCCATGGAGGCTGGCAGTGAAGATGTGATGAAGTCTCTGACTAGCTTTTCAAAGCACTTCATCACGACCAATGTGAGGGCAACAGGGCGGTAGTCATTGAGGTCGGAGGGTCGAGGTTTCTTCGGGACGGGGACGATGGTGGATCGCTTGAAGCTGGACGAGACGATACCGAGCGTCAGGGAGAGATTGAAGATGTTGGTGAATACCGGGGCTAGCTGATCTGCGCAGGCTTTGAGGACCCTCCGGCAGATACCGTCTGGTCCCACCGCCTTCCTGCTATTCAACCTTTTAAACAGTCTAAACACATCCCTGCAGTCCTACTAGTGCCCAGCAGATTACACTCTGAAAAGATTTAGGAAGTAATGGGCTCTTTGCTTTCCAGAATGTTTTATTAGGAAGTTAAATCTACTTAGTGATATTCATTGACACTGACAATATACGAAGGTTCTTCAATAATAATTAGATTGTAATTGATAACGTTTTATATGGAGCTCATTTGACTAATTTTTCCTGTCCCTGGTTTAGCCTGTGTGACATGAACTATATACAGTTCAGTAACCTTTTCATTTCACCATTAAAAGATACTCAATAGTTTAACAAAAAACTTTGCTTGTTTTTCTGCTTAGATTCCTTGTAGATGCCCAGAGAATAAAACCAAGGATGGCAATAAGGCCTAAGATTTCAGTGATTTGCCATAGGTCAGGAACACATGATACGTTCATCTTAAGTGTGTACAGTAACACATGATAAATTCATCTTAAGTGTGTTCCACAGGAGGAGTGGGCATCTGTGTTAAAAAATAAAATACCACAAATTAGTAAAACAAATTTTTATTGTAGTATTTAACTAATAAATCATGTAAAATTAACATCCCTTTCCATATCGGAGAGTTAATCACTAATTAGCAATTTTATTAAAATAATTTTTAAAAACTTAACTAAAAACAAAATTATTTTTAAAAACACCATATCTGAAACAAACATGCACTGTGTACTGATTTTCAGACGATTCCAGTCAGTCAGAAACAGCAGACTACAGATCACACCAACCGATCACACACTCAAACACAAGACAGGACTCACAAGTGTTCCCGCCAGTCTACAGTCAGGTGTTAGGACACAAGGCCTAAAATTTTCCATAAATGCAGCGATTAAAAAAACAAATAAACAAAACAAATAAAAAAAACACAAGAAATCAAACACAAATCTCCCCCCAAATTCCAGAATGGGCTGTTCCGCACTACCACGGATATCATTCCTCCGCTGTAATGCATAGCCATCATGGACGACATCGGTTGTGCCTGAGGAATGTCGTCTTCGCAAGCGGGACTCACGCACGCCAGCCCCTGATCCCTGAATCTGACCGTCAGGGCCACAAAGGTACGACCCAAACACACGTTAGCACCTCATACAATGGGCCTGACAGCACACGGCCACCGAAACCTGCTACTCTGAGCAGCTTTGCAGCAGTCCCAGTGACCTCATCCCTGAGCCGGACCGCCGCGACCCCTCCCTGCAGCTGCTCCGGAAGCCAGACGCCAGACCTCCATCTTCTGGTCCCTCCAAAGTGAAAGAGAGCAGGAGGAGGAGGGGGCGCATGAGCAGAGCAGCTGAGTACCAGCGGAGCATTGAGGAGAGAGAAGACGCAACACAGAGAAGATTGCGAGATTCTCCTGGGGTTCTACCCCCCCAACCCACCCCCCCCTCCGCTGTCGTTTTGCTCTTTTGTTTCTTTCCTGCCGAGCCTCACTGATGCACTACTGCACCCAGTGAGTCGTGTTTCCCAGCGGTCTGCAGCCTTGCAAGTGCTTCTCTCTGAACACTTCGCTAGGTGTATTTTCTCAGCTCATGTCAAGCCTAGAGGCTTTGCTGTCATTTCAGATGTGTATAGAAATAATCTTTTATTTTATAATCTTTATGTTCCTCCAGGCCCAGGATGCAACACAAAACACAAGTAAACAACACAATAAACACAGTAAATATGAAGGCCAAGACTAGCTGCATGCACCAGTACTGTACTGGGATGGTACTGAGTAAAGGCTCTGCAAAAACAGGTAACATACCATAATGTATTTAGCAGACATGCTTATAGCGTACATTATGATATATAACAATATTATATAATGATATGCAAAGAGTTTCTTAATGTCCAAGCAGAATACGTGAAAGGAAACAAAAGTAGAAAAAAAAACAAAATGCCAAAAAAATAATAATTCCATAGCCGCTGGCTCACTACAAAAAGCAACTCAACAACTGAAACATATTAAGACTATAATGTGAATGATTTGATGCCAATCCGGAACTCGTTCCTTCTGCCTTGTTCACTATGAGGATCCATTGAAATGTTGGTCAGGTGCAGCACTGCAGAACTGTTCTGCTGGAGAGATCTGTTCTCCCTGCCTGCACTTTCTGACACGCTGGTGGTGTGTTTCTCCAAATCAATGCCAAATTCACACTGTTCACACCACCCAACCTCACACATTATATGAGTAGTGTGAGGGGACATCACACACACCAGCCAACCTCACACATTATATGAGTAGTGTGAGGGGGACATCACTCACACCAACCAACCTCACACATTATATGAGTAGTCTGAGTGGACATCACACACACCACCTAACCTCACACATTATATGAGTAGTGTGAGGGGACATCACACACACCACCCAACCTCACACATTATATGAGTAGTGTGAGGGGGACATCACTCACACCAACCAATCTCACACATTATATGAGTAGTGTGAGTGGACATCACACACACCACCCAACCTCACACATTATATGAGTAGTGTGAGGGGACATCACTCACACCAACCAACCTCACACATTATATGAGTAGTGTGAGTGGACATCACACACACCACCCAACCTCACACATTATATGAGTAGTGTGAGGGGACATCACTCACACCAACCAACCTCACACAGTATATGAGTAGTGTGAGTGGACATCACACACACCACCCAACCTCACACATTATATGAGTAGTGTGAGGGGACATCACTCACACCAACCAACCTCACACAGTATATGAGTAGTGTGAGGGGACATCACTCACACCAACCAACCTCACACAGTATATGAGTAGTGTGAGTGGACATCACACACACCACCCAACCTCACACATTATATGAGTAGTGTGAGGGGACATCACTCACACCAACCAACCTCACACAGTATATGAGTAGTGTGAGGGGACATCACTCACACCAACCAACCTCACATAGTATATGAGTAGTGTGAGGGGGACATCACTCACACCAACCAATCTCACACATTATATGAGTAGTCTGAGTGGACATCACACACACCACCTAACCTCACACATTATATGAGTAGTGTGAGGGGACATCACTCACACCAACCAACCTCACACAGTATATGAGTAGTGTGAGGGGACATCACTCACACCAACCAACCTCACACAGTATATGAGTAGTGTGAGGGGACATCACTCACACCAACCAACCTCACACATTATATGAGTAGTGTGAGGGGACATCACTCACACCAACCAACCTCACACAGTATATGAGTAGTGTGAGGGGACATCACTCACACCAACCAACCTCACACAGTATATGAGTAGTGTGAGGGGACATCACTCACACCAACCAACCTCACACATTATATGAGTAGTGTGAGTGGACATCACACACACCACCTAACCTCACACAGTATATGAGTAGTGTGAGGGGACATCACACACCACCCAACCTCACACAGTATATGAGTAGTGTGAGGGGACATCACACACCACCCAACCTCACACAGTATATGAGTAGTGTGAGGGGACATCACACACACCAACCAACCTCACACAGTATATGAGTAGTGTGAGGGGGACATCACTCACACCAACCAATCTCACACATTATATGAGTAGTCTGAGTGGACATCACACACACCACCTAACCTCACACATTATATGAGTAGTGTGAGGGGACATCACTCACACCAACCAACCTCACACAGTATATGAGTAGTGTGAGGGGACATCACTCACACCAACCAACCTCACACAGTATATGAGTAGTGTGAGGGGACATCACTCACACCAACCAACCTCACACATTATATGAGTAGTGTGAGGGGACATCACTCACACCAACCAACCTCACACAGTATATGAGTAGTGTGAGGGGACATCACTCACACCAACCAACCTCACACAGTATATGAGTAGTGTGAGGGGACATCACTCACACCAACCAACCTCACACATTATATGAGTAGTGTGAGTGGACATCACACACACCACCTAACCTCACACAGTATATGAGTAGTGTGAGGGGACATCACACACCACCCAACCTCACACAGTATATGAGTAGTGTGAGGGGACATCACACACCACCCAACCTCACACAGTATATGAGTAGTGTGAGGGGACATCACACACACCACCCAACCTCACACAGTATATGAGTAGTGTGAGGGGACATCACACACACCAACCAACCTCACACAGTATATGAGTAGTGTGAGGGGACATCACACACACCACCCAACCTCACACAGTATATGAGTAGTGTGAGGGGACATCACACACACCACCCAACCTCACACAGTATATGTGTAGTGTGAGGGGACATCACACACACCAACCAACCTCACACAGTATATGTGTAGTGTGAGGGGACATCACACACACCACCCAACCTCACACAGTATATGAGTAGTGTGAGGGGACATCACACACACCACCCAACCTCACACAGTATATGTGTAGTGTGAGGGGACATCACACACACCACCCAACCTCACACAGTATATGAGTAGTGTGAGGGGACATCACACACCACCCAACCTCACACAGTATATGAGTAGTGTGAGTAGGTCCTCCCCTTCCCTGTCCCCTAAAAACTAGACCTCTGGTACAGACACAGGTGACATTCCCTGACATTCTCTGACTTCTGCACACAGGGTACATCCCATCCCAGATACCGAGCACAGAGATGACTGAGTGAGAGGACACTGTTTTGCAGTATTTACTGTATACTGTGCATTGTGGCACTACATATAGTGTAAAATCTTCCTCATTATTGTACCAGTAAGAAGTCACTGACAGTAAGAAAGACTGACAGTAAGTACCAGTAAGAAAGCAGACTGACATTACCATGAACATTTCTATCAGGTTATTGAGAGAGACAGACAACCAACACGCCTGCCTCCCGTCACACAGACGCCACACAGACGCGCGCTCTGTCTCTAAGTACACATGTAGAAACAGGAGCCAGTCAAAGTGACCCATGTGGAAGGTGCTCTGATCCCCTACCCTACCACAAAGACATATCCACTTTCTTCACTTCCCAGAAACATGGGAACACCCACATGCTTGACTTGCCTGTGTACAGCATTCTGCACCTGCAGAGTAACCCTCCTTCTGCCTGCCCCTTCTCACCCGGTCACGCTGCCTGCGGAGTGCCAGCCTCAGCCTCCACATGTCAGGACACGGCCTGAGCTCTGCCAGGCCTGTGGAACTGGGAGCAGGATGGACACTGAGGAACATGAAGGCACTGTGAGTGATGTGAGTGATGGAGGAGAGAGCAGCACTGTGAGTGATGGAGGAGACAGCAGCACTGTGAGTGATGGAGGAGAGAACAGCACTGTGAGTGATGGAGGAGAGAACAGCACTGTGAGTGATATGAGTGATGGAGGAGAGAGCAGCACTGTGAGTGATGTGAGTGATGGAGGAGAGAGCAGCACTGTGAGTGATGGAGGAGAGAGCAGTACTGTGAGTGATGGAGAAGACAGCAGCACAGTGAGTGATGGAGGAGAGAACAGCACTGTGAGTGATATGAGTGATGGAGGAGACAGCAGCACTGTGAGTGATGGAGGAGAGAGCAGCACTGTGAGTGATATGAGTGATGGAGGAGAGAGCAGCACTGTGAGTGATGGAGGAGACAGCAGCACTGTGAGTGATGGAGGAGAGAGCAGCACTGTGAGTGATGGAGGAGAGAACAGCACTGTGAGTGATATGAGTGATGGAGGAGACAGCAGCACTGTGAGTGATGTGAGTGATGGAGGAGAGAGCAGCACTGTGAGTGATGGAGGAGAGAGCAGTACTGTGAGTGATGGAGGAGACAGCAGCACTGTGAGTGATGGAGGAGACAGCAGCACTGTGAGTGATATGAGTGATGGAGGAGAGAGCAGCACTGTGAGTGATGGAGGAGACAACAGCACTGTGAGTGATGTGAGTGATGGAGGAGAGAGCAGCACTGTGAGTGATGGAGGAGAGAGCAGCACTGTGAGTGATGTGAGTGATGGAGGAGACAGCAGCACTGTGAGTGATGTGAGTGATGGAGGAGAGAGCAGAACTGTGAGTGATGGAGGAGAGAGCAGTACTGTGAGTGATGGAGGAAACAGCAGCACTGTGAGTGATGGAGGAGACAGCAGCACTGTGAGTGATATGAGTGATGGAGGAGAGAGCAGAACTGTGAGTGATGGAGGAGACAGCAGCACTGTGAGTGATGTGAGTGATGGAGGAGAGAGCAGCACTGTGAGTGATGGAGGAGAGAGCAGCACTGTGAGTGATGTGAGTGATGGAGGAGAGACCAGCACTGTGAGTGATATGAGTGATGGAGGAGAGAGCAGCACTGTGAGTGATGGAGGAGAGAGCAGCACTGTGAGTGATGGAGGAGACAGCAGCACTGTGAGTGATGTGAGTGATGGAGGAGAGAGCAGCACTGTGAGTGATGGAGGAGAGAGCAGCACTGTGAGTGATGGAGGAGACAGCAGCACTGTGAGTGAAGGAGGAGACAGCAGCACTGTGAGTGATGTGAGTGATGGAGGAGAGAGCAGCACTGTGAGTGATGGAGGAGACAGAAGCACTGTGAGTGATGGAGGAGACAGCAGCACTGTGAGTGATGTGAGTGATGGAGGAGACAGCAGCACTGTGAGTGATGGAGGAGAGAGCAGCACTGTGAGTGATGTGAGTGATGGAGGAGAGACCAGCATTGTGAGTGATATGAGTGATGGAGAAGAGAGCAGCACTGTGAGTGATGGAGGAGAGAACAGCACTGTGAGTGATATGAGTGATGGAGGAGACAGCAGTACTGTGAGTGATGTGAGTGATGGAGGAGAGAGCAGCACTGTGAGTGATGGAGGAGAGAGCAGTACTGTGAGTGATGGAGGAGACAGCAGCACTGTGAGTGATATGAGTGATGGAGGAGAGAGCAGCACTGTGAGTGATGGAGGAGACAGCAGCACTGTGAGTGATGTGAGTGATGGAGGAGAGAACAGCACTGTGAGTGATGGAGGAGAGAGCAGCACTGTGAGTGATGTGAGTGATGGAGGAGAGACCAGCACTGAGTGATGTGAGTGATGGAGGAGAGAGCAGCACTGTGAGTGATGGAGGAGAGAGCAGTACCGTGAGTGATGGAGGAGACAGCAGCACTGTGAGTGATGGAGGAGAGAGCAGCACTGTGAGTGATGTGAGTGATGGAGGAGAAAGCAGCACTGTGAGTGATGGAGGAGACAGCAGCACTGTGAGTGATGTGAGTGATGGAGGAGACAGCAGCACTGTGAGTGATGGAGGAGAGAGCAGCACTGTGAGTGATGGAGGAGAGAGCAGCACTGTGAGTGATGGAGGAGACAGCAGCACTGTGAGTGATGGAGGAGACAGCAGCACTGTGAGTGATGTGAGTGATGGAGGAGAGAGCAGCACTGTGAGTGATGGAGGAGACAGCAGCACTGTGAGTGATGGAGGAGACAGCAGCACTGTGAGTGATGTGAGTGATGGAGGAGAGAGCAGCACTGTGAGTGATGGAGGAGAGAGCAGCACTGTGAGTGATGTGAGTGATGGAGGAGAGACCAGCACTGTGAGTGATGGAGGAGACAGCAGCACTGTGAGTGATGTGAGTGATGGAGGAGAGAGCAGCACTGTGAGTGATAGAGGAGAGAGCAGCACTGTGAGTGATGTGAGTGTTGGAGGAGAGAGCAGCACTGAGTGATTTGAGTGATGGAGGAGAGAGCAGCACTGTGAGTGATGGAGGAGAGAGCAGTACTGTGAGTGATGGAGGAGACAGCAGCACTGTGAGTGATGTGAGTGATGGAGGAGAGAGCAGCACTGTGACTGATGGAGGAGAGAGCAGCACTGTGAGTGATGTGAGTGATGGAGGAGAGACCAGCACTGTGAGTGATATGAGTGATGGAGGAGAGAGCAGCACTGTGAGTGATGGAGGAGAGAGCAGCACTGTGAGTGATGGAGGAGACAGCAGCACTGTGAGTGATGTGAGTGGAGGAGAGAGCAGCACTGTGAGTGATGTGAGTGATGGAGGAGAGAGCAGCACTGTGAGTGATGGAGGAGAGAGCAGCACTGTGAGTGATGGAGAAGAGAGCAGCACTGTGAGTGATGTGAGTGATGGAGGAGAGAGCAGCACTGTGAGTGATGGAGGAGAGAGCAGCACTGTGAGTGATGGAGGAGACAGCAGCACTGTGAGTGATGGAGGAGAGAGCAGCACTGTGAGTGATATGAGTGATGGAGGAGAGAGCAGCACTGTGAGTGATGGAGGAGAGAGTAACACTGTGAGTGATGGAGGAGACAGCAGCACTGTGAGTGATGGAGGAGAGAGCAGCACTGTGAGTAATGGAGGAGACAGCAGCAGTGTGAGTGATGGAGGAGACAGCAGCACTGTGAGTGATATGAGTGATGGAGGAGAGAGCAGCACTGTGAGTGATGGAGGAGAGAGCAGTACTGTGAGTGATATGAGTGATGGAGGAGAGAGCAGCACTGTGAGTGATGGAGGAGAGAGCAGTACTGTGAGTGATGGAGGAGACAGCAGCACTGTGAGTGATGTGAGTGATGGAGGAGAGAGCAGAACTGTGAGTGATGGAGGAGAGAGCAGTACTGTGAGTGATGGAGGAAACAGCAGCACTGTGAGTGATGGAGGAGACAGCAGCACTGTGAGTGATATGAGTGATGGAGGAGAGAGCAGAACTGTGAGTGATGGAGGAGACAGCAGCACTGTGAGTGATGGAGGAGAGAGCAGCACTGTGAGTGATGTGAGTGATGGAGGAGAAAGCAGCACTGTGAGTGATGGAGGAGACAGCAGCACTGTGAGTGATATGAGTGATGGAGGAGAGAGCAGCACTGTGAGTGATGGAGGAGAGAGCAGCACTGTGAGTGATGGAGGAGAGAGCAGCACTGTGAGTGATGGAGGAGAGAGCAGTACTGTGAGTGATATGAGTGATGGAGGAGAGAGCAGCACTGTGAGTGATGTGAGTGATGGAGGAGAGAGCAGCATTGTGAGTGATGGAGGAGAGAGCAGTACTGTGAGTGATGGAGGAGACAGCAGCACTGTGAGTGATGTGAGTGATGGAGGAGAGAGCAGCACTGTGAGTGATGGAGGAGAGAGCAGCACTGTGAGTGATGGAGGAGACAGCAGCACTGTGAGTGATGGAGGAGAGAGCAGCACTGTGAGTGATGTGAGTGATAGAGGAGAAAGCAGCACTATGAGTGATGGAGGAGAGAGCAGCACTGTGAGTGATGGAGGAGACAGCAGCACTGTGAGTGATATGAGTGATGGAGGAGAGAGCAGCACTGTGAGTGATGGAGGAGAGAGCAGCACTGTGAGTGATGGAGGAGACAGCAGCACTGTGAGTGATGAGGAGACAGCAGCACTGTGAGTGATGTGAGTGATGGAGGAGAGAGCAGCACTGTCAGTGATGGAGGAGAGAGCAGCACTGTGAGTGATGTGAGTGATGGAGGAGAGACCAGCACTGTGAGTGATATGAGTGATGGAGAAGAGAGCAGCACTGTGAGTGATCGAGGAGAGAACAGCACTGTGAGTGATATGAGTGATGGAGGAGACAGCAGTACTGTGAGTGATGTGAGTGATGGAGGAGAGAGCAGCACTGTGAGTGATGGAGGAGAGAGCAGTACTGTGAGTGATGGAGGAGACAGCAGCACTGTGAGTGATATGAGTGATGGAGGAGAGAGCAGCACTGTGAGTGATGGAGGAGACAGCAGCACTGTGAGTGATGTGAGTGATGGAGGAGAGAGCAGCACTGTGAGTGATGGAGGAGAGAGCAGCACTGTGAGTGATGTGAGTGATGGAGGAGAGACCAGCACTGAATGATGTGAGTGATGGAGGAGAGAGCAGCACTGTGAGTGATGGAGGAGAGAGCAGTACTGTGAGTGATGGAGGAGACAGCAGCACTGTGAGTGATGGAGGAGAGAGCAGCACTGTGAGTGATGTGAGTGATGGAGGAGAAAGCAGCACTGTGAGTGATGGGGGAGAGAGCAGCACTGTGAGTGATGGAGGAGACAGCAGCACTGTGTGATATGAGTGATGGAGGAGAGAGCAGCACTCTGAGTGATGGAGGAGACAGCAGCACTGTGAGTGATGTGAGTGATGGAGGAGAGAGCAGCACTGTGAGTGATGGAGGAGACAGCAGCACTGTGAGTGATGGAGGAGACAGCAGCACTGTGAGTGATGTGAGTGATGGAGGAGAGAGCAGCACTGTGACTGATGGAGGAGAGAGCAGCACTGTGAGTGATGTGAGTGATGGAGGAGAGACCAGCACTGTGAGTGATATGAGTGATGGAGGAGAGAGCAGCACTGTGAGTGATGGAGGAGAGAGCAGCACTGTGAGTGATGGAGGAGACAGCAGCACTGTGAGTGATGTGAGTGGAGGAGAGAGCAGCACTGTGAGTGATGTGAGTGATGGAGGAGAGAGCAGCACTGTGAGTGATGGAGGAGCGAGCAGCACTGTGAGTGATGGAGGAGAGAGCAGCACTGTGAGTGATGGAGAAGAGAGCAGCACTGTGAGTGATGTGAGTGATGGAGGAGAGAGCAGCACTGTGAGTGATGGAGAAGAGAGCAGCACTGTGAGTGATGTGAGTGATGGAGGAGAGAGCAGCACTGTGAGTGATGGAGGAGCGAGCAGCACTGTGAGTGATGGAGGAGAGAGCAGCACTGTGAGTGATGGAGAAGAGAGCAGCACTGTGAGTGATGTGAGTGATGGAGGAGAGAGTAGCACTGTGAGTGATGGAGGAGAGAGCAGCACTGTGAGTGATGGAGGAGACAGCAGCACTGTGAGTGATGGAGGAGAGAGCAGCACTGTGAGTGATATGAGTGATGGAGGAGAGAGCAGCACTGTGAGTGATGGAGGAGAGAGTAACACTGTGAGTGATGGAGGAGACAGCAGCACTGTGAGTGATGGAGGAGAGAGCAGCACTGTGAGTGATGTGAGTGATGGAGGAGAAAGCAGCACTGTGAGTGATGGAGGAGACAGCAGCACTGTGAGTGATATGAGTGATGGAGGAGAGAGCAGCACTGTGAGTGATGGAGGAGAGAGCAGCACTGTGAGTGATGGAGGAGAGAGCAGCACTGTGAGTGATGGAGGAGAGAGCAGTACTGTGAGTGATATGAGTGATGGAGGAGAGAGCAGCACTGTGAGTGATGTGAGTGATGGAGGAGAGAGCAGCATTGTGAGTGATGGAGGAGAGAGCAGTACTGTGAGTGATGGAGGAGACAGCAGCACTGTGAGTGATGGAGGAGAGACCAGCACTGTGAGTGATGTGAGTGATGGAGGAGAGAGCAGCATTGTGAGTGATGGAGGAGAGAGCAGTACTGTGAGTGATGGAGGAGACAGCAGCACTGTGAGTGATGTGAGTGATG
The DNA here is from genome assembly GCF_041902795.1 of Electrophorus electricus. Taxonomy (NCBI): domain Eukaryota; kingdom Metazoa; phylum Chordata; class Actinopteri; order Gymnotiformes; family Gymnotidae; genus Electrophorus; species Electrophorus electricus. The sequence continues at coordinate 589,462 of NC_137513.1, forward strand.
GAGGAGAGACCAGCACTGTGAGTGATATGAGTGATGGAGGAGAGAGCAGCACTGTGAGTGATGGAGGAGAGAGCAGCACTGTGAGTGATATGAGTGATGGAGGAGAGAGCAGCACTGTGAGTGATGGGAGGAGACAGCAGCACTGTGAGTGATATGAGTGATGGAGGAGAGAGCAGCACTGTGAGTGATGGAGGAGACAGCAGCACTGTGAGTGATGGGGGAGAGAGCAGTACTGTGAGTGATGTGAGTGATGGAGGAGAGACCAGCACTGTGAGTGATATGAGTGATGGAGGCGAGAGCAGCACTGTGAGTGATGGAGGAGACAGCAGCACCGTGAGTGATGGAGGAGACAGCAGCACTGTGAGTGATATGAGTGATGGAGGAGAGAGCAGCACTCTGAGTGATGCAGGAGAGAGTAGCACTGTGAGTGATAGAGGAGACAGCAGCACTGTGAGTGATGGAGGAGAGAGCAGCACTGTGAGTGATGTGAGTGATGGAGGAGAGAGCAGCACTGTGAGTGATATGAGTGATGGAGGAGAGAGCAGCACTCTGAGTGATGCAGGAGAGAGTAGCACTGTGAGTGATGGAGGAGAGAGCAGCACTGTGAGTGATGTGAGTGATGGAGGAGAGAGCAGCACTGTGAGTGATGGAGGAGAGAGCAGCACTGTGAGTGATGTGAGTGATGGAGGAGAGAGCAGCACTGTGAGTGATGACCAGCCAGTCCCCTCAGTCACTCTTCACCTGTATTATCTGTATCCAGGAAGAAAGGAGTAACATTGCATTGGCAACAACAGCTGTATCCAGACTTCCCTCTCACTATGCCTCATGAAACAGCAGACAGCTGCAGTGTTTAAATAGCAGTGGTGTTTAGACAGCAGCAGTGTTTAGATAGCAGTGGTGTTTAGACAGCTGTAGTGTTTAGATAGCAGTGGTGTTTAGACAGCAGCAGTGTTTAGACAGCAGTGGTGTTTAGACAGCAGCAGTGTTTAGATGACTAAATCCAGACTAGCATCATTTAACCTGTTCTTCAGTTGGCTATGTGCCAGAATTACTCAGAATAATACAATGACTTAGAACATCATATATGTTATAATCCATATTACTACGTGTAACAACCCTCATTACTACACAATGTTATAATCCATAGTAACTGGACTCTGTGTTTTCCATTTTAACTGAATGTAGGTTTTCCCAATTTATTTATTTTCCTGTGATGGTGTGTGTCCTGCACTGTTAGTGATCTGCAGCTCTCATCTTTTTTAGATAATATCAGAGGTGTGTGTGTGCGTGCGTGTGTGCGTCTGTGCATGCGTGTGCGTGCCAGCGTGCTATGTGTGTGTGCGTGCGTGTGTGTGTGTGTGTGTGTGTGTGTGTGCGTGTGTGTCAAGTCAGGGAGGCAGATGTGAGCCCACACTGCTGCTGCTATCAGCGTGCCGAGAGGCTGCAGGGAAAACGCAGCTCCCACTTCAGCATGACGGAAACGCACTGAAGCAGACTGACACTGGAATATGTAATCACACGCACGCACAGAGGGTCTAATGGTTCTGACATGGTTGTAAGCCATCATGTCCAGGTGCTTTATGGAGCTAACCCCATAACACACAGGTGCTTTAATATCTGTGTTCTATGTATTTTTGGATTTCATCTCACCACATAAGCATGGCCTTCTGAAAACAGCCTCTAAATATCCTTACATGATATTCTTATTCTGTCTTTATCACAAACCACAAAATAAAACGCCATTATCCTTGATGAACCTCAGGCTCTCCATGTGGAACCAAATCTCTGCACATGTCCTGTGTGCCACATCAAAGGCAATAAATCAGACTGCAAATGTTATACAATTTTGTGTTATACAATTACAAAACGATGTAAACTGGTGAAGACAATTTAATCTTTTTCAAAGTCTCGTAGGCTTTTAAAACTAACCAGGATACACTTGTTTTGGCTTTTTGTATTTCTGTGTACATTAACATGACAATTTGGAAGTTACTTACAAAGGCATAACTGTTATCCTCTTCACAACATTTCAATGAAAAGGTTTGAGGATTTCACTGAATTATGTTTATTTTACCTAAATCTAATTTTACCAAACTCAATTAGTTGGATTAGTAAGATGCACTCTAAGAGACCAGGCTACATTAAACAGCTTTTAATGGCTGAGATACTCAGTTTGAAAGTTTAACACTTGATATTAACCAACACTATGCTGTTGTCTAGATGCTGTTCAGATGAGTCAGTTTCACTAGAAGCTATTTCTCCACGTTCTGTTTGTTTCTCCATGTTTGTTTGTTTCTCTGTGTTTCTCCGTTTCTCCGCTTCTGTATCTCCGCGTTTCTATTTCTCCACTTCTCTGTTTCTGTTTCTTTTTCTCCACGTTTGTTTCTCTGCGTTTGTTTCTCTGTTTCTCTAACATCTGCTGCATTTGTAGTTATTTTACCCTGTGATGCACAAACCTTGTGATCTTATAACAGTCCTACCTATCAAATTTTTCATTTATTCCTTTTTATCTAAAGCCCCACTGAAATCACAAAATTCTGACATATAGTATAATCATTACATTTTAATAGTATAATCTAATGTAGCAGAAATAGGCTGATATATTATTTTGACTTCATAAAGTGTATTAGCAAGCTCTTAGTGGAAGTAATGACATATTTACTCAAATATTTCTGTCTGATGTTCTGAGATTCTGTGTAAGAGTAGAACATTGAATAAAATGGTTTTACTGTTCATGTACACATGCATGTGCAAGCAGACATTTTATTTTAGTCTACAGAACAACCAAAGTTTAATTCAAACTCATTAGTGTTTTGGCTGGTAGCAGTGTGATGTAATCCTGGAGCCTGCTGTGTATTCTTGAGGCTCACCCCCTGATTACTACAAAGGGAGTCACGTCCTTCCTCAGCGTCACAGCCCATCCTGCTTGTCCTTTGACCCTGTGCTATTGTGGTTCAAGCTGCTATATCCCTCAGCTGACTAACACAGGAGAACACACTAAAGCACTGACATCGGACAGGGCTTTTCCGGGCACACACA